>NC_092872.1:216410924-216712710 GCF_028372415.1 Notamacropus eugenii | reverse complement strand
TCAGACACATGACACTTAACTAGCTGTGTGATCTTGCCTTGCCTTCCCCCACCAAAAAAAAATATAAGTTAAAGTCATAGTATACTCAGGTTTATCCCAATATTTCTTACAAACTACCCAATTACTAATGACAGTCTTAAACATATATACATTTTATATGTATAAAAAGTAAATGGTCTGTCCTTACAGACTTCCTTATAATCAGTCCTTAGTATGCACCTTATGTTTCTCTTGGCTCTTGTATGTCAAATATCCTATTAAATTCAGTTTTTTTTTAATAAAGTCTTAAAAGTCTGATAGATATTTTTGGCTGAAGCCCCAATTCTTTTGTTCTTCGATATATAGTCTTTCAAGACCTGCGGTCCTTTATGGTCTCCACTGCTAGGTCTTGTGTGGCACTATCATCAATTAAATTGATTTTTTTCTGTTGCTTTTAATATTTTATCCTTGAGCTGGGGATTTCAGAATTTAGCCATAATAGTCCTATGAGTTTTCCTCATAGGATCTCTTTCAAGGGGTTTTCTATGGATTTTTTCTATTTCTTCTTTCCCTCCCTTTGTTCAAATGCTTCAGGACAATTTTCTTTAATTATTTCCATATTATTGTATCAAGATTCTTTTTTTGATCATAACTTTCAGATAGTCAAATTATTCTTATGTTTTCTCTTCTTGTCCCATTCTCCAAATCAGTTGTTTTTCTTATAAGATGTTTTCATTCTTCATATTTTAATCATTTCTTGATCTCTTATAAATTCACTGGCTTCACTTTGCCCAACTATAATTTTCAAGGTGTCATTTTCTTCCTTAAGATTCTGGATCTCTTACTCAAAGTTATCAGCTTCCAGTGCTTGATACAATGTTTGTAAGAAAGAAATATCGTGGAAAAGACTTGGGGCTACTGATGCTGGAAGACTTTGTTGATTCCTTTACAGAAGACAAACTTGGTTTACGCTTTCCACTATCTTCTTTTATGCATACAGCTTGTAGACAATATTTTGAGAAGTACCCAGGGGATCACGATCTTCTTTGGGAGGTTGAAGGAACTGGACAGTGGCATCAGAGAATCCCCATCATCAGCGCACTGCAGAGAGAAGCATTCAGACATGCAGGGGTGTCTCAGAGTGAAGTGAGAAAACTGACATTTGAAGACTGTGACACTGCACCTACTTCCAAAGATGAAATAGGATGTGGAGAAAACCAGCCTCATGAAATGCAGGTTGATCCTGTAAGAGAAAAAGGTATCTCAGACCCCAATGCAAGTACATCTGAAGGACTTGATAATACATCTATTAACACTCAAACTAGAAGCATTCATTTGAAGCGTCCAAAGATTGGAAAGAGGTTTCATGATTCAGAAATTGACCTTCTTCAAGATATGGATGAAAACACTCCCCAGGCTTCATCTATGGCTCCAATAAGCAGACTGGAATCTACTGCATATACATCTGAGAGCTCAGAAGAGTTAGTTGAAGATGAACCAGATGAGAGTGTGGTTGATTTTGAGCAGGAAAGAAAGGATAAAGACCAACACATCCTAGAAACACAAGGGTTGAGTAAATCGGTCTCGGAGAAGAAAGATGACGAAGAGGTATGAGACCACAACATAAAAGTCAAACTTATTTTGCTCCTCTTAATAAAATACAGTGAAGAAATAAAAAAAAAAAAAAAGATTCTGGATCTCCTTTTCTAATTGGTCAACTTACTTTCCATAATCTTCTTTTTCTTGGATTGTTCGTATTATTTTTTAAGGGGCGGAGCCAAGATGGCGGACTAGAAAGTCACACTTACACAGGCTGTCCCCACACAGCCCACAAAATACCTGTAGAGAAGGACTCTCAACAAAATCTGTTGCAGCAGAAGTGGAAAACAACAGAGTGGAGGAGATTTCCAGCCCACGGTGACCTAAAAGGCCCACAGGAAATGCCAGTTGTGCCGGACGCGGAGCGCAGAGCCCAACCCAGCCTTGGCTGCGCAGAGCGGCACGACTAGACTCTGGGAGGAGGACACCTTGGGGGAGGAATCTCCAGTCACAGAAGCAGGTCCTCAGATCCCTCAACCCACAGGCACCAAAGGTCAGTGATGGGGTTTTATGAGCTGGCCAGGAAGGGAGAAGGGACTTCCCATAGCTCCGGTAGCAGGCAGCGGCCACAGAGGCTACACATCAGCTGCTTCATTGTTAGAGCATAAAAACCCCCGGGGCTACTGAAGATCAGAGTCTTACCTCAGCCCTGAGTGGAGGCCCTGGCTGAGCTGGTCTTTTCAGCTGAATGGCGGCCCTGCCCATCCCACTTATCTGAAAATCAGTCCCTAGCGCTGGCTTGAAGGAACTGGAGACCAGGTGGCTGTGGAGAGGTAAATGCTAAGATTCTGGGCACAAAAATAACTCTCTGTGTCCAGACCAGTACACGGCTTTGATGAGGTTCAGACTCTGGGAACTTCTTTGAGCTCCCCTGGAATCTCCTCACAGAATCTGGCCTTTCATACTCAAATTGAACTCCCCTTGTATCTCTCCATAGAACCTGGCCTTTCATACTCAAATCTGTGACCATTGTCTGTTATCTCTTGATTGCCCCACCTGCTTCCCACCCAAACCCTCCATTGTCTGATATCTCCTGATAGCCTCCAGCTGTTTCCAGCTTTTGACCCTCCTTGGATTCCCTCCTTGGACTTCTCCTCAAGACCCTTCCTAAACCCCTCCTCCCATCACCCTGGACTACCAGACCCCCTCCCTCCCCCAGACCCCTCCTATACTCTTTTCTGTATTTAAGTCCCACCTTGGCCTCCATGAAGGCGCTCAGATTCAATCCAGCTCAGACTCTGTCTATCTGGGATGCTCTCTGGCCCGCTTGTGAATACAAGCATTGCAAATGCTTAGGCTCCTTAAGAGGCAACCCAATTAGGCGAATCTTTAATAAACTTTGTTTTCTTTGGCTTTAAGAAGGCCTTGAGTCAAATTCATTCGAGCACGACCCGGACCGTCAGTATTTTTGGGTCCCCCATCACCCCTCAACCTCTTCAGCTTGATTGTGCCACCTTGGAGGAACTGAGATCTCACAGATCCCCAGAGTATACCCTACTCTTGACAAAGGACCCAGAAGTCAAGTAACTGGTTGGGAAAATGCCCAAAAAAGGGAAAAAAAGTAAGACCATAGAAGGCTACTTTCTTGGTGAACAGATATCTCCTCCCATCCTTTCAGATGAGGAAGAACAATGCTTACCATTTAAAAAAATTTTTCCTCCATCTCTCTCAGTTGATTTTTAAAGTCTTTTTTTAAGTTCTTCTATGAATCCTTTTGGGGCAGGTGACCATTTGAGATTACTCTTTGGGGTAGAAAAGGGTTTCTTTGCTTCAATATCCTCCTCTGAACCCCAGTCTTCTCTATTCCCATAATAACTTTCTATGGTTGGATTCTTTCTCCTTTGCCCATGTATTTTTTTTTGTAGTAATAGCTTAATTTTTGTAATGACCTCTAGCACTGGGATATGGGAATGGCCTCTTGCTCCAGATCTCAGTTCTCCCCTCTAGCCTGGAACAAAAGCCAAACTTTCAGCCGAATGCCCACCATGAGGGGAGTACTGCCTCACTGCATGTGCACTTACCGGGCATGTGTTGATCCCTTCTCGCCCCCACCACTAGATGCAGCACACCTGGGGCTGCCGTTCCTATCAGCAGAGGTTCCCTCCATCTTCCCCAACTCAAACGCCCAATTCCCCTCACTGTCCCTGGGGTAAAAGTTCCTGTGACTGGGGCAGAGGTAGCCTCCCTACCCAGCTATCCCCAGGGCTTGTCACCCGTTGTTTAAGTGACTTGCTGCTTGTAGTTAATGCTGACCCCAGCCTGGAGGTGTTTACTCATGGGGACCAAACCTAGTCCTGGGATTTTCCTTCTCTTCCATTGTCCCAGGAAGGCCCCTATTCTTCCTGTTGTGCCCCTATTCTTATTTATTTTTACCTGCACTTTATTCACCCTAAGGTGCTATTTTAGCTCTTTTGTAGGGGAAAATCTTGAGAGCTTGGCATTTTCTGACCTTCTCCTCCATCTTCCCAGAGTCCTCCCCATAGTAGGCCCTTAATAAATGCTTTTTCATTCATTCATCTTATTCTCTAATGTAACAACAAAAAACCTCATTGTCAGAACCACCTCCTTAGGCAGCTGTTCAATTCCCAAATCTGTTTTCTTCTCCCCTCCTCATCCTTTGCTTTCAGTGATCAGTAGAAAGGAAAACAGAGAGCAGGGTCTTTGCCCCATACTCTTTAGTTTCTTGCCCAATACTTAATGACCTTTCGCAAAATTTTTGTGGTTCCTTCTTGACAGTATTATTTATGCCCACATAAATAAAGAGATGTGGGAATGGAATGGAATAAACATTTATACAGCACTCACTCTGTGCCATATACTTGTGCTAAGTACTTTTTACAAATATTAGTAGTGGCCATGCATTTTAATAAGTCCTGGGAGTGTTTCTGTTACGTTTTGGATATATGATCTGGAAAGACAACAGACCTGTCTGTCAATGTGTAACACTGTTGCCAAGATGAACATAGGCAAGCACTTAATGAGCACCTACTATATGCCAGGTCCTGAGCAATTCCCTAAGGACAGTCCTGGGATTTTGCTATACTTGTACAGAATCTAGTCAAATGACATTTAATGGTAATAAGTGTAAAGCCTCATGCTTGGGTCTAAAAAGATCAACTTCCCAAGTAAAAGATGGGGAAGGCATTGCTGGATAGCATTTTGCCTAAAAAAATGTCTGGAAGTTTTAGTGGACTAAAGATTCTTATCTGAGTTAATAGTGTGATCATATCACTCAAGGAAGCCAATGAAACCTGAGGCTCCATTAAGAGATGTTTACGTCCAGAACAAAGGAAGTGATAGCTCCTTTGTACTCAGACCTGTTCAGTCCATAGTTAGAATATTGGGTTCAGGTCTAGGTACTTCATTTTAGAAAAAGACGTTAATAATCAGGACAGCTTCCAGAGGAAGTCAACCAGCATGGGGAAAGATCTTCAGATCATGACATATGGATATTGGTCAAAGGAAATAGTGATGTTCAGCTTTGAGAAGAATTGGGCAGTGGGAAGATAGGAAGAGGGATAATAGTCTTAAAGGGCAGTTGATGCAGAATAGAAATGCAGGTTCTGAAATGCTCTATATGGCAGAATTAGGAACTATAGGTGAAAGTTGTTGACAGGCAAAGTTCAGTCCTATATAAGAAAAAGACAACAACTTCCTAACAGAACTATTCTAGCCCAAGAGGGGCTACATGAGAAGGGAGCAGGTTCTCCTTAGCTTATAGCCTCTAAGCAAAGAAGGACTGCCCATTCATCAGATAGAAAGAATTCTTCTTAAAAGACAGATTGAACTATATGGCTTCTGAGTTCCTTTATAACCCTAAGATTCTGAGATTCTGTGATTCATTGACTCCATGTAATGAATACCATTCTCCCTTCTAAGTGCTCAGAGATCATTTAAGTATTGCCAGCAATCAGCCAAGTTCACCAGCCTAGAGTTTGGTGAATTTTGAAAATGGCACAATATATGATCATATGTGGCACCATGGTATTGCCCCCTGCCCATGCTCCAGTATTTTTCTAAGATCACTCATAGTAGCTCAGCAATCCCAACCATAATTTCCTTCAGTAACCTGAGATGTCATTCATCAGGGTCTGGGAACTTGAATGCTTTGAGGGCAACTGTATGTTCTATGACCATCTTCTCATTTACATTTGTCTTGGGTTTCCAACTCTTTATTAGCCATTTTTTGAGCTATACTTTTCAGCCTCAAAATTATTCTCCATAAGAAAATTATATACAGTTACAGCCACATTGTATGACGACTAACTTTGATAGACTTGGCTCTTCTCAGCAATGCAAGGTTCTAAGACAACTCTAAAAGGCTCATGATGGAAAATGCTATCCATATCCAAAGAAAGATGGAGTTTGAATGTAGATCTATGGAATGCTATTTGTTCTCTCTTTTTGTTTTGTTTCTTCTTTCTTGTGGTTCATTCCATTGGTTATAATTCTTCTTTACAACATGACTAATGTGAAAATATGTTTAATATGAATGTATATGTAGAGTCTGTATTGGATTGCATGCTGTCTTGGGGTGAGGGGCAGGAGGAGAAAATTTAAAACTCAAAAGCTTGTGGAACTGAATGTTGTAAACTAAAAATAAATGAATTAATTAAAAAAATATTCTCCATGGAAGGAAAAGGTTAGGACTTCAAAGCTGGAGCAGAACTTAGAGGTCATCCAGTCCAATTCATAGCAAAGAAGAATGGATTCTCCTCTACTTCCTAACAATGAGAGGTATCCTGAAGTAGAATGCCCTGCTTGAGGATGTAGTAGGAGCCTGCTCAATAGTGGTCTTTAGTCAAGGGATGAATGACCACTTGTTGAGGATACTAGAGAGGGAAATCTTGTTCAGCTACAGTTTGAGTTTGATGAATTCTGTAGCCTTTTCTGCCTCTAAGGTTCTGTGAAATATAACTATAGGTAGTAAATATGATAGATATAAGAAAAGGCAGAGATCACTTCTAGCTGGAGTTTTCAGAAGAGGTGCCAGAGAAACCAGGTCTTGAAAGGTGAGAATCCAAGAAAGTATTCCTCTTCTTAGAGGATGCCAGGAAGGTGTTTCAGGCAGGGGACACAGCGAGAAAAGGGTAAAGACATGGGAAAGTGTAAGACACATTCCAGAGCCTAAGGAATTCAGACTGGAATAGAGGTGTCAGAGTTGGGGAATAGTGGGTGACAAATCAGAAGGATTAGCTTGAGGACATATTATGCCAGACCTTGGGCTCATTGTGGGAGGCTGGGGCAAATGGGCTAAGATATTGGTGGATCTTAGGAAGTCTATTGGAAGGACCTGGGGGTTCCCTCCCACAACACCAGCTGAGATATGATAGAAGAAGTTGGAGTACAGAGCTGAGCAAGTCTGAGTTAATTTTGAACTCAAGTTGATTGATCTAGAACCTACCTTTGGACCCTTTGGGCAAGAAGAATATAAAAACAGTTTTGTTTTTTTTTTCAGTTGGGAGTGAGGGGAGCTCCTGAAATCACAAGGAACCTACTTACCAATAGCTTTTTTAATTCCCTTGCTGGAGGCCTTTACTTACCTTTACTTCTCTAAATCCATTTTTGAATTGCTTTTACCTGGGGACAGATCTATAGATTTTTCTTAAAGGGATTGATTATTTGAACCTCAGCACCTACCAACTCTTCCTCCAGTGATTTCTTGCCTCAGGTATTGAACCACTTCCAAATACCACCTGGTAATATCCTGTTAGTCAGTGGGGCTATGGGCAGCAGAACTTAGCCATTATCAATATTACCCTTTGAAATATAGACTAGCTACTCAAGAGTCTACAACTGCCCGTTCTGCACAAGGAAACAGCTTGTTTTCTTTCATCCTTGGACTTTAAAATGAAATTTTTTAAAATGCTTATTTTCCTATGAAATTCTAAAAATTTGGCATGTCTATAAAGGAAGGATTTAGGTTGAAATGCTTCAACTTTGGAACTTTAGAACTTATATAGTTATGTCTGAAAGTTTCTTTGGTATGCAAAATGTGTCAAGGTGTCATATATTTTTTTCTTCTGAGAGATTAGAGTTTCTTCTCTATGACTAAGGGTTATTAATTATTCTGAACTTTTCCCCCCAATAAAATGTAATGGTATGAGTTGTTATTTTCTTCTGCTAACTATTCTTGTAATTGGGCTCTGGTGGGGACTGACAGTAGAAACCTTTAAAAAAAAATTCTGGGGGTATCTACACGGCAGTGGAGTCAGGAGGACTAGAGTTCAAATCTGGCCTCAGACACTTGCTTTATGATCCTGGGCAAGTCACTTAATCCCGATTGCTTCCAAAAAAAAATTCTGAGTTAAATGTCTTCAAGACAGCAAAAAGAACTCTCTTAACTGCACTTAAAAAGGAAACATCAACAAGGAAAGAAGGGATAAACATATCTGCCTAGTGGAGAATGCTAGATTTAGGGTTAGGGAGATTAGGGTTCCAATTCCATTTCTGGCTTATTAGCTGACTGACCATAGGTCAGAACTTCAGTTTCCTCATTTGTAAAGTGGGGATACTATATGTATTATCTACCCCCAGCCAAGGCTGTTATGAGGCTCAAATGAGGTAATGGATGTAAAAATGCTTTGCAGTCTCTGAGGAATTTTAGAATTTTAAAACTTGCTAAAACACATTTTTTCAAAATTGGCTAGGCATTTTTTTCTGTAACAGAGAAAAAAACTAAAGTAAATATTAAGTTGAATTACCAAAGATAAAGTATAAAAAAAGAGAAAGCTATTACGATGGGCTTTATTGAGCCCACCAAGTATGGAACTATTTCTCTAACAATAGCACCTTGGAAAATTTTTGTAAAGTTATGAAGTTTAAATTTACTCTACATATCATTAAAATACATAGTTCATTGCAATTGCATGAATCAAAAATTCTTATATGATCTTAACATAAAAATAGGAGATGCTTTCTTAGAGCATTTAAGAAAAACTTTAATTTTTAACAAGTAAATATATATGTATATGTATACACACAGAGAAATACATATGATGATAATTAAGAAACAAAAAAGGAAGTGATATATAAAAAAATAAAATATCTTTTAGTTCTGACATTCCATGTTGTAACATCCCTTTCAGCTCTGACATTCTCTATTTTAATGTATCTTTCAGTTTTGACATTTTATGTTCTCTAGTTCTGTTGTTGTCTCCTAATGATTCTTCCCGGTCTAAAAAAAAAGTGATTCACAAATGTCAGAGAGTTGCTTTAATGTAAATTATTAATGAAACTCCAGAGGGCATGTTGCGTGAATATTAACAGAGATAGCAACACTGTTCAATTTTTATTTTGTTACTAGGCTCCTCAGTAAGAAAAAGGTTAAGACAGTCATGGGGCAAGGATCCTAGGAGGGGAACACAGAAATCATTTATGGCAAACCTGATTTTAAAGACTGAAAAGATGCAATCCCATTGCATCTGTGACTTGGCCAAAAGATCATATAGGTGAGTGGCAGAGTCAGATGTAGGCCATCTAATTCCAAATTCCCTGTTCTTTCCCTTATACCCAACTATCTGATAATAGAGTGACTGGCCACTTGTTGAATGGATAATCCTATAGGCTCCATTGGATTCTCACTTTTCAAAGTATTGAAAGAATTTACACTTATTGCCTCAGAATCATTGTCGGTAATCTTTAAATAACCAGGAAAATCAAGAAAAATACAAAAAGACTGAAGATGAAGGTGGTCCCATGTTTTCAAAAGCAAATTTGGTAAAACAAAACAAAAACCATGTGTAAGTTGCACATCAATCCACACCAAAATTCTCTAATGAATTTCTAAACAACTGCTCTCCAAACTCTTATGATGGGAAACAGTGATCACCATGAGTCAGCATGAGTTTGCAAACAGATGTGTCATGCCAAATAAACTGGTTTTTGTGTGTGTGTGTGACTATAAGATTAGCAGGTGAGAGAAATTCTCTAGAGTAGACGTAAGTTGTCAATTTCAGCAAGATGCTTCTCAGAGTCTCCCCTTGTACCCTTGTGGACAAGATGGAAAAGACAGGTTGAAAGAATAATGGAAAGGAAAAGACCAGCAAAAGTAATGAACCACTCAGTAATTATAATTACCAAGAGTGATTCGGATGAAGAGATGAGAAAACGTCCCTCCGTTCCTCTTTCTTGGCAGAGGTCTGTCTGTGTTCATCCTTTGTTTTCGAAGAAGACCATGACATCAGAGAAATGATGACATGACTTGCACTTGACCTTGTTTTGAGTGAGGGAGGGCTGTGCAGGTCACCAGCCTCACTCCTCCAGAGCCATCTGGATCCAGTGACCAGATATTCATCAGGATGACTGGAGATGGCCCTGGATGCATTGGAGACCTTGGCCTATTCAGGTACTCACTTTTAGAGGGAGGTAATGCCCATTCAGTGAATAGGTCTCTTTAAGAAGTAATCAGGGAATGACCCCTTTGAAAAACAAAGGAAAAAAACAAATAAATCAAACCGGGAGGGAAAGAGTCATAGTTACCATTGATAATCATTCTGAAGCCTGGAGGGTCCTGAAAAGAGCCATTAAGTGCAGTTTGGGAAGAGACCCATTGTTGTGCAATGCTCGGGCTTCAGAGTGCACTAGGTAAGCCATGATGATGGAGTAGAGCATTGCTCACTAATCTGGGTTCAAATTACATCAGACTTGGTTGATATGTTGGTCAGCCTTAATGACTTGTTTTCTGTTTCTCTTTTTAAAATTCTTTTTTGTAAGAGATAGTTCTCCAAGTTGAGGAAGGGAAGAAATTTATTTAGAAATTAAGGTAATATAAAAACAAAAGATCAATTAAAAAAAAAGAAGTTTGGAAGACAGTGCATTTAGTTGAATGCATAACTTGTTAAATAACTATGCTTTTAAAAATATTGATTAATGCATCTGACCCTAGAAGAATGTCTTTATGGGATTCACAGCTCCATACTTGACCCAAATATTTTTGTGTGTGTGCGGGTTCGTCCTTCATTGCTGAAGAAGACCATGCCATCAGAGAAAGGATGACATGACTTGAGCTTGACTTTGTTTTGAGTGAGGGAGGGCTGTGCAGGTCACCAGCCTCACTTCTCATCCAGAGCCATCTGAATCCAGTGACCAGATATTCATCAGGATGACTGGAAATGACCCAGGATGAGGCAATTGGGGTTAAGTGACTTGCCCAAGGTCACACAGCTAGTGAGTGTCAAGAGTCTAAGGTGAGATTTGAACTCAGGTCCTCCTGACTCCTGCACTGGTGCTCTATCCACTCACTGGACCACCTAGCTGCCCCCCAAATATTTTTAGCAATAATGTGGATGAAGACATAAAGGTGTACTTTATTTGTCAATGATGCAAAGCTAGAAAGGAGCACTAACAAGCTGAAAGACAAATCAGAATTCGATCAATCAACAAGCATTTATTAAACACCTACCATGTGTTAGGCACAATGCTAGAGGCTGCCACCCAATGATTCAACCACCAAAGTGATTTTCCTAAAGCACAAGTCCGACTATGTCACTCCTCTACTCAATAAATTCCAGTGGATCCCTCTGCCTCCAGGATCAAATACAAAATCCTCTGACATTCAGAGACCTTCATAACCTACCCTTGGCCCTCTACCCTTTCATTCTTACTCTGATCCAGTGACACTGGCCTCTAGGCTGTTCCATGAACAAGATCCTCCATCTTTCACCCTGAAAATTTTCTGTGGTTGTCCGCCATGCCTGGAATTCTCTCTCCTTCCTTCACTCTGCCTACCGACCTCTCTGGCTTCCTTTACATCCCAACTCAAATCCCATCTTATAAAGGAAGCTTTCCCTAATTCCTCTTCATTAAAGTGCCTTCCCTGTGTCAACGGTTTGCCCATGTCTCCCCCCTTAGGTTGTATGCTCCTTAAGTTCAGTAGCTATCTTTTTTCCCTCTTTTTGTATTCAAGGTGCTTAACATGGTGCTAGGCAACATAGTAGGAATTTAATAAATGGTTATTAACTGATTGATTGCTGGGGATACAAAGAAAAAGAATCTCTACTCTCAAGTAGTTTACATTCTAATGAGAGACAAGTATTGGTCTTTGTACACACATACAGTGTCTCAAAAGTCAATGCAGCTTTAATAGATTAAAAATCTATATAATAATAGTAATTTATAATGATATAATTAGTAATATAGAATAATTTAGATATCCAATATATCATATAATACACACTATATTAATATACATCTCTGCAATATGTATAATAATGTATCACATATAATTTATAATAATTTCATATCTATTTATTATTAAATAGCTAGCAAGAGCTGTTTAATAGCTATCGAACTAAGCTGTAAAAGCTTACAAGTGCACTCTTTTGGAATATTCTGTACCATAAGTATATGTAGATCCCAAGCAGGCAAAAAACAGGACTCACCTAGACTTAACAGCCCCAGCGCCTGACTCTGGTGGCCTGGTTGGACTGTGCATCTGTCACTTCCACAGTGACACAGCTCTCTGGAGCTTCTGCTTTCCCTGCTTCCTTCTCTGCCCCTTGCCAGGACTGCCCCTGGCATACCCCTTCCACTGAGGAGTGTGTACTCTCCTCATGCCTGGCTTCTGCCCTACCCCTCCCTTAGGGTGGAAGGGTCTAATTTCTTCAAAAATGGCAGTGTCAGTCCAGGAACAAGGCAATTCCCTCAGGGGAATCAGACTTGCTGACCGAACTAGCTGGTGTTTTCTTTCTTGCTCTTCGACAAAATCAAAATAGGGCCACAGTTCAAACAGACAGTTTGGACTGGACAGTTCATTGGGTCCTTTCCATTGCTAACATTGTTCCTTCTCTAAAATTGTACACAAAAAGCCTATCTATTCCCCAAAATATTTATAGTAGCATTTTTTATTAGTAGCCAAAAAACCTTCAAAAAACTGGAAACAAAGTACATGTCCTTAATAGGGACCAATTAAATTGTGGCAAATTAATGTAATGAAATATTATGGCACTGTAAGAAACAATACAAAGAATATAGAGAATTATAGGAAGGATTTTGTAAATGGATGCCAAGTGAAGGAAGCAGATCTGGGAAAAGAACGTTGACAGTTACTCAAACAATACACACAGAAAATAAAGCAATTGAAATTACATTCTCTGAAATTATAACCCAGCTTTGACCCAAAAGAAAAGAGATGCAAAGTTTCTTCCTTCCCCTCTACGCAGAGAAGAGACAATGAGAATGGGACACTACAGACAGTGTTGGACTTCTTTTTTTATATGCTGGTTAGTTTTGTTGAACTATTTCTTCTTTTTCATTTTTTCATTATAGAGGATCATTTTCTGGGAGGGGAAGAAGGTTGCACTGGGAAATGTAGGTGGTATAAAATTGATTTTAAAAAGAACTATATGGCACGCAGGCAATTTTAAATGTTATGCAAGAATTTCCAAACATTCCCTGCCACTGATAATTGAAGGAGACAACCTCCATCCCCCGCCCCCCCCCCCCCCCCAATGCTGTCTCATTTTCAAGTTTAATACTTAATCAGGTTAATGGCTGCTGTTAAGTGCCTCCTCCCCATCACTTTAATAAGCTACTGAAAATACCCAAAGTTCAATGTTCATAGATACCTTTAGCATCCTAGATTGCTTCTATTAGTTACTTATTAGTAATGATTTTATCGGCTTCAGATCTTTTTGGTTTAGGAGCGTGTTTTTAAACATGCAGCAGTAGCGCAGCTCAAACATATTTTTAGCTATCTCCAAATATTCTTTTTTTAAAAAAAATATTGCTACACTTAGTTTTGACATTACAGAAATATTCCAACCAGTAAACACTGAATCCCTTACCAAGTACATGCTCAGCAAAATATTAAGCAAAATTATCTAAAAGAATGGTTGGTCATTTTCCACTTCTATACTTTGCCATTTGTTAATAGAAAGAATTCTTTATGTTGTGTTCTTTGACCTTAATAATTTGGTACTCACATTTCTTATTATATTTGACCTGAGTTTTATGGATATTCAGTGCTGTCTTAATTTACATTATTATAGTAATCATGCCTATTAAATTTCTGGTTCTTCCTTCTTCACTCTGCCTTTCTTCATACAAGTCTTCCCATCTTCTCTGAATTCTTCATATTATTCTTTATGACAAAGCATTTCATTGTGTTAATATGCCACATTTGTTTAGCAGTTCCCCAGCATGACTTGTTTTCAGCTTTTCACTATTACAAAGTGTGCTGCTATGAATATTTTTGTATATGTCGGTCATTTCTTGTTAAAGTAACATATTTAGGATATAAACCTAGTAGGAAGATCACTGAATCAAAAGGTATAAAAAAAATCAGTGATTTTTCTTACAAAATTTGAAATTGCTTCCCAGAATGATCAATACTTTCCACAAATGCACCCATAATGGACCTATTTTATTATACTCTAAACCCCACAATAAGTTTTGCCAACTTGCTGAGTGTAAAGTAATACTGCAAAGTTTAAATTTACATTTCTCTGATGGGTGATTTTCAACATATTTTTAGATGATTGTTGATAGGTGGTGTTTCTTTTATCAAATAAAAATATATTTTTACTAACAAAAATAGATTTATTTTCTCTTTCCCTCTTACCATAATTGGGGAAAAAAAGAAAAACAAAATGCTTCTAGTAAATATACATATTTAAGCAAAACAAATTCCTACATTTCCTATGTACAAAAAACATGTGTCTCATTTTGCACTCTGAGGGTGCAACGGTCCTCTAGAATCATGGTTGGTCTTTGCATTGATCAGGAGTGTTACTAAGGCCATTCAAAGTTGTTGGGGTCTTTTTTTACAATATATGGGGTTTTGTTATTGTATACGTTGTCCTCCTGGTTCTGCT
Source organism: Notamacropus eugenii (assembly GCF_028372415.1). Taxonomy (NCBI): domain Eukaryota; kingdom Metazoa; phylum Chordata; class Mammalia; order Diprotodontia; family Macropodidae; genus Notamacropus; species Notamacropus eugenii. The sequence continues at coordinate 216,698,317 of NC_092872.1, read as the reverse complement.
CACTTCATTCTATATCAGTTCTTGGTGCTTATTCTTTTGAAAAACTATTTACATCCTTTGATCATTCACCTATATCCTGTATCCTACAGGTTTGTGCCAATTCTCTACAGATTTGAGGTATTAGACTTTTGTGAAGGATGTTTAATATAAATGTTTTCCCCAACTGATTTTTCTTTTTATTCTGGTTACGCTGACTCTGTGTAAAAGATTTTAAACTGTGCATAATCAAAAGGTCCTATTTTGTCTTTTACAATAAAAAGACTCTACCCAAGGCTTGTTACTAATTATTTCGGTCTCTACAGCTACAACAGTTTTAACCTTCTATTTCTCCTCCAACTTTTTAATAGAAGGCACTTTACATTCAGATCTTTTATCCATCTGGACCTTATTGTGGTACGTAGTGTAAAATGCTACTCTAAATTTTCAATTAAATTGTTCTTTGGTTTTCCAAGAAGTTTCTGTTGCTTCCTCTGTGGTTTGTGTTCTGAGGTTTATCAAAAACACGAAGCTGCTGAATGTGTTTATTTTTGGTCATGTTTATTTCATCAGTTCTATTAACTAAGGTTCTTATAGCTTTTTAAAACCAGTATGGTGGCTCCATGGATAGAGCACTAAGCCTGGAGTCAGAAAGATCTGAGCTCAAATTCAAACTTAAACACTTACTAACTGTGTGACCCTGGGCAAATCCCTTAACATTGTGTACCTCAGCTTCCTCATCTGTAAAATGAGCTGGAGAAGGAAATGACAAACCATTCCAGTATCTTTGCCAAGAAAACCCCCAATGGGGTCACAAAGAGTTGGACAGGAGTGAATAATAACATGAAATAGTTTAGATAATATTTTATAACACGTGAAATCCTAAACAGGGTGATTTATCTCCATTTAGTTATCTCCATAGCAAATATAATCCCTATTTTTGCAATTCATGGTTCAAAGTGCATTCTATAGGATACACTTGAACTTGGATGAACCGTGACTTAAACACTCCAAAGCAAATAATGGGTCCTCTCCGGTAAAAGTCCAAGAAAGTATATTTAAAAGGGAAAAAATGGAATAACTGACTTTCCCTTATAATGAACATAAGAAAGTAGAGGATGAATTAGAGTGGGAAGAGACTACAGGGAAGCCATTTAGGAGTTGCCATAATTAAGAGAACAGTTTATAAAGCCCTGAGCTACGGTGGTAGCTGTGAGAGTTGTGTTTGTACTTTGTTCTCAAAGAGGACCATGATATCAAGATGATGATATGACTTGTAGTTGACTTTGATTTGAGTGAGAGAGGGCTGTGCAAGGTCACCAACCTCACTTTCTTTTCCTGAGCCATCTGGGTCCAGTGGCCTGATATTCATCAGGACAACTGAAGATAGCCCAGGATGCAATGGAGACCCTGGCCCTTTCAGGCTAAGGTCTTATCACATTCTTACTTGGAGTGAGTTACACCCATTTAATGAATAGGTTTCTTATCAAACTGGGAGGGGAAGACCCTCAGGGTTCTTGGGTAAAAGAGAAACAATTACTATTTAGTTATTACACTCACTCTGTGCTAGGTGGGTGGGGACTTGTTCGGTCAATGAGCTCCAGGGTGAATTGAGTTTAAGGTTTGATCTCTGAGCAAGAAATCTAGCCAGTAAACAAACCCAAAGGAAAAAAAGGCAGCTTTTGGCGAGAAGAGAGGAGAGGGGAGGGGAGGGGAGGAGGGAGGGGAGGGAAGGGGAATTGTTACTCACAGGTTGTGTTTGTCCTTCCTTCTTGAAGATGACCATGACATCAGGATGATGACATGACTTGCAGTTGACTTTGATTTGAGTGAGGGAAGGCTGTGCAAGGTCTCCAACTCACTTTCTTCTCCTGAGCCATCTGGGTCCAGTGGCCTGATATTCATCAGGACAACTGAAGATAGCCCAGGATGCAATGGAGACCCTGGCCCTTTCAGGCTAAGGTCTTATCACATTCTCACTTTGAGTGAGTTACACCCATTCAATGAGTGGAGAGAACCCTAAGCCCTAACTCTGACAGGAACCCTGAGACCAGGAGAGAGGGTAGGTGACTTGCCTAAGGTCACATAGCTAATAAATGCCTGAGGTAGAATTTGAACTCAGGCCTTCCTGACTCCAAATCCAGCTTAAGCACTGCAACCATCTAGCTACCTTCCAACCAAGGTCAGGTCTACTTTTAGAATATCACCTAATTTGAAAGCTCAATGAAATGTCTTTTGCAGTATTTTTTTAAACCTATTTGCTGAGTGCAGAATGAAGCATAGTTTTTTCCACTTTTTGTTTTTCTTGGTGTGTGTGTGTGTGTGTGTGTGTGTGTGTGTGTGTGTGTGTGTGTGTGTTTTCTTTTGCAGCATGGTTAATATGGAAATGTTTTGTATGACATCAAATTTATAACTAATATACTGCTTGCCTTTTCAAGGGGCTGGGGAGGAGTAAAACAGAGGGAGAGAATTTGGAACTCCAATTTTTTAAAGCTAAATGTTAAACTTTTTTAAAAATGTAATTGGGAAATATTTAATGAAAAAATTTTTTTAAAATAAAACTCATTTGCGAGGTTGTATTTCTTTTCATCTGCATTCTATATATACATTCATATGTGTGTATACATATACATGTATGTGTATATATACATATATGTATATATACTCTATGTGTGTATATACATATATACTATGTATCTTCAACTTTTTTATTGTTTATTACTTTTTCAGTTTCTCTTCAGTGTGTATGTATATATCCTGTGTGTACATATATATACACACGTACATATATATACATATATATGTATATATGTATGCTGTGTATCTTCAACTTATTTTTATTCAGTTTCTCTCCCTCAACTGTCCCTCCCACACCCCAGCAATTAGCTTCACGGTTGGCTGCTGCACAGAGCAGCACCATAGCCATCATCAGAACATCTGGGTTTGAGTGTTTGTCCTACTACCCTAAGCCTCAGTTTCACTATTTGCAAAATAGAGCTGACAATATATGCAGGGTGGTAGCTCTCAAAGTTAGTTATCTCTACTGCTTCTGCTGCCCCATCACAGAGAGGTATGAGGACTGGATGAGATGTTCTTTATATACTGCAGCTATAAAGGGTATACAGAGCCATTATAATATCATTTGCCTCAGTTAGTTGCAGGATGGGAAACAGACCTGTTATTTTATTGGTATAAAGAACTGTTATGTGAGGAAAGTACTCAGAGTCCCAAAGTCAATATTTGTCAGAGGTGAGATTTAAACCCTCATTTTCCTGGCTTTAATGCCAATTTAATACCCACTATGCCATGCTGCTTCTTGTGCTGATTTTAATTTTATTTACACTAGGGAAGAACATCTATCAAGTGGGAAGTCAAAATGGATTCCTTGGGGGGAAAAAACAAAATTACAATTTAAAGGAGATTTATTTTAATAAAATTTAATAATTTTAATAACTCCAACCATGCACATGTTTAAAAATCCTACCTTAACTGTGAGAGATGAGATCTTTGAAGAGGAAGGGGCTCTCTCTCCAAATATCTTATGAATAGGAGGAAAGATTCCTTAGGAGGAATTTATTCATAGGTGATTTATTTACAGGTGATTGATCTTCATAGCAAATATAACCCCACGTGTGCAATTCAAGGTTTAAAGTACATTTTGTGGTATGTATCTGAACTTGGATAAACTGTGGCTTGAACACTTAAAAGAAAATGATTGTTTGCTTAATAAAAAGCCCAACAAACTATGTTTAAAAGGAAAAAGGTAAGACCAGAAGAAAAGTACCTTTGACTTGTAATGGACACAAGCAAATATGATAGAAAAAATAAATAGGGCATTTCATTGAATGTGGAAACTGTGAAATATAATACAGGTACAACAGCTAACCTAGGATGAGATACAAAAAATGGACCTATGAGGTTTGATAGATAATGTGGAGCATAAAAAAAAGGAGACACAAAAGGGAAGGGATATATTCTGGGCAAATAAGAGACCAAAGCTCTTATGATAAATAGATCTCCAGGGTATGGTAGAAGGGTATTTTTTCCCAGATTTCTGAGAATCTTAAGCCATCTACTTCTTGGAGCATGAGTCCTTGTTTATCAGAAAAAGTTGGCACAAACAAAGTCAATGTAACCAAGATTAGAAGGGAAGCAGAAAGCTGCGAAATAATTTTTACAAGCAGTGTCTTTGATAAAGGACTCACTTCTAAAATATATAGAGAACTGAGTCAAATTTACAAGAACACAATCATTCCCCAATTGACAAATGGTCAAAGGATATGAAGATACAATTTTCAGAAGAAGTTAAAGCTATCTCTAGTTATATTAAAAAATGCTCTAAATCACTATTAATTAGAGAAATGTAAATCAAAACAATTTGGAGATGCCACATAACACCTATCAGATCAGTTAACATGACAAAACAGGAAAATGGTAAATGTTGAAAGAGATGGGAAAATTGGAACACTAATGCATTGTTGGTAGAGTTGTGAATTGATTCTGGAGAGCAATTTGGAACTATGCTCAAAGAGCTATAAAATTGCGTATACCCTTTAACCCAGCAATACCACTTCTAGGTCTGTATCCAAAGACATCATAAAAACAGGCAAAGGAACCACAAAATATTTATATATAAAAATATTTATAGCAACTCTTTGCAGCAGCAAAAGCTTGGAAATTGTGGGAATGTCCGTCCATCAATCGGGGAATGGCTGAACAAGTTGTGGTATAGGAATGTAATGGAATACTGTTTTCCTATAAGAAATGATGAGCAGGCCGACTTCAGAAAAACCTGGAAAGACTTATATGAACTGATGCTGAGTGAAATGAGCAGAACCAGGAGAACTTTGTACACAGCAACAGCCACATTGTGTGATGACTGACCGTGACAGACTTAGCCCTTCTCAGCAATGCAAGGATCTAAGACAACTCCAAAAGACTCACAATGGGAAATGCTATCCACATCCAAAGAACTCTGGAGTCTGAATGCAGATGAAAGCATATTATTTGCTCTCTATTTCTTTTGTTGTTTTGTTTCTTCTTTCTCGTGGTTCCTTCCATTAGTTCTAATTCTTCTTTACATCATAACTAATGTGAAAGTGTTTAATATGAATGGATAAGTAGAGCCTATATCAGATTGCATGCCATTTTGGGGAGGGGGAGAAAACTCAAAATCTTCGAAGTGAATGTTAAAAACTGAAAATAATTTTTTTAAGCTGGATTGAGTTTTCTAATTTGAACTAGTTGTCATGTAGAAAGTTCTTTATGCAGACAATGGATGGTGAGTGATGGTCAGGTGTGAGAAAAAGGCTTTTTCACAAGCCTTGGCCAAGTAATTTATTGCTACTGCTATGATTAGAAATTGATATTTATGTTGATTTACTGTTGCATAAAATTAGAGTTGGAAGAAATTCCAGGTGCCATTTTGTCCAACTTGTACCTATAACAGGCCTGACAAGTAATCATCTTGCCTTTAGTGTCAGGGTACCTATTGTCCAAGGTAGTCTATACCATGGAATAACTCTTAACTGATAAAAAAATTTTTTCCCCCTGAAACCTGTCTCTCTGCAACTTTTAAAAAATAAGGTTTTTATTGGTTTTCTATTTTTAACATCATTATAGTTATTCCCAGTATCCCTTTTCATCTCCATCCCAGAGAACCATTCCATTTAACAGTTTTTAAATAGTATTTTCCCCAGTTATATGTTCAGAAAGTTTTTAGCATTTTTATAAGATTTTGAGTTCCAAATTTTTCTCCCTCCCCTCCCCTCTCCTGAAAATGGTAGGCATTTTGATGTAGTTTATACATGTGCTATCTTGTAAAAAATATTTCTGTATTAGTCACAGGTATGAAAAAAGAAACAAAAAAAAACCACAAGAAAGAATAAAGTATTAAAAAATATATTTTTTGATCTGCATTCAGAATCCATCAGTTCTTTATCTGGATATGGATAGCATTTTCCTTTGTGAATCCTTTGTACTTGTGGATCACTGTGTTGCTGAGAAGAGCTGAGTCATTCATAACTGATCATCACACAATGATGCTGGTACTGTGTACAATGTTTTTCTAGTTTTGCTCATTTCACTTTGCATCAGTTCATACAAGTGTTCCCTGTATTTTCTAAAATCTGCCTGTTCATCATTTCTTATTACACAATAGTATTCCATTACATTCATACACCACAGCTTGTTCAATTGGTGGACATTCCCTCAATCTTCAATTCTTTGCCACCATGAAAAGGGCTGCTATAAATATTTTTGCTCATGTAGGTCCTTTTCTCATTTTTATGATCTCTTTGGGATACTGTCCTAGTCGTGGTATTGCTGGGTCAAAGGGCATGTAGTTTGGTTGTTCTTTGGGCAGAGCATTTTACAAACCTTTAAAGTCAATTTTTAAAACATTTTTAAGATGCCTTAAAAAGTATTTTTAAGACAAAAAGGAAAAGAAGGGGAAAAATTAGCACAACTGATCAATATATTGAAAAGTCTGAAAACATGCACAATGTATAACATCTGTGGACCTCCTATACCCCAAAAGTGTGGGTTAAGAGTGCCCCCTCATGTCTCTTCATTTAAATCATGCTTGAGCTTTATAATTATCTTACATTCACATTTTATGATCTACTTTGTTTCCATTTCTTTGCTACTTCCAAAAGTGTTGCTATAAATATTTTGGTTTATATGGGAACTTTCTTCTTATCAGTGGCTTCCTTCAGATATAAGTTCAGTAATGGAGACTGTGGTTCGGAGAATATGAATATTTTAGTCACTTTATTTGCATAGTTAAAACTGCTTTCCAAAATGGTCGAATCATTTTACACATTCACCAACAATACAACTTTCTTTTAAATTAAACTTTCTTTAAAAATTAACTTGCTGAAGAGATAGAAAGAGAAATCTCATTTAAAGCTATGGTAGACACCATAAAATAACTGGGAGTCTACCTGCCAAAACAAACCCAGGGACTAGATGAACACAATTACAAAACACTTTTTGCACAAATAAAGTCAGATCTAAGTAAGTGGGAAAACATCAGTTGCTTGTGGATAGGCCAAGCTAATATAATAAAAATGACAATCCTACCTAAATTAATATATGTATTCAGCGCCACACCAATCAAACTACCAGATAATTATTTTCTAGAGGTAGAAAAAATAATATCAAAATTCATCTAGAAGAACAAAAGGTCCAGAATATCAAGGGAACTAATGAAAAGAAATGCTAGGGAAGGTGGCCTAGCCCTACCAGATCTCAAATTGTGTTATAAAGCAACTATCATCAAAACCACTTGGTACTGGCAAAGAAACAGAGAAGTAGACCGGTGGAATATGTCAGGTATCCAAGACACAGTAGTCAATGAATACAGCAATCTACTATTTGATAAACCCAAGGACCCCAGCTTCTGGGATAAGAACTCACTGTTCAACAAAAATTGCTGGGAAAACTGGATAACAGTGGGGCAGAAACTAGGCATAGACCAATGCCTGATACGTTACACAAGAATAAAGTCCAAATGGGTACATGATCTAAGTATAAAGACTGATACAATAAACAAATTAATGGAGGAAAGAATAGTGTATTTATCAGATTTATGGAGAATGGAAGAATTTTTGACTATATGAGTTAGAAAACATTATGAAATGCAAAATGGATAGCTTTGATTACATTAAATTAAAAAGTTTTTGCACAAACAGGCCCGATGCAACCAAGGTTAGGAGGGAAGCAGAAAACTGAGAGAGAATTTTTGCAACTAGTGTCTGTGATAAAGGCTTCATTTCTAAAATATATAGAGAACTGAGTCAAATGTACAAGAATACAAGTCTTCCCCAATTGATAAATGGTCAAAGAATATGAACAGGCAGTTTTCAGAGGGAGAAGTCAAAGCTATCTATAGTCATATGAAAAAATGCTCTAAATCACTATTGATTAGAGAGATGCAAATCAAAACAACTCTGAGGTACCACATCACACCTATCAGATTGGCTAACATGACAAAACAGGAAGATGATTGGAGAAGATATGGGAGAGTTGAAACACTAATTCATTGTTGATGGAGCTCTGAGCTGATCCAACCATTCTGGAGAGCAATTTGGAACTATGCCCAAAGGGCTACAAAAATGTGCATGCCCTTTGACCCAGCAATACCGCTTCTAGGACTGTATCCCCAAGAGATCATAAAAATGGCAAAGGGTCCCACATGTACAAAAATATTTATAGCAGCACTCTTTGTGGTGGCCAAGAACTGGAAATCAAGGGGATGCTCATCTATTGGGGAATGGCTGAACAAGTTGTGGTATATGAATGTAATGGAATGCTATTGTGCTGTGAGAAATGATGAACAGGAAGACTTCAGAGAGGAAGGGAAATACTTATATGAACTGAGGCTGAGTGAAAGGAGCAGAACCAGGAGAACTTTGTACACAGCAACAACCACAGTGTGTGAGAAATTTTTCTAGTAGACTTAGTACTTCTTTCAAATGCATGGACTTAAAATTCCCAATGGACTCTTGAGGGAAAATGCCTTCCACATCCAGAGAAAAAACTATGGAATTGGATCGCAGATAGAAACAGACCATTTTCTTTTGTATTATGTTTTATTTTATGGTTTCTCTCATTCATTTTAATTCTCCTGTGCAACATGTATTTAATAGGAAAATAGGTGAAGAACCTATATAAGATTGTATGCAGTCTCAGGGAGGGAGGGAGAAGGGTGGGAGCAATGAGGGGGAGGTAGAGGGAAAAAATCTAAGATATATAGAAGTGATTGTAGAACACTGAAAACAAATAAAATTTAAAAAATTAACTTGCTGATATATTTTATTAGTCTATTCTATTTTTACATCATTTATTTTCCCTGCTGTATTTGCCACAGCATTTCTCATTCTTATTTCTTTCACTCCCCTCCCAGAGAGCCCTTCCTTATAATAAAAAATTTTTAAAACAGGGGAAAAATAATTCAGTAAAACTAGTAAAAATGTTGAAAGAATTGGAATGCTAAATCCAGTGTTCCAAACTCTTGTTTCCCTGCTTCTCTAAAGAGGTCACAGGTATCATGTCATGTCATTTTGGGGTGCCACGCATGGTCATTTAATTTCACAGTATTCAGATCAGATAATTTTGTATTCCATTTATCTTGTATTGTCCATATTGTTTTCCTGATTCTGCTTACTTCATTTTGCTCATATAAGTCTTCCCAAGCTGAATATATTTCCGCCTTTAGTTTTCACCCTTTGCTCTTCCATCTGCCCTCTGGGATTAAGCAGAATTATTCTTATTCCTTTTCCTCATGACTGCCCTTCAAATACTCAAAAACAATGACAATATTTCCTATGATACTTCTCTTTTCTAAGCTAAACATTCCCAATTCCTTCAACTGACCTTTGTATGGCATGGACATCGAAAGGCCTTTCACCACACTAGGCACCCTCCTCTGAATGCTCCCCAGTTTATCAATGTCATTTCTAAAATGTAGCATCCAGAACCCAAACTGACACTCTAGATTTCTTACCAGGGAAGCATGGAGTGAAATTATCATCTCCCATGTTCTAGACACTATGGCATTCTTTTTTTTTTTTAATTTTTCAACATTCATTTACACAAAATTTTCAGTTCCAAATTTTCTCCCCATCTCTCCTCTCCTCCCACCCCAAAACACCTTGCATTCTGATTGCCCCTTCCACCAATCTGCCCTCCCTTCTAACATCCCTCCCTTCCTTATCCCCATCTTCTCTCTTGTCCCGTAGGGCAAGATAGATTTCTATACTCCTTTACCTGTATTTCTGATTTCCCAGCTGTATGCAAAAACAATTCTCAACATTTATTCCTAAAACTTTGAGTTCCAACTTCTCTTCCTTCCTCCCTCTCTACCCATCCCCATTGAGAAGGCATGCAATTCAATATAGGCTATATATGTGTAGCTTTGCAAATGACTTCCATAGTAGTCATGTTGTGTAAGATTGTATTTCCCTCCATCCTATCCTGCCCCCCATTTCTTCTATTCTCTTTTGATCTTGCCCCTCCCCAAGTTTACATCTAATTGCTCCCTCCTCCCATTGCCCTCCCTTCCATCATCCCCCGCACCCCCCTGCTTATCCTCTCCCCTACTTTCCTGTATTATAAGATAGGTTTTCATACACTATGGCATCCTTGATGCAACTTAAGATTGCATGACTTCCACTGGCTGTCATGTCATGCTCCTCATTTATATTGAGCTTCTCATCCACTGAAATTCCATCTTTTCATGCAATTGTAAAAACAGCATCTTCCCAGTCACCTGGACTCCCCACCACGGGGTCATCCTCAACATCTTGTTCACCCCCACTCTACACATCCAGCCTGTCGTTAAATCCTCTTATTATTAAACCTTCGCATCATCTCTCTTGTACAGTCCCTTCTCTCCACTCACTTAGTCATCACTCTCGTATGGGCTCTAATCACTTCTCCTCTAGACAATTCCAATAGCCTCCTAATTGGTCTACCTTAAGTCTTGCCACTCCAAACCATCTTTCCCTCAGCTGCCAAAGAGATTTTCCAAAAGGGCAGATCTGACCATATATCACCCTAAACTGCAGGTTTGACTCTGTTACCTTCCCTCAACCTCACACCACTCAGAACAATCTAGCAGCTTTTTATTTCCTCTAGGCACAAACATAAAATCCTCTGGCATTTTAAGCTTTTCACAATCTGGCTTATTCCGATTTTTCCAGTCTTTACTCCCCTCAAAGCATTTTATAACATAGCTACAATGCCCTATATGTTGCTCCTTTCATAGGACACACCATCTTGTCTTCAGTAAATTTAATAAAGGTAAACCAAGGCACAAAATTCTGAGTTTTATTAGTTTAATGGAGTGTGAACCTGTTAACAACGTGGGTCAAATGATTACCTCAGGCCAATTATCCTATTTTTGTAAGCATAAGACAAAGAACAAAACTGAATAGATCAGGAAAAAAATATAGTTGGCTATAGGTTGGCAGCATCATAGCGGCAAGGACAACATGATTGTTTGCATTAAGAAGAGTTGGCTAGCAACCACCCCTATCTCAGAGGAATGCATGATTTATGGGACCTATCATGAGGCTATTGATAATGGACCAGGGGCAGGAGACTCCCTGGCTCTTGGAGGGAGAGAAGCTTTCCTTAAATGTACAATGACAGTAAGAATATCCTGGAGAAATGTACCAGGTCAGCTCACAGGCCTTCAAAGCTAGCAGGGATCCCCTGTAGTTCCAGGGCTGTCACTCACAGAACAGAACACAGGCCAGGAGAGTAGTAAACACCTCTCCTTAGATCATATCACCTTGGGAGGACTGCAAACTTACAGGTCTAATCACTGTTCTATTCTTGCCTCAAGTAAATGTTATTGCTAAGGGATGCAAGTGGACACCAGGGAGTTGGTGTTGTAAGTAGACTCAAATAACAAATGTTTCTTAGTCACAAGAGTTCAGCTTCCACTCTGAGTTAGTTAAAAGAAGTCTTGTTATCCCCCCTTCTACCCTCAGCTTCTGGAAAATTCCATGACAGAAAAGGAAAAAGATAAATATTGGAGAAGATGTGGGAAAATTGGGATATTAATGTACTGTTGGTGTTGTGAAATGATTCAACCATTCTTCGGAGCAATTTGTAACTATGCCCCAGATCACACAAACTACATAGAGTATAGGTCACATAAAAGCCAATCAACAAATACTTGCTGGTTGACTGATAGTTTAAAAGTCCAATCTAAGGGGTAGGTAGGTGGTGCAGTAGATAGGACAGCAGCCCTGGAGCCAGGAGGATCTGAGTTCAAATCCGGCCTCAGACACACTTACTAGCTGTGTGACCCTGGGCAAGTCACTTAACCCCAAATGCCTCCCCAAAAAGTCCAATCCAAAAGCCAAATTACTCTTTTCACCTGGGATAAAGACTACCTGAGAATAAAAATAAATTGACAAAAATCTAACAGAAATGAAAATTTTATTTCACAAAGGTAAATCAAAGGTAAATCTTGAATTTAATTTTTTCCAGCTTACAAATTAATCAATCTCATTTACTGGGCAGACTAAGACTCTGGCAAAGTCTTGATCCAGCTGCCTTTAGTCATGATGATGGAGAAGGCTGGCAAGATGAAGAGACTACAGCTTCTCCCATTAACTGTAGCTCTTCTGGAAGGAATCCTCACGGTCCATGTGTGACAAGCTAAGGTCAATCCCGTCCTGCCCAGAGAAAGGTGAAGCTGCAGTTACTGGGTCATGGCAGCTTCAGACATCAAGCCTCTCTGAGCCTTCACTCTGGTGAGTGCACATCTCTCCTAGGGCCTCTGATACTCCTATGAGATGCTCTCTGCAATGGCACTCAAGGTCCTTACTTTTGCCACATCAGTTATCTTTGAGGAATATTCTGAGCTGGAAAGTGAAGCTCCCATGGCAACAGAAGTATTTCTGTCAAAGAAATCATAAAGGAACAAATTATTACATTAACTTTGATAGTTTCCAGCTATGGAATATGGTCTTCCATGGATGGCACAAGCTATTTGTACCTAAATCCCCAACACTGTTTCTGTCTAGCCATGGTGACACAGATCCAGCTCCAGGTTGCCCAGAACTAGTCTCCAGACTCTATGGATCCTTCTTAGTAGCATACTTCCAGGCTGTGCATATCTCAACATGTAAGACTCAAACTAAATGAAAATGTTTTCTGCTGGCCAAGTTTGGGGAGATGGGGGGCAGTTTCAGTATCACTTTTTGCTGCGGTCTTCCATTTTAAGTTTTGCACTTCAGGTCCAGTCTCTTTCTTTTGTTGTTAATGACAGTAACAGTGTCATGAGGCTGGTTGGTTGTCCAGTGAATAAGGTGTGGTGTCTGCAGTCAGGAAGACCCTAGTTCCAATCCAGCCTCAGACACTTAGTAGCTGTGTGACCCTGGGCAAGACACTTCACTCCTTTCTCTCAGGTTCCTCCTCTGCAAAACACCAGCACCTACCTCCCAGGGTTGTAGTGAGCTCTGGGCACAGTCCAGAAATGTCCAGAAATAAAATTCCCCCCCTTTCCCTACCAGGCCCGCCCTGAGCTGCTGCCCTTGACCCCTCGCTGTCAGAGGAGGCCAGTTAAACCCCTCCCAGGAGCCACACCAGGCCAGCCATTCACTGCTGCCCTACGCTGAGCAGGGAGGGGGAAGGCCCTCCCCCCCTAGGCCCCGCCCTTACCTGAACTTCATGCCCGAGTCCCTGGCAGAGCGCGCAGAGCAGTGGAACTCGGTGGCGCCGGAGCCCTCCAGGATCCTCTGCAGGTTTCTCTCGGTTATGCCGCCCCCTGGAGGAGAGAGCACAGCGTTGCGTCACAGAGGCACAGACCTCACGTCACCCCTCCCCGCTCCAGCTTAACTGAGTCCAGCCCCACTGGACGCCAAGCTCGGCAGCTCCCCGCCCCTGCCTAGGCCAATGCCGCCCCGCCCCTCCGCAGTCCCCCTCCGGACTGGCCTGGTCACTTAGTTCATAAAACACTCTTCCTACTTGCCCTCCGACGGCTGTACAACTTTGTCCAGAGGAACAACTGGGGTCAGGCAAAGGACACCAAGAGATGGCATCTGGAAACTTTGATTTTGACGCTTTGACTCTATGCTAAGGAAAAATCCTCTGGTTTCAGGGCCTCAGTTTCCTCATCTGTAAAATGGGGTAACTGTCTACAGCCCACTTCACAAGGGGGCTCCGAGGAAAGTGCCCTAGAAACTCCACCAACACTGTCAAAGTCATCACTGTTCCGGTCCATTTCCACTTGTCTTGGGTTTTGCTATGTCTCTGTTACTGTTCATCTAATAAGAAGATGACTCTGGGAAAAAATACCCTCACCCTTGTTCACAGAAGTTTCATCTGTATGAGACTGAATCAAGAATCTAAAAGAACATGTTTTAACAAGCTGGCCTACCGTCTTTTAGATAAAAAACACAGCTTAACGCACCAAGGTGATGTGATTTCTAAGATCCCACCGTAAAAATTCAGTAACAAGGGGTGGATTTCCAAACACCTTTGTACAGTTTCCCTCCGGATGCCCTGCTGCCAGCACAAGGTCAAAATAGATTTTCTAGGTCCCCCTCCTGATCCCTCTTTTTCTGTTGCTGCTACAGCCATTCTCTAAGTCATCCAGGTTTTAAGCTTCAGAATCATCTTCCACACCATCTGAGCTTGACCATCCAAATCAATTACCAGGATCCCTCCCTTGCTTTACACTTCTAACTTCCTGGAGCTCCAGACAGGCCCAGCCCAGGGTTCAAACTTATATGCCAGATAATTGGAAGGGCCTTTACAGAACATATGGCAACCCCTTATTTTACACCTTAAGTAAACTAAGCCCCAGAAAGGTGGGACTGACTCGCTCAGTTCCCCAAGCTAATAAGGGGAAAAAAATCCATACCAGTAAAGGCAGTGCACATTCAAAGACAACAGATACAAGGCTGGGGAACAGGACAGACTAGAAATTCTAGTTAATAATGTTACCATGTAAATCATACACTATCAATTAAAAAAATTAAAACATACTAAACATACATGAATATGAATTATCAAAACAAGTTTAAATCAAAACCCTCTGGGACCTTGAGGTGCCCCAGGGTAATCACTATGGATGTCAGTAACCACTTCTAGACGAATAGAAGTCTAGCTACTATAGTCACAATACTCTGACTCAGCAATGTACACTTGCTGTCTCTTACAACCTGAATGATTAATGTTAGTTACTAGGAACCTGAGATTTTTATTATGTCACGTTAATTTTTTTCTATGGGATTTCATTAATGAAATTATGATTATAGCCAAAGAGGAAATGAATATATATTTCCTTTGTAAACAAGTCTAAACTATGCATCTTAAGAATAAAGGAAAGTTAAGTTGTACTTCATACGTAACTTTTGCTGCCAATAATATTATCTTGAACAGAAACAAGGCTTCATGTCTCACTGAATCCCAAGTCATCAGGTAACCAGAAATGACCAGTTTTACTTATCTGTTCTTGGCTTTGTGAACAGGATGTAGCTCTAGACCTCTTTTTTCAAGAAACTACTGTACTACTTATAGACTTCCTTCTGGGCTATGTCTATTTTCTCAAGCTTAAATATTATAAATAATTTTGTTTTACTAATTTCTAACATATAAGTTGCTAGCTGCTAAGGCAGTCCCTCAGTGTTGCAGTCTAGATGTACAGCACTGATTATTTTTTTCCCACCTTTCTATACTAAATTTATCCTCACCCATAATGGTTTCTGGGCAATGTACAGAATGCCCCAGATATTCAGTTATATGTGATGTCTTCTAAATTTGTACTGAATCATTTTACAACAAATGAACATAATGAAGCTGGAATTTCAAGCTGCTTAACCATAGTGACAACTGAGACAACTTAATCATTTTCTCTAGAAATTAACACTTTCTCAACTGCTATGTTGTTAATCCTTCTCATAAGAGTTTTTACTTTACTGACAATGAATCTCATCATAGACATAAATTTCCCCCTTTTTATGCATTTATTCATACTAAACTGTTACTATATTATCACTAAAATTCTTAGCAACTTAGGAAGCTAAGTTTTAAAGACTGCATGAAATTTTAAATTATCTGCTTTAAGCAAAAGATAGATACAGAATGTTTTCCTTTAAAATGCCAATAGAAAATAGACTGCTTTCCCTGAAACATTAACCATTTTTATGTATGGCCCTCGCTTTAACAACTATTATAATTCCATCTGACCAGGGTCCAGTCCCTTGCCTTGTTCTATTCCACTTTATATCTGACTCATTCTTGGGCAAATCACTTAACCCCAACTGCCTCATCCTAGGTCATCTAAAGTCATCCTGATGGATATCTGGTCACTGGATCCAGATGGCTCTGGAGGAGAAGTGAGGCTGGTGACCTGCACAGCCCTCCCTCATTCAAAACAAAGAAAAGTGCAAGTCACGTCATCATTTCTCTGATGGCATGGTATTCCTCAGCAACAAAAGATGAACACACATATCTAATTCATAACCATACCCTTTCTCTTTTCTCTCTGCTTCTCCCATCTCCCTTCTACTCCCAACATTCTGATCAAAGTTCCTTCTTCTGAGTAAAGTACTTCACTTTGACCTTGGGTCCCCTTAACTCTTTCCAAAGTGAACCATCCATTTTGCCTCTAAGTCACAATTCTTACACATTTCTGGAAGCACCTAGAATAAATTATTCTCATCATGGATTTATTAGTAAAAGCCCGAATTTGGTGGCCAATGATCTTCAGGAATTTAAAAAGCACCCCCATTCATCTGATGCTCCATTTGTATCTATCTGCACTTTCCCCCAAATAGTTCAACCTTTCTTTCAAATACTATTTACCAGATCATCTTTCCATGTTCTTCACCTCCATTACAGACTCAATGACTTGGACCTGACAAAATGTGACTGCTGACCTTGATGATATTATCCCCAAAGGGATAATTCTAATCATTGTCCATCCTTCTAGAACAGAATTTCTCCTAAGAGCGCTGTTATTTCTCCTCAGTAAAAAGTCCAAACCAAAAGGTAGTAACCACAGGAAAACTCCCTTGATTCCAGTTTCAATTCTCAGTCCTCACTAGCTCAACCTCTTATCAGAATATTCTCTTCAAACCAAGATACCCCCTCTGAAATTCTTAGTCAGCACAGGACTGCCAATCCAGAATATTTTCCTTAAATATCACACTATTCTTTTTTGAACAATGCTTGCTAGACTGCTCTCTTCTGTCTCTACCTGCCTCCTTTCTCACCTTACACAAAATTTCAATGTTATTGCTAGCAAATGGATAAATAAATAAATACCTGGCATTACCACAATCTTGCCTTTTGCCTGAAAAAAGAAAAAAGGCAAATTTAAATATTCTTCCTTTGCACGTGATAATGAATCAGAGGATAGAAATGTGAGTCAAAGCACATTTAGTTTCTTATTATCAGGTTTGATGTCTGATTTCAAATAGGTCTGCCATGTTTCTTTTGAGTGGGGTAAGCGTATTCCCTTGTATAATGTAAGCTACTTTCCATCTTAAGAAAGAGCTATGATAAAAGGGCTTTACCAGAGCTAAAAGGTTAATTTTAACATACTGAAGGAGAGACGTCTTAACAGAACAAAGTGGGTTAAAAGATTATGGAAGATAGAAGAATCTAGATAAAAAAAATGCAGTTTACTAGAAAAATTTGGAGCCATAAGACTCATGACCCAGTTGGATAAGCTTGGGTCTTGACTCCCTATCTCTAAGCCTCTATATCCTCATCTGCAAACAAGGACAAGAGTATTTTTTTCACCAGGCACAGGGAACAAACAAGTGAGTAAGATAAGGTATGGAAAAACTTTGTAATCATAAAACACTCTAAAATCTAGTCTTAATTACCACCAATGAAATCTCAAAAATTTCTGTCTCGAATGACCACTAATGTATTGAGGGGAAGATGATCATTAGTTTTCCACAAGGACTTTAGCAGAAAAGTGACAGCATCAAAATAATCCTAAAAGATATGGAATGCCATAAACTTAAAACCTACACATCCTCAAGTATTTTTGCTGGATCATCACATCAATTAGCCAGAACTACAGCTTAATATATTCTTTACCTAGTTCTCAGTAATGAAATATTAGTTCCTAAATATGAATTACATTTTAATAATTGTGGAAGACAATACCTGTGATTTCCTGACTTTTATTTAAACTTGCAATGTTCTACCATTTTTTGTTTTATCTTTATTTTTTTAAATAAAGTCTTTCATGACATAAATAACTGCTAAAACTAGAATTTAGAATGGGATGACCCCATGACTCAAATCACAGGGGCTCTTGAGAAGCAGATGGGTTAATAGTGACAATGGAAACAGAAGTTATCCCTAGCAAGCCACACTATAGACACATCAAATTCAATCATTATGTGCCTCAGTTTGCTCATCTATAAAATGAGAATAATAGCACCCACCTGTCAGGGCTGTTGTAAGAATCAAATGACATGACATTTATAAAGCACTCTGCAAACCTTACAGCGCTGTGTAAATGCTAGCTATCATTATTATATTCAGAGAGCAAAATGAAAACAAAGTTGAAAGCAAGTAAGGTCAATTCTTGGTTACCCACACTAGGATGAGTTTTTAAAACATGGACCAGTTTTCTCCTAACAGCTGGGTGGTGCAGTAAGAGAGAGTACTAGGCTTGTAGTCAGGAAGATCTGAGTTCCAATTCTGCTGTAGACAATTTAGTAGCTGTGTGATTATGGACAAGTCTCAGCCTCTCAGCCTCATCTACATCACAGGTTGTTATGGGGAGTTCAAATGAGACAACGTATGTATGTAAATTTCACTTATACTCTCACATCAGCCAGTGCTTTTTCAATTGCTTTAGTGGTATATGCACATATAATGTAATAAGGATAGGTATATTTTTCTATTAAGTGATATTAAACCACAAGAAAAAAAGTCTAGTTGGGAGCTAACAACTGACTTGGTGAGGAGATTGTTCCCCTCCCCCTACAGACATATGACAAATGAGAAGAATATCATTCAATCATAAATAAGTACTAAAAAGCATACATGCATATTATGGAGAATTAAGGGTCAGGGGAAAGAAGAGAAACATGGTTGCAGAAGGTAACAAAAGAAAGGAAGAGAGAAGCCAGATAAAGGGAAAAGGAAGAAATGGGGGGGAGGAGGAAAAAGACAAAGGTAGGAAGAAGATGGGAAGTATGGGAGAGACAGTCAAGAGGAATGGGTGAGAAAAAGATATACCTACAGATAGAGAGGGAAAATGAGGCAGGGAGAGGAGAGGAAAAGTCAAGAACATGAAGAGAAGCAGAGCAGAAGCAACCACAACACAGGAGACAGAGAAGCAAGAGAAGCAAGGGAGGGAAAGGAGAAGAGACAAACCCACTCCCCTCTTACCGGGAATGACAAGCTAAGTTGTACTCATTTCAACAACCTCTAAGGCACTGGTAATGCAAAGATAAAACACAATTCATATTCCCTTAAATAAATTGTAACGGTAACCCAACAGACCTAGGTATACTGCAGAAGCTATCGTGATATGGATTTCAAATTTCCTTCAGTTAAAAGCCCATGTATTTTTGGAAGGGTTGAGTTATTTAGAAAGTAAGATGTGCTATTATGAGTCAATATCTCAAGCCCCTCAATCTGTTTTTAAGGGTACTCCTATCACACACAGAGATTACAATCTGTCTACAACACAGTAGTGAGATTCCTGAGGGTTCTTATGGCTGGAAAATAAACCACTTAATGCAAAGCAGTGCTGCATCTCTCTAAATGCAGTTAATATGGACAAGAGACATGTGGTTGTTAATTGAAGAAGCCTTTCCAGCATGCAAAAACTGGCCAGAGTTTCTACTCCACTGGCATGGCCTACATCAGTTCTGGGTTATTTAGCCATCTCTACCCCTATCCCTGAACTCCCCATGTCAGGAGGCAAAATATATGGATGGCAATATGGCTTTGGTGGAGGTAAAGGACTTGAAAATAAACACTAGACAATGAAGCTGTAAAAAAAAATGTTGTGTATTTCTTTTTATTTGGGCAGGGGGGGAAGGGAGAACACAGGTAGGGAGGAAACAGATTAATTTCTGAACAGTCTACCCCTAAAATTTTTCAGTGCTAATAAACCTATTCTATCCTGATAATGCTTGCCAAATGCTAGCATCTGCTAATGAATCAACTTACCTCAAATTTAAATAAAGGCAAGTTGAATGTTCCTACATGTATTAATGCTGTTAGATCAATAGCTTTAAGTTACCTCAGAGCTTCCAAAGGAATCATACTCTTATCTGTTGCTTACAGAGAGTATTTTATGTAGAGGTGGATAAAAAATTTTTTCTGACTCCTTCCATTATGTTCTTACCTTCAATGAAAGATCATTTAAGAATCTGTGGAAAAGTCAACTTGAATGAACGTTGCTTTGACTTCTGAGTCAATAACCATTAACTTCAGAAAAGCAGGAAAAATATGTGACCTGGGAGACGATGCAGTAGGCTGTACAACCCTCACTTTTCCTTTTCTCTTGGTGGGGGTGGGGAAGAGGAGTAGTGGCAAGAACTATGAAGCTAATAATATAACTTCTGCAAGAAAGTAAGTTCTGGGGCATGTTCTCTAAGCCACAGAGATTCAGTCCAATTTCCCACATTAGCTTTAGAGATGTTAAATGATCTATATAAGGAAAAACCAAGTGGATAAATGACTACTTATTGTTCAATGAAGGGGCCAGGAAGTTGTCTATCTATTACATGGATCACTCATCCTCTGTCCCCTGCCAACCTATCCCTCCTCCAAACTTCCCTATTTCCAATGAGGATATCGTTATTCTTCCAATAACCAGGTTCATTCACAACTTCCCTCCTAATTCTTCCTCCTTTCTCAACTCAACACTCTCACCTCACTTCTAATCAGATGCTATCAATTCTACCACCTCATCAACTATTATTTCATATGCATCACCCCTAGTTCAGACTCCCATTATTTCTCACTTAGATTATAACAGCTTGCTAATTTGACTCTATATTTTCCACCTTTTTCCTCTCCAATACAGCTATAGTCCAAAGACTTGCCAACTGATATTCCTAAAACAGATTTAACTACATGCCATTCCCACACACAAAAATCAGTAGTGGTTCTGTACTGTCTCTATGATGAAATAAAAAAATCCTTGGCCTAGTATTTAAAGCCCTGAACAACCTGACAGGGCCCCACCCATTCCCCACTTTCTAATTTAGTACTGTTCCCTCTTAGGTACTCTGTTCTGATCAAACTGGCCTCCTGGCTACCACCTGTACCCACAACTCCCCTCTGGCCCACATGCCTTTGCCCAGGTGAGATTCCCTTCCTATCTCACTCTCAGACTGCAGTTTCCTTCTCAGCTGCTGTCTCCTCCTCAAACCTTTTCTGATCTCCTAGCTGACAGCACTTTCTCCCTTGAGAAACTATTCTATATTCCTTTTATCTACTTTGTATTGACTTCTCTGAGAACATGCTTCCTCCTCCCAGGGATGAGGGAAGGAACTGTTTCATTCTCATCTTTGGATCCCCAGCATCCAGCACAACGATTTGCACATGAAAACCACTTAAATCAATGTGTGTTGAAGTGATGCACACAGATTTTAGACTGGCACTGCAAATGGACAATAAGCCTGGCCTAAAATGGAATAGATAAAAGTTAGGGGACCACAGATTGCATTTGGGAAACTAGATGGTGCTTTCAATAACCCTATTTCTCCCTAAAACAAAAATTCATTATTAACTTTCATATCATGTGGTCATACCACATGGTAGTGATATATCACAATTTCTAAATAATTAAAAGTTTGGTTCACTCAAAGGATAATGAAGGAAAATAGAAAGATGTCATTAGGCTATAGCATATTATCAACGCTGCTACATGGAGGAAGTGGCATAAAAGTTGTTATCCAAGAGATACATCAAGAGGAGAGACTGATAATATAACAAAGACAAGTGATAGCAGATTGACAGTATACATATTTCAGTGATACCCAAGAGAGGTTACTGATAGAAGGGCACTCCACTGTTGGGTGGACTCCCTTTGAAGGCTCAGTACGGAGCTACACAGGATGAGAAAGTGGAGTTAGGTTGTAAATGGTGATATAACAGACCCACAGAAGTACTAAGTAAATATAAACAGATGCTTAAAACAAGGTGAAATTAAGACTGGCATATCTTACTAAAGCAAAAACAAAAAAAAAGTGCCTATTACATTTTAAGAAAAATTCCATTTCAAATGGTTAAAATAAATATGTTTTGTTGTTTACAAAGGGTCATGAGAGTTACTTTTGGAGATGAGAGAAGAGGAAACACTCTCATTCTACAATTACTGTGGATGACTTAGTTACTCTCCCAGAAGCTAAGAAGCACTGCTGGAAGAACCCTCTAAGGCTCTCTTAGTCCAGTGTCTTCTAGGAAACCCTGAACCAGAGAGCATCCATGGCCTGGGCTCAACAACTTCTATGAAAAAACAGCAAACTAAGGCAGTATGTTGTACTTGCAGATAACTGTAATTGTCAGCCTAAAGCTTGCTCTCTGCAGCTATCACTCATGGCTCCTCATTCTGCCTCATGGCAAAAGATAGCAAATCTAAGCTCTCACATACATGATATAACCCTTCAAATACCTAAAGACAGATACATGCACAATAAGCGTTCTCTTCTCCTGGCTAAACAACCCCAGTTCCTTCATCCAATTCTGAAAGGGCATGATCTCAAGGCCTTTCACCATCCAGTTGTCCTCTAAATACTCCCGGGGTGGAGAACTAGCAGTCTCGAAGTTACATGTGGTCTACTAGATCCTCAAGGGCAGCCCTCTGACTGAATCCAAAAGGAACAAATCCTTTGAGGCGGACTGTCTGAGACAATTAAAGCATATACAAAATGTGGCATCTGAAATCAAACACAATTTTCCACATGTGGTCAGACCAGAATAAATAGAGATCTATGACCTCTGAACATAACCTGTCTCACTTAAGCTATCTCTCTCCAGCCAGTAAATACTCTGTAAGCAGGCAGATCACAGACACTTATTAAGTATTTTCTCTGGGCCAGGCTCTTCTGTCAGATTTGTAATGTATTTCCTGAACTACTCACTGATTTCTTCTATCTAAGTGGTCTACAGCAGGGCTTCTTTAACTTTTTCCACTGGAGACTAGGGCAATTGTTAAACTGTGGGTCACAGTCCCACCCACAGTTATCAAGTGCCAGTTGGGGCTGCAACCCACCAATTTAAGAAGTGCTGGAGTAGACTACAATGAAAACATCACTTCTATTTCCACTTCCATTGATCTCCACCATCCATTTCCCTTCCAGCTCCTGGATTTCTTTATGAATATATCCACGTAATATACAATGCAACCCCACCTCCCCTTCTACTTATATGTTTGTTTTCAAATAAGGTGTGCCCTTCTAAACTCATGTTCCAGTCATGGTTTTAATTCTATCAAATTTCAGCAATAGCTAAGAGGTCAAATTTACCTCCTCACATTAGAATCAATACTTCACCTTGCCTGTTACCCATACTTAGAACATCTGTGTTATCAGGGGGTCACAGGTTTTGCTTCTGGTTCCTTTCTTGGATATTATCCCACATTTCTACATATCATAACCAGAATATAAAAGAGCAAGAGTAAGAGGGCTTATCTCACAGAACTATTGTGAGGCTCAAATGAGATAAATGTTATAAGACATACAATGCAGGGCAGTTATTATGACAGTTCTTTCTAGTGAACAACCAGGTTCAAACAAAAAGTGGTTTATTTTAGATTGCCATAATCAAATTACAGTCTCATGTAGGAATTTTGAAAATTATTTTTGCAGCTACAGAAAAGCGCAAACCAATTTATTTTTTACCAATTTACATTAATTCAAATCAACACTAAATCAAGTTATTACACTGGCCTAGTCTTAAAAAAAAAAAAAATCACAAAAATTTTAAATTACTTGTTTCTTCTGATGATGATAGTTTGAGAACAATATATGGGAAAAATGCTGTATTTCCTCCTCAAAACAGGAGGGTGGAGGTGGATGGTGAGGGGTTTGAAGTAGAAAAGACAATGTAATGTTAAGAATGTAATACTGGTCTTAGAATGCAGCCTGATAAGGTAGGATGAAAGCGCTGCACAATTTATCTTCTACATCACATTTTTCTTAGGTTAACACTGAAATCATTTCATACTTCCTAGGCACACAAAGAACAGAGAAGAGGCAGCCTAAAATCATACTGGATGGCAGATAGAAGGTAAATTGGCTGTGCATAATCATGTGAATAAATGAGTTAATTGTAATGAAATCTGACTCAGCCCCGTGAAGGAAGTATCTACTTGTCTACTGGCCTTTTCCCACCTAGTAACAATAATGATAAATAACAATAGCATGCAAAACAATGATACAGAATTACTGAAGAGCAGTGTTCAAAGTACCCAAAAGTGTGCAATATGTATATTTATATATATATAAAAAGGATTGCATACCTGTTCTACGAGTTGTTTTATCACAGGAAGCCCTTCTAACGCAGAGCTGTCACAACCACTGGTCAACACACGTTCAAATCCTAAGGTCAAAAGGGTTTCTAGAGCCACCATTGGGTCCTGAACCATGTCAAAGGCTGAAAATACATAAAACAATATGTATTTTGATCAAAGATCCTTCAGCATCTGAGAAATTCTGGGAGATGGCATACCAATTAAGAGTTAAATAAAACTCATCATTTCTGAAAGGAATCTCATATCATTTTAAGTAATATCTTGTAGGATATCCTATGCAAAAAGTTCATAGCAGAATGACAGCATAAGGCATTTTAATCTCATTTTTAGCTTGAGATTTCATTTCAACTCTCTAAGATTCTCTCCCTCTACCTATGTTGTTGTTGCTGTGTTTGTCCTTCATTCTCAAAGACCATGACATGATTTACAATTGACTCTGATTTGAGTGAGGAAGGGCTGTGCAAGGTCACCAACCTCACTCCTCCTCCTGAGCCATCTGGGTCCAGTGGCCTGATATTCATCAGGACAGCTGGAGATGGCCTCTACCTATAGCACTGGTATGAAAAAAATAAAGATAATGGAGGCGTATTAGAGAAATGCCCTGATCCTCAGTACAAGTGCTGCCACTGTACAGAAACATGCTTGACAAGACAGGGGACTGCAGTAAACAGCTGAGAGACCGCCATCATTACAATTTAACTGAAAGCAGAAGTTGGCTACTAGGCCTTTTTTCCTAGTGGCATCCCCTTACTTACTTTTGACTACACCACCCGAATGTCAGAATGAAAACCAAATTTGTGGAGCTCAAGAAGGGATCTCTCCAAAGAATTTTCACAAAGCTGAAAGCCATGGGGAAAAGCTCTACCACCCACCACTTCATATTTTCCTTGGAGAGGTCAGAAATTTGAGAGAAAATGGAATATATGAAAGATCTTATATATATAGGTATATAGACATGGATACATATTTTAAAGCCTTGGCAATTCTAGAGCCCCTTTATTTTAGGAACAAAAATAATGTATTCTGCATACTTGCTATAAAATGTTCTGTTAAATTTTAAAATATAGTTTTATTTACGCAATAGACAATGGAAGTGCTGACCCATTCTATCGTAGAACAGGAGTTAGTGGTCTATGGTGTATACACATTTGGAAATGGTGACATGAAAACACAAACAAAAAAATCTAGAATTTCCTTTAAAAAGAAAAAAAGGAAGAAATGGATAGAAATGTTGATACACTACACTCCCAGTTCTTTGAGAACTCATCTACATAACAGAAATATACTTACCAATATACAGATTAAAAGTCAACAAGAGGACATACTTAAGGAAAGAAGGATCAAGATCCTTCTTTCTAATGAAAATAGCAATATTTTCTGGAAGCATAAAAGTTGTGCTGTATTGTTTGTACTGGGAATCAGTGCCCCAAAAGTTTTACTGAGAAAGACTTTTGAAACATCTTATACAGGAATAATATAATTGAAAGAGATGATCTTATACTAAAATCTAATTGCAGAGTTATAGAAATAATTTTGGATAAGGCAAAGCATGAATAAGAAACATTTCCCACACATTATTAAAAAAAATCTAGTAATTCAAAACTTTTCAATTTTTCAGGAAAAAATTTCACACTTGGCCTGAATTGTCACTTTTTTAGTTCATTCTTTGAATAATAAAGTTCATATAGGAAACTAAACAGAAATATTAAGACTCATAAAAAAGAAAGGTCCAGTTTTCCTTCTTCTGAGATTTTCACATTTTTAACTATGCCCAAGATGATAATATCTGATATAATTATACATTTCAATATTGACCAAGTGTATGCAAGATGAATTTTAGTGTTAGTAAGGTGGATTTCAGTGTGTGTAATGTGAATTTTTGTTATTTCTTAGAGTTTAGTTTTCCGGGATTCATAGCCATTAACAATCTCTTCTTCACAGGTACCAGATATGAGTTCCCCCAGTTATGGTTCAAAATTATCTCTGCCACGCTTATGCAACATTATATGTTGGTAAATAATATAAACATCCACCGCGGCTGCACCATGAGACACAGGGATGGGGTGATGTAAACTTGTGAGGCTATTGCTGGCAATACGCCTTTTTTGTCGCATTCCCTACAAAGCAAGCAGACACTAGTAAGTGAATGGGGAACCCTTAGGGTTGAATGCACAAATGTTGTGTGTGCCTCAATTGACCCCCACTGAAGCTTAGGAAGAACCTTAGGATTGAGTGTACAAGCAGGAATGCTGTGTCTGTCTTGATCAGCCCCTATAAGGCCTGGGGGCGTAATTTGTGTTTGCCTTGACTGGCTCCCATTGAGGCTTGAGGAGATATAGAGGAAGCACAAGTTTGCCTGTCTTAATTGACCCCATCAAGATATAAGGGCAGCTGCCCCCCACTTCTCACCAGCCCCTTTGAGAAGGGGGATTAGGGAATGCTGTAGGAGTTTGTGCTCCTGTTTATCAGCAATCCTCTTCTGAGAAAACTAGACTAGAATAAAGTAAGATTATTATCCTCTTTTTACTGTCTTTCCTGTCTGACCAGATCAAGAGTGAATCTGTGGTGGTAGCCCTCAAGTATGCTATGTTTATTTGTCTTACACTAAGTAACAAATGACTTTAGGCCAAGGAGTCCTAAAAATAAATTGTGTGTATATGTGTGTATATAAAATACATATTTATGCATGTGTATATTCCATTTTCTCTTCCCTTTAAGTTCCATACAACAAAACATCTTTTCCCCTTAAAAATTTCTCAATATTTTATTTATCTAAATCTGTGATTTCCATCAGTTTAAAAAAAACCAACTGGCAACAGTGCACAATTCTGTAGTTTTATTTTTGGGCCTAGTTCTCGTAAGATATAGAAATACGTCCTATAAAACTGGGTGACGACACTAGTGTGTTTCAATAGAACTTTCAAAAATATGGGACTCACCTCGGTGGAAAGTGACTGGCAGGGGACGGCAAGCAGCTGTAAAGAAGAAAGTCATGCAATAAATACATGAAGCAAACCACTGTTTATTACTAAAAAAAAAAAATTTGTATTACTCAGTTTTCAACTTCCTATTTCCAAAATCTCTCAGCTACTTCTATGAAGCAGCTAAAGGATAAACTGAAAGTCAAATTTTACTAAACTATAAGCTCACCAGGGGTGGGGACCTTGTCCTGTTTTTCATTTTATTCCCCAAAGCACAATGCCTCACATAGGTGGGTAATCAATTCATACATGAATGAGGGAATGACAGAACGAATTACACAAGAGACCCAGTTCCATTTCTTAATCTACTGTTTTCAGAAAAATAACTTTATAAAGGCCTGGCAACTCTGTAAGCTCAGTGTTAAGACTGTCACTTCCCCTCTTTTATCTATCTTATTTTCAACAAACAATACTGTACTTTGGTCTGGAAATTTGGGGGTCCCTTCTGTCCTACCCCACACTCCTACCCACTCCTACTCTCACATACACACTGTCACACAGTTTAAAATTAGTTTTAATGAACAGGAGAAAAAGTCATGGAAGAACTTCTCTCAGGGTACACATGTACTCTAGTTATGGCAACAGTATCAAAGAAATAGTAAATTCAAATTTAAAACAATTTCAAATGTTGCTCCGAGCTCCTCCTTCTCCCATCCCCAAAGACAGACCTGCACAAAACTGTCGCTCAAGACACCAAAGGATGGCAGGCAGCAGGTTATGCAGGTCTGCTCTCCTAAGGACTAAACCATTCTTCAATGTTTTCCTGACAATGCAATTCTTCTGACAATGCAATTTTAATTCAAGTAGATTATTGTACTAGGTACTGGGAGAGAAATGGAAATAAGCTATGGCCCATTCTTGCATGGTGTTATTCTAAATAAAGGCTATCATACATTCCAGGTTTTATCCTGCCCACCCCCAAAAATGCTGAAGGTCTATAAACAATATAATAATTAACTTATTCTTAAAAATGACTTCCAGCTAAACTCATACATATCAATACATATCCTAAAGGTTAATAAACAGCTAAAATCATACATATCAACATATATCCTAAGGCTAATACATAAGACCTATATGTAGACTATTTTTGCAAGTTTTCCAGCCCATAAAACTGACAGGTCTGACCATAAATGTAGGGGAAAAAGAACAACTCTTGATTCCAGGCTTTCAAATACCATTAATTAGCTTTAAACAAAATCTGAGTTAAACAAACAAACTGATTGCAAAGATGAAAAACTTTACTATTTTGGACCAGATAATTATTAAAATTTATTTTTGTCAACTCAAAAAAATTAACCCAACTCTAGTTCATTCTTATTACCCACAAATGTTTTCAGTTAACTTTGTCATTTTCAAAGTCATATCAATTTTTCTCTCTATTCTTGGTAGGTCTTGTATAACAAAACTGCAGGTGAAACAGTACACTTACAAATGACATCGTTTCTGTATATACACTGTAATGTATGTCTTAATGGTCACATAGAGAAATCTGTTCAAATTTAAAAACCACTTAAGACCATTCAAAATCATTATGACTATTAACATTGACTGGAGACAAACCAAATGAACAAACTAAGTGTTCAAGTGGAAACTGTTATACGTTTTACACTACAAAGTCATTTAAACAAAACTGTCAAAACCTGAATTCCTTCTAATAGGTTCACCGCTGTCTATTTTGCTTATATTATGACATAGGAATAGCAGTCTCTATCAAAATTTTTTGACGTTTAAGTTGCATTTGAACAATATTAATGGTCTGCCTGACAATGGGCTTTCAACAAATATTATAGCAAGGAACAACAAACAGGAAATAGATTTTCCTTTAAGTTTACTCACACTAGACAAGCCGGTTTATTCAACTTCTTACATACTAATGTCTGTGGCTCTTCCCTACACTAAACGTCATCTTTAATAAATGACCTGGCTACTGGTACAGGAGAGAATGACTGGAAAAACAGCTAAGTAATCACGTAGTCTTTCTACATTGAGTACATACAGATATAACACATAGTGATTAATTAAGAGGCATTTCCATTTCAGCATTACATTCTTACATAAAAGTGTCATGCAGAGCTCGGTGTCAACATGTCCATCTTCAGTCAATGCCCCTAATACCAACCCATCAGCTCCATAATGCTTGGCAAGATGGATGTCTGCTTTCATGACTTCTACTTCACGATCTGAATATAAGAAATCCCCTCCACGTGGTCGGATCATCACAAAGACAGGGATTTGAACACATTGCTTAACCACTTGTAGAACACCTACAAGAATATGCAGTGAAAAATAAAAAACCAACCTGGGGTAATAAACTCTTAACGTAGACATAAATATATGCAAAAATATCTCTAGCCTCTTCAATCTATGCCTTAATGTCATCTGCAGCAGAAAAGGAAGAAAAAACTGTTGAGGTCAAAAGAAATGTAAACAGAAAATGGGAGTGGAGAAAAAGTTGAAAAAAAGAGCCATGGCTAAGTAACACACAACTGTAATGTTAGAAACCAGAAAAGAATGACACTGAAATCTTTAAAGTAGTTGTTACTCAATCTCCATTAAACTTCTTGCAGAATCACGTACAATATATTCTGTTCTTTTATTAGTGGGTGACATCTAAAGATCTAAGAGCTACAGGTCTCCATGTTCTGCCAGCAGAATAACTGAGATAAAAGTTTTTCCTCCCAAATCTTCTGAAGCACTATTTAAAACTAACTCCAATGGTCCAAGTTCTGTGTTCCCAAACCATACAAATGTAAATTGCTTAGTCCCTTCTCTGAATGAAACACATCTTCATAAAAGTTTCTGTTTTGAGTGGTCATGCAAAGATACAGGAATAAAGACACATAAAGAAGGTACAGTGCATAGCTAGCTAGGATTGTAGATTTAGAGTTGTAAAGGACCTCAGAGAATTATTCTATTCCAACCCTCTCACTTTACACTTGAGGAAACCAAGATTATCAAGATTATTTGAGCATATACAGGTGTTGAGGTCTCACAGGTGGAAAGTCAATGACTTTGGTTTTCTGGACTGGATCTGTGATTTCATGGGGGAGGGAAGGTGAAGAGTTATCCCAAGACAGTTCAGCACTTTCTTTACCACCAATAGTCTTAGAGCTTCCTGAGGCACTGGGAATTTAAAAGACATGCTCCTGTGAAAGAGCAGTAGGTGCCGGAGGTGGGACATGATCCTAAGTCTTCCTGACTCCAAGGTCAGTCCGTTGTACACTGACTCTTACTCAAGCATGTTTTTTCTACAACAACAGTTTCCTTATATAGTCAGGAGTTCTCAAAATCTACATCATGCTTAATTATGTCATAGCAACAGATGGTCAAATGAAGACAACAAAACCCAAAAACATTTGTTAAGCACCTGCTAGTGGTAAACCCATGCAATGGCCTAGGGGTTTAATAAGGAGTTACTTAAAAGAACAGACACTCACCCATGCTGGGTGTAGTTCCTCCCTCTAGCAAACCAGAACATAATTCAATACGGCCAGCACCTGTGATAAAAGAACTTAAAGGTCATTGGAAATTCCAGATAAAATCTAACTTATCTTTCTTTGTTTCAAATAGTCATCATAACAAGAAAGTGTATCTTTTGGCCCATCTACATTTTACAGCCAGAGTAGATTCAATCACAGTCGGATCTGAAGGTTAATATCTCACTCAAAGTCTCTACAGGACTCCAAAGGAGACTATGAGGAAGGACCATGGAATAGGGAATAAGTTTCTAGATTGACTCCAGCGGTACATTAAGTCTTTCTTACAGATGAGTAAGTATAGGATTTGGTTCTGAGTAATTCCAAGTTATACTAGGACCAGGACATGGGCAAGTTATTAGCTGGAACCTATCCAGAGCTAAAAATCAGAAAACTTAAAGGACTGGAGTGCAAAAAATACAAACTAATGAAATGAAATTAGAATATTGGCAAAGAATTAAAATCCTGTTACAGAAATGTTGGAAATCTTCGAAGCTCCTTTCAATCAGACAATTCTAAAATAAAAAGGTGACCTTGGAGGACATATGATGTGTTGTTGCCATGGTAGCCACAATCTCCAAAATTATCTTTTAGGTTTAGTTAGTTTGGTTTGATCAATGTTCCTACTCAGTAAATTGCAAGCTATATCTTCTTGGCTTTCAGTGTCATGCTGTGGGGCTGAACCAGATAATTGCCTCACGTTCCCCTTATGACGCTTCTGTTTTTACAGTTTTGTTATTGTTGTTTAGTCATTTTTCAGTTGCGTCAGGGTTTTCTTGGCAAAGATACTGGAGTGGTTTGCCATTTCTTTCTTCAGCTCATTTTACAGACAAAGAAACTGAGGCACACAGGGTTAAGCGACTTGCCCTGGGTCACACAGCTGGGAGGTGCCTGAGGCCAATTTGAATCCAGGAAGATGAGTCTTACTGACTCCAGGATGGTGCTTTATGCACTATGGCACCACCTAGCTGCCATTTTCAGTTACTTTTCACAAAATCAGAATTTTTAGAGTGGGACCTTAAATTATCTCACTGCTCATTTTCCAGAATATGAAACTGAGGTTGAGAGAGGCAGGAAGGATTAGCTGCAGATTCTCCAGTACTTGTGATTACAAAGGATTCCCCAGGGTCAGTTTGCAAGCATATGAGAAAGGTTCAGAACACTTCATCCCCACCTCCTCCCTGGTACCTCTTTTACCTCCTCTTTCTGCATTTATAGCCGACTCCACTGAATCCACACATACCTCCATAAGAAATCCATTTGTCATTTCTAAAAGTTGCAAGGTACAAAAACAAATCTATCAGTGTGCTGGACTATCCTGCAACTGCAGTCTACATTCAACATCATGGTAGCCTAGAATAGCAACATCCCCATTCATCAATGAGGACAACCTTCCCCACCCCACACCTAGTGCAATTCCCCCTAGTTCTTAAGCAGAGATCTAACCAGGTATGGGGCAACTGGTGCTTTAAGGAAATAAAAAAATTAAAATAATTCCCAAAGACTGTACAGTGTTTTTAATTTACCTGAGGACAGCACTTCCCCAGTCCCTGAGCCTGGACTTGGTTCAAGTCAAATATGCCAGGCATGTGTTAAACAACTGGGATAGGAAAAAGGGCAAAAAAAATCAGTACCTGTTCTCAGTCTAAGAGGGGGGACAACATGCAAACAGCTATGTACAAACAAGGTACTGACACAATAAATAATCCCAGAGTTGACAGGATAGAGGTGCCCCCAAATTACTGACAGGATCACAGAGACATAGATTTAGCCTGGGCAAGTCACTTTCCCTCCTTGGGATCCAATCGGGGATTTGGGCTGGATGACTTCTAAGGTCCCTTCCTACCATCCTATGACTCTAAGGTTCATTACATACTCAAGGGCCACACACACATATATGTAAAATATATACTCACATATGTACATACACACATCCATGTAAGCAGTGGCTGGTACGTAATAGATGTTTATTGATTATTAATAAGAGACTGTCTAATCCAACCCTCCTTTTGCATATGAGTAAACTGGGAGACACGAGATATGAATGACCTGCCCAAGGCCACACACGGAGTGTGACAGGAGTAGGGCATACATATACATACACCCTATTCTCTCCCTCCTCATTTATATAAAATGTTTGGACAGCATCTACAAATACCACCTTATTTTATGCTCAGTAGGTGCTACTATTAACCCCATTTTGCAGATAAGGAAACTGAGGCAAGGGGGAAGTGACTTGCCCCGGGTGACCCCAGGGTCAGACCCGGCTGGTACGTGTCGGGGGTCCCAGCGGACCTCCGGTCTTCCTGCCCCCAGGAGCAGGCCTCCACCACCTCGCCACAAGGGACGTACCCCCAGGGCCTGGCCTAGCCTTTTATAAAGGCTGACTCTAGCCCAGCCCCGCAACCCCACTCTAGCCGCTCATTTCACAGAAAAGGAAACCGACGCCCCGAGAGGCTGGGCCGCGCCCAAAGTCCCCCCGCGTAGGGCCCACATTCGAACCAAACGAGCCAAGCCCCGGCATCCCTCGGGAGGCTCTCACCTGGCTGGACTGGGGCTATACGGACTCGTTTCCGCTCCTTGGGGATACCTCGCCTCTTCATCTTCACAGCCTCAGCCCAGGGTATAAGGATATGGTTGGGAGGTAAGAGCCGCGCGCCCCCAACAGTCGAGTAGCCCCTCGGCCTACGGCCTCACCCACTTCCAGAGCCAGCTCCTCAGTGGCGTCGAGAGCGCAGGCGCAAAACGCAGACGCAGGCGCAGTACTCACATTTCCCCGCAACGTACCCCCTGCGTCCACGCTCACGTGACGAGACTAAGCCACATCCGGCGGGATCTGCGTGCCCCGGAAGTATTTTTCTCCTTTGGCCGGAAGCAGGCGTGCGGAGATTGAGGAGGGGTGTTGCACGGCGGTGATTTTGAGGGACTTGCGGCAGTCAAGTTCGCGATGCTGCGCTTACTCTTTCCTCCTCTAAAAGCGGTGCTGGGCAGTCCAGGCGTCCGGCTCCTGACTACTAGGGGGGCCCCCAGGGTATGGGTCTCTAGCAGGGCTCCCAGAGGATCCGAGCTAGCTCAGGGAGCAGTGAAATGCGGGTCTGGGGTCAGTCAGGGCGGAGAGGGGATGAGGACGGGGGCAGAAGGGGGCCGGCAGCCCGAGGAACCTCCTTTTATTCATCACCTATTCTGTTACCGCCCCGATTTCCGCCCCTCCCCCCGCCATTGCTTAATGTTGTGTACCCGCCTTTGTCTCTGCCCCCCAAAAGAAAGGAAGTTCCTTGAGGATCAGATGGGGTGACGTACGTAAAGCGGCATGCGAACCCCAGTGCGATATACAAATGCTAGATACGAATTATTGCTACACTATGTAGAACCAGTGGCCGAACGGTCTGAGCCGCGGTCCTGAAGTGTGGGAGACCCGGGGGGCAGACCACAACCGCTGTCTGCCTCAGTTTCCTCAAATGTAAAACGGGAATAACGAGCGCACTTACCCCACAGGGTTGTGGAACTGGCGGCGAGCCCCACATCCCGACACCTACTAAGCTTTTAATAAATACAGTTTTATGGCCTGGAATGGGCTAAGTGATACTTCAGATTTCTTCTAGTGATAGATCATGTGATCATAAGGACGTGTGATGGAGTCCCAGCTCTGACTTGGTAGGATCATAGATGAAGAGCTCAGGATTTAGAAGGGGGCTCCGTGCGGGTCCATTTCTTTTATTTTGTAGAAGGACTGAGGTTTAGACAAGTGGAGTGATTTCCCCAGTTCTACATAGCTGGTACATATCTGATGTAGGACTTGGCTCCAGATCTCCCTGATTCCAAATGCAGCTGCCTCTAGCTCCTGCATGCTACCCCCAGGTTGTGAAGAAAGCCCCTTGAGAAGGGTACTACTGGAATTTGTAAGTCTGACAAGATATGTCCCCTGTCCTCAAGGAATTTGTAACTAGTAAGAACTGGACAAGACAATATGGTAGACAATCGTAGAGGATACCAAGGGTAAAGGTTTAGCATATTAGAAGGTTTTACCTTCCTTCTAAAACCATGATATTTCTTCCCTTGGTCCTTAGTGTGGTTGCCATTATGGGCAAAAGCTCGGTGTCTGGCAGAGGCAGCACAGTACTCTGTCTGAAGTAGCTTTGCAGTCCGGAACGGGAGCAGTGTCTGTGCCCAGAAAGGCTGCCCAGCGGATTATGGGCCGTTGGCTTTTGGTCTGCAGTGGAACAGTAGCAGGAGCAGTTATTCTTGGTGGAGTGACTAGGTGAGCAGTCCCCAATTAAACTTGAGATGAATTAGGAGCCTATTCGTCTGTCATCCAGTAAAAGAAAGTACCTGTAATTCTGATGGGAGGGGGAGGAGGAGGAGGAAGCTAGGTGATGGATTGAATAGAGTGCTGGGCCTGAAGTCAGGAAAGCCTGAGTTCAAATCCAGCCTCAGACACTTCCTAGCTGTGCGACCCTGGGCAAGCCATTTAACCCTGCTTGCCTCAGTTTCCTCCTCTGTAAAAGGAGCTAGAGAAGGAAATGGCAACCCATTCCAGCATGTTTGCCAGGAAAACTCTGGGGTCGCAAAGAGGCGGACACAATCGAAATGACTGAACAAAAAATAATTCTGATGTGTTTTTCAAGAGCACAATAATGGAGAGTGAAAAGAGCACAAAATTCATAAATAGGAAATGGGACTTTGCCACTAACTTGGGCAAATTATATAAACTCCTTGGGTCTCAGTTTCCTCATCTGTCAAATGAAGGGGTTGGACTATACGATCTCAGGTTTTTTTTCAGATCTAAATATAGGGGATGATGAATCTCATAGGAAAATTTGGTTTTTAACAGATTTAGTATTGACTGAGCCAGTCAAATTCTAGCAGAAATGAAAAGGAAAAGGTGAGAGAAAAGGTGGGATCAACTTGTGCCTGATAATGCCTTTACTTTAAGGAAAATTACCAAAAAAACCCAATTATCAGTGAGAGGAGGGAAAGCAGAATGTTATCCTTAGCAAGGTTAAATTCAGAAGTTTAGTACTTTAGTCTATAATTAATGGAGCTAGTAGATTTCTTTTAAAATCTTAATAGTATCCATTTCTATTTTCATCTTAAGGTTGACAGAGTCTGGGCTCTCCATGGTAGATTGGCACTTGATAAAGGAGATGAAACCTCCCACAAGCCAAGAACAGTGGGAAGCAGAATTCCAAAAATACCAGCAGTTCCCAGAATTTAAAATGTAAGCCAATAATTTGAAAATAATAAACACCAAGTATTTGTTGAGTGGAATTGAATTGAGTTTATTGAATGGAAGTATGGTGGAAAACAAAAGATAAATCCCATAGGAACATCCTAATCTTCATTTTTTTTAACTGTTAGTCAAATATTTCAAAATACATGATTCTCTTTGTTAGTGTCTGGCTCTGATAGGCTTTATGTGTTCCTGGACTATACCTGAAACTCCCAGGTGGCCTTTTGGTTACTGATAGCCTTGAGAATCCTGTAGGGGGATAGGATATTCCTTTGAGGAATGCCAGAGTAACACTGAAAATGCTGAGTTTTCCTAAATGAATGTAAAATGCTGTTTTTATTGAAGATATCAGCAAATGAGAGACAAGGTCAACAATTTTACTTGACTTCCTAGACACACACACACACACACACACACACACACACACACACACACACGCACGCACGCACGTGCGTACACATACACACACACACACACACACACACACACACAATCTCCCATTGACAAATATACCTTGATGTTTAGACTCTTTAGCAAGGGGCAACTCCTGGCTTCAGGGGGAAGATGGTATTCCCTATTTTGTAAGGCTATGCAGTTGTACCTTTGTTTTGTCATGTTAAACTTAACTAAGAAAATATTTTCTTATTCTCCTTTATTGATTTCCCTCTCACCTAGCTTGAACCATAACATGACCTTGGCAGAATTCAAGTTTATCTGGTACATGGAGTATTCACATCGAATGTGGGGACGGATCGTGGGACTAGCATATATCCTTCCCACTGTCTACTTTTGGAGAAAGGGTTGGCTCACCCATGGCATGAAAGGTCGTGCCCTTGCCCTCTGTGGCTTAGTCTGTTTCCAGGTGAGTTAGTTTATATAACAATGGAAGACCACACAGAAAGAAGCTGGGGAGCAGGGGGAAGAAGAGGGTGTGGGACATGCTGACAAAGTCCAGAGGAGTGCAGCTGAGTGAGAAATGAATTGATGGCTGGCCTGGGTGCCCTCATTAAATGGAGGTTATGAGAGGAGCTCTCCAGTCAGAGGGAAGGGCCCCAGGGTCAGGGAGTGTGATAAGATTTAAGTTCTAGGATTGAAGTGATCTTTCGGAATGATGAGATTCCTGGGGCAGTGAAGTCCAAGCCCTGGGGAGTGCAGACAGGTGAGAAATGAGGACAAACAGTGATTGAAATTGTATATGTTAAGTTCCTGAATGAAAGATCTTTAGAAGACTCCTCACAGTGAATGAGCAGGTGAATATAAGAGCTTGAGAGATGATAGAAACATGAGATAAAAGTACAGTGTCCCTGAAAATACAGAAACACGAGTCCAGAGCAGTGGGGAAGTCTGAAAGGGCATCAGGACTAGCCTGCTGAGAGGCAGAAGATGGAAAAGGCAGAGGGGAAAATGACTTGTGAAATATGTATATTAAAGACAGAGGCAGGAAAGATGCCAGCAAACCTCTAAGAGTATGGCAAATCACTATATGGTTCCCCTTTGCCATTTTTATATACATGAAAGTAGTTTAAAATGAATGTCAAGAGCTACCTTGAAGGAGGAAAAAAGTCACAAAAAGGACTTTTTAGAAATTAGAGAACCTGATTCAAATCCCTGTTTTGCTTGTGTGACCTCAAATCACTTAGCCTCTTTGCTTCTCAGTTTCCTGGTCTATAAAAAGAGAGGGTTAGATTAAGGTCTCTAACAGCCCTTCCTATTTGAAATCTATGATCCTGAGATCTTATGCATTGATGGTAGGGTGAGAGGCAGATGTATAATGGTGGGACAGTTATATTACAGCGTTGGCCCTTTTTAGTACCAGCTAGGAAGCCACCTTGCAACCAACACCTTGTCTCTTTGAATCATTTGAGCTGGTGATTGCCCTTAATGCTATGGTTTTGATGCCAGAGCAGGAAGGGATAAAGGTGGAAACAAAGTCTCTTGAATGACATAGGACCTGGAGCATATTTTGAGGTGTTAGATTTTCAAAGTGTGAGAGGAGAAATAACCTTGTCTTGCTGTGGAATGGGGCAAATTTCAATTTCTGAAACCTCAGGGACATGGGAGGACACCATTCATTTAACCTTAATAAAATTATTTCCCTCCAAGGTATGTAGTTATGTGGTCGGTTTAAATCATGTTATATCTTGCTTTCTCTCCATTTGTTGTTAGGGACTACTCGGATGGTATATGGTGAAGAGTGGATTAGAAGAAAAACCAGATTCTTATGACATCCCTCGGGTGAGCCAGTATCGCCTGGCCGCTCACTTGGGCTCGGCCCTTGTCCTCTATTGTGCCAGCTTGTGGACGGCGCTGTCCCTCTTGCTTCCTCAAGACAAGGTAAGCAGCATTCTGCATTCCACAGATGGCTCCCGTGGCATCTGCTTATATTCCTTCAGTGATGCTGGTGTCAGCGAACTGGGTGTCTTAACTCATTGAAGATTTAGAAGTTAGTGAACTATGGGTGATGGTTGACCTAAGTAAAGCTTTCCTTATAATGAAGTCTACCAATGTTCTAGAAACAAAACATTGCCAAGAACGAAAGGAGCATTGAATTCTGTGACCTAAAAAAGTCATTTAATAGAAGGCTGCATAAATTTTGGGAGACAGCTGGAGCAGTCACCCAAAGGCAGGATCAGTTTAAAGGCA
This sequence comes from Notamacropus eugenii, assembly GCF_028372415.1. Taxonomy (NCBI): domain Eukaryota; kingdom Metazoa; phylum Chordata; class Mammalia; order Diprotodontia; family Macropodidae; genus Notamacropus; species Notamacropus eugenii. Next base: position 216,660,016 of record NC_092872.1, on the reverse strand, counting down.
GGACTTCTTATCAGCATGACAGTGTACAAGAGTCCATCGAGGATGATGAGAAGACAGTTTTAAATAATGAAGTTGGAAGAAGTCTTATGGAAGCACAGCTTCTTTAGCTTTTTGTGTCCTCTTTCCCTTTGGCAATGTGTGGGGAAGCCTACAGATTGCTTCTCAGACAATTGTTATTCAAAGCATCAAATAAATAAAGACTTATAAAGAAAGCCCAGTGTGTTTAGTTATAGTTAGGAACAGTTTTTTAAAGAGCAAGTCCGTGGACCTCAGGTTAAGAACCCCTTCGCTGAGAGATAAAACCCTCGACACGTGGCTCTGGAAGACTCAAAGGAAGGAAGATAAAGAGATTCAGAGCAAAGGTGATTTGTGAATGTAAGGTAACATAGAATAAGACAAGTGTTGTATACTTAGTGTTATCTTTATTACTTGTTGCATCCAGGAATATGTAACGTATGCAGAGTACTTCAGTGCTATGATAGGATGTGTTCTACATGTTGGTTAAAGGACACGATGCCTGGATTAACTTAACATGTAAAAACAAGATATGACCCTTTATAGAGAGACTTGATAATGATATGTTCCATATTGTACCTGCGTGACACTTCCATCATTGTTCGCACTAATACACTTTATAGCAGGTGTGAAAAGTATAGTCAGCCACCTAGAATGGCCAGAAAATAACCCTGGATAAACTTTGGGTGGGAGTGTATTCAAGGTGATAGTAGAGCCTGTAGATAGAATCATCTGGGAAAGTGGTTTGAAATTGAGAACTAGAGCTTAGGAGAAAGTTCTCATCTAGAGATGCAGATTTGGGGTTATCTCCATCAGAGTAATAGCTGAAATTGTAAGAATGGGCAAACTCTTCCAGAGAGAGTGTAAACAGAAGACTGAGTACAGAGACGTGAGGATTAAGGGCATTTCAAGAGTGGATGGGAAGCAGAAGGAATTAAAGGGGAGAAGAAGCAGGCAGAAGGGTAGGAGAAGCCAAGTGGAGTCACCAGTTGAAGAATTTTGACAATGAAAGGAAAAGAAGAAGACGGGCCTGGAGGAAGCAGGGGTCAAGGCACAAGTAGAAGAATAACTTTTTTTTGTAATTTTTAAATTTATTTTAAACTTAAATACAAAATGAGAAAAGAAAAAAATTTCCATGCACACAGCAGAACATAAGAGAGGATTCAGTATAAAACCATGAATTTCCATTTCAAGAAAACCTGTATAATAGAGGATTAATTTTTGAGAGTAAGGATACCTCTTCTGATTGGTTCGTTCAAGACATATTGACTGATATAGAAGCGTATAAAAATCTATCTAGAAGTGGAGACAAAGAAGGATGGGTGACCACTGACAGGAAGTGAGTAGTGGGGAAGGGGATTCATTGTCAGGAAGGAGATTGATGAGCTGAGTTTTACAATTTGCTTTACAGAAACAACAACAAGCATTTGTTGAGTGCCCGCTGTGTGCTAGGTGCTGGGGCTGCAAAGACAAAAAGAAACTCCTCCTTGCTCTCAAGGAGCTTCTATTGAGGGAGACAGCAGAAACATAAATATACAAAATCAATATGAGGTAATTTGGGGGAGGAAGTACCAGAAACTGGTGAGATTAGTTAAGGTTCCATATAGGAGATATTGTTTGACCTGAGCTTTGAAGCAAACTAGCGATTATAAGAAACAGACCAGTGGAAGGAGTGCATTCTGGGCAGATAACCTATGCAAGGCACAGAGAAAAAGTAAGGCCAGTTTGGATGGACCATAGAATTTGTGAAGGGAGGCATGTAAAAACCTAGCAGATTACTCTGGTTGTGAAGGATTTTAAATGCCAAACAGAGGAATTTGTATTTGATCCTAGGGGTAAAACCATTAAAGTTTTTGAGCAGAGGAGTGGTCACACCTGTGATCTAGGAATATCACTTTGGCAGCTGAGTGTGGAGAGAAGGCAAGACTTGGCACCTGTTTGGATACGAGGGGTGGAGGAGCATGGAGTTAAGGATGACTCCTAGTTTGCAAGCCTTGAGTGATAGGAAGGATGGTGGTGGCCCTCACAGAAATAGGGAAGTTACGAAAAGAAGTAGATTTGAATAGATGGAGTATGATGAGTTATTTTAAGTCTGAAATGCCTGTGGGACATCTGATTTGTAATATCCAGCAGGCAACTGTATAAATAGCTCCTAAAGTCACCTTGAAGAGATATTTAAACCCTTCTTGATTGATGGAATCACCAAAAGTGATTGAAAGAAGAAAATTAGTGCCAGGGCAGAGCCTTGGGGTACACTGAAAGGGGCAGGATGTGGTCGATGATTCAGCAAAGAAATTCAAGGAAGAATCAGAGAGGTAGGAGGAGAATCCAAGTCATGAAAGCAGTCAGAGTCGAGAGCAGAATCCCAACAACCCAGAGGAGAAAGAGCATACAGGAGGAAGCAGTGGCCATTGGTGGTATGGAGAGGACAGTTTGAGTTGAGCGATTGACTGGAAGCCTGATTGTAAGGGGCAATGAGAAGTGAACGAGAGGGGAAGTGGAAGGCACCAAGGGTACACAACTTATTTTTAGTTTGACTGTGAAAGGGAAGGGAAATGGGATGTTGGCTTGAGGAGATAGTAGGGTTAAGTGAGGGGTGTTTTAAGGGTAGAAGAAAGCTGGATGTATTGATAGTTTTATGAACATGTATAGGACAAAATGAGAAGCTTACGTATATATGCTTTGCAGTGAATTTGTCTTCAGAATTTTTTTTCTCATTCTAATATTGAAATTATTTTGTGTACACCACCTGACAGTTGGGAAAGGCTGCACATAAATGTTTTGGGTGTCAGTGAAAAACCAACCTAAAATTAAAAATTTGATGTAATCTACATTTGGATGATTTTATTCCTTTCCTACTTTTCACAGCCAAATTTAGAGATTAAGTAGTCTACCCTTGCTGCCTTTACTTCCTGAAAATCCACCCCCTCCTTGTCACCTATAACCTGACATTTGTCCCCTGTACCTTACCAGACCTGTATTCTAGGTACCTCCTAAGTACCTGGTCTTTTTCAGTTCATGCTCTTAAAAAAAAAATCTAGCTTTTGTTCCTTGAAACCTTTTTCTTTTTTGGTGTCTGTGATACTTCTCTCCTGATTCTCCTACCTCTTAATTATTCATTTTCTTTCCAGTAACTAAATGTATTTTCCAAAGTTCTTTTCTCAGTCCTCTGCTTTTTTTTCCCATACCCTTTCTCTTTCAGAGATCCCATCTACTAGTCCCTCAGCTATCACTTTTATGCACATCAATCTCTACAGAGAATGATCTGGGTGCACAGGAAACTAACTTATTGACCATCCTAAGTTTTAAGACAAGAAAAAAAAGAGCAGGAAATGGAGGGAGTTTTAAAAGCATGGCACAGTCCTACAAGGATAGGGACAGGAATACTAAAATTCAGAATAAATTGAGACTGGTTGAAGACAACTCAAAACAAGAAGAAACATTTTTTAAAAGCTTTATTTGGAGAAAGAGAAGATTCAGAGATTCCACCTGAGGTGGAGGAAGGCAGAGCTCCTGAGCTCTTAGATTGTTTCTCTTTTCTCTACCAACAAGAATAATCTTTAGATTGCAAAGAACAAAACCAAAATTGGAAACCGAAACTCAAAATAAATATGGAGCTGGCAAGAGATCATCTAGCTGCCTCTGGATGAGATTAAGTCACTAGGCTCAAGTGGACTGTGTCTCAGTGTCCCAAAAGAACTGATAAATATTCTGCTGGGCCAGTGATGGTGATCTCTGAAAGACTGTCGAGGCCCCCATTGCCTCCGCAATGCTGGAGATGGGTAAATGTTTCTAGTTTTTAAAGGGCAGGAGAGCCGAATCTATGGACTACAGGCACGTGAGCCTGGGTTTAATTTCTGTGAAAAGTCTAGGTGGGGTTATCAAAGAGATGGGTAATGAGCATCTAGAAATGGAAACAGTGATCACTTAGTGTAGCTTCTATAAAAATTGTTCATGCCAAACTGACTTCACTTTTTTTTGACAGGTTACTAAGCTAATATATTTATGGGTAATGCTGTAGATGTAGTTTCCTTAGATTTTAGCTTAACGAATTCTTTCATCTCACATATCAAGACAAAGAGATACAGTCTGGGTGATAGAACAATTAAATCAATTTGGCACTGGTTTAATGGCTGGAAACCAAAAAGCAGTTATTAGTGGTTGTATATCAAGTTGGAAAGAAATCAATAGTGGAATGCCCCAAACAGCTAACTGTGGTATTTAGCATTTTTGTCAGTGACTTAAATATAGCATGCTTATCAGATTTACAGATGACACAATACTGGAATGAATAGCTAACACACTGAAAGACATGATCCAGATATGTCTTAACAGCCTAGAATGTTGGGCCTTGTCTTATTTTTAATTTAATAGAGATAAATGTTAATTTTTATACTTTTGATTTTAAAAATTAGCTTTGTAAGTGTGAGATGAGAAAGGTGTGACTAGACAGCAATTTACCTGAAGAAGGTCTGGAGGTCTGAGTAGATAACAGATTCTTTATAAGTCAAAACTGCAATATGGCAACCAGTAATGCTAACGTGACCTTGGTCTTCATTAAGACAGGCATAGCTTCCAGGAATAAGGAGATGGTAATAGTATTGTGGCCTGGTCAGACTATGATTGGAATGTTATATACAGTTCTGTGTGCCATATTTTAAGAAGGACAGTGGAAAGCTGGAAAGTTCAGAAGAGGAAAACTGTGATGGTTAGGGTCCTAGAGATAATTTTATGAGGATTGGTTGAAGGAATTAGGAATGTTTGGCCTAGAGAAGAGAGGAAAGGAGAAATATTTGAAGGACTATCATGTAGAATGACAAATTAGACTTTTTCTCCTTGGCCATAAAAAGCAAAACTAGGACCATGAATAAACTGGAGAAGCAAGGAATAGTGTACTTATCAGATCTATGGAGAAGGGAAGAATTCTTTACTAAAGGAGAGATAGAATGCATTATGAAATGCAAAATGGATAACTTTGATTACATTAAACTGAGAAGTTTTTGCACAACCAAACCCAATGCAACCAAAATCCGGAGGGATGTAGTAAATTGGGAAAGAATTTTTACAGCTAAGCTCGGGGATAAAGGCCTCATTTCTAGAATATATAGAGAACTGATCCAAATGTATAATCATACAAGTCATTCCCCAATTGATAAATGGTCAAAGGATATGAACAGGCAATTTTCAGAGGAAGAAATTAAAGCTATCTATAATCATATGAAAAAATGCTCTAAATCACTATTGGTTAGAGAAATGCAAATCAAAACAACTCTGAGGTACCACATCACACCTATAAGATTGGCAAACATGACAGAACAAGAAAATGATAAATGCTGGAGAGGATGTGGGAAAGTTGGAACACTAATTCATTGTTGGTGGAGCTGCGAGCTCATCCAACCATTCTGGAGAGCAATTTGGAACTATGCCCAAAGGGCTACAAAAATGTGCATACCCTTTGACCCAGCAATATCGCTACTAGGACTATATCCCCAAGAGATCATAAAAATGGGAAAGGGTCCCACATGTACAAAAATATTTATAGCAGCACTCTATGTAGTTGCCAAAAACTGGAAGTCAAGGGGATGTCCATCAATTGGGGAATGGCTGAATAAATTATGGTATATGAATGTAATGGAGTACTATTGTGCCATAAGAAATGATGAACAAGAAGACTTCAGAGAGGCCTGGAAGGACTTATATGACCTGATGCTGAGTGAAAGGAGCAGAACCAGGAGAACTTTATGCACAGCAACAACCACAGTGTGTGAGAGTTTTTTCTGGTAGACTTAGATTTTTGTAATAACACAAGAACTTCTTACCAAAAAAAAAAAAAAAAAAAATCCCAATGGAGGATCTCAAGGCAAAATGCCTGCCACACTCAGAGAGAGAAATATGGAAGTCACTCACATATTGTAGCAGATCATGTTTGTGTATGTGTATGTGTTTGTATATCATGTTCTGATTTGTTATACGATTTCTTTCATTTATCTTAGTCTGACTACATAGCATGACTATAGTGAAAATATACTCAATAGGAAAGTATATGTAGAATCTATACAGAATTGTATGCAGTCGTGGGGAGGGAGGGGGGTAGTGGGGAGTAGGTGGGGAGGGATAAAATCGCAATTGTATGGCAGTGATTGTTAAACATTACAAAATAAAAAAATAAAAAAAAATTAAAAAAAAAAAAAAGCAAAACTAGGAACAATGGATAGAAGTTTCAAAGAAGCAAATTTAGGGTTAAAATAAGAAAAAACTCCCTAACGAAGCCAACCAGAAGTGGAATGCCCTGCACTGCAAGAGACTAGGTTCTCCTTCACTTGAGATCCGCAATCAAAGTGTGGGTCATTGCCCATTGTCAGATATGTTGTAGAGGGAATTTTTATTCACATATGTATTCAGGAACTAAAGCTGGAGAGATGAGTAAACCATAGATCTGAACGGTAATTGCCCATATATATTAGAACCAGAGGGCAAAGTAGAGATACAAAGAATCCATTGATCACCCCCAGAAGAGTCCCAAAGGGAAAGTCCCAGAAGTGTCACAACCAAAATCTATGGCTCCTGTGTCAAAGAAAAAATACTACAGGTTCCAGAAAGAAGCAGAGTCAGGATGACTCAAGAATGAGAGATCTTGGAATATGGTATTCTATAAGGCAAAAGACTTATAAAATCCTGCAGGGGGAGAAAATGGACCTTTAGTGAAATAGAAGAATTTCCAACATTTCTGATGACAAAACCAGAGCTGAGTAGGAACTATAAGATGCAAATCCAAGAGTCCAAAAAACCAGAAAGGCAAATTTATATGGGCAGTTGGAAGGATGAGAAGAAATGTGTCTCTTCAGACCTCAACGTCTTCAAAAAGCATTAAGGCAATTAAATTTTTTTTTTAAAAAAGAAAGCATACTTGAGAGTGGATTAGTGTTATTGCGTAGTTTTAAGAAGGGAAAGCAAAGGTGGGGGTAATAAAAGTCAGATAAAGTGTAGTTTAGAAAGTACTCTTTGTATACTGTTAGTGTCCAAAGTAGAAGGAAGGGGCTAGAACTATCAGTGAAAAAAATATCCAAACAGGGGGAAAGGATGGGTGAAGCAGGCATGGCTGAACTTGACTTTTATCTTAAATGGACAAAGGAGAGTTAGTTGAACAACACACATAGACAGAGTTTGGTGTAGAAAATCATCATACTCATAGGGAAAATAAGTGGACGTAGGGAAAATAAGCGGACGTAGGGAAAATAAGTGGACGTAGGGGAAAGGCAGTTTTTGTTTTGATTTCTCTAACTATAATGTTCAAGCTTTCTTTTTTAATCACTGTTTTCAGGGAGTCTAATGATCCTTAAATCTTGACCTGTTTTCTAGATCAGTTGTTTTTTTTTATTTCAGATATGTTAGGATTTCTTCAATTTTTAAAAAATCTTTTGTTTTTGTTCTAATATTTCTTGCTCTTTCGTGGAATGTCAGAAATCCCTCTCATTTGCATTTCTCTCATTCTTAGTGGTTTGGAGCATTTTTATATGGCTTTTGAGAGCTTATATTTCTTATTTAGAAACTAGTCTTTTCATATCCTTTGAGCATTTTTCAGTTGGGGAATGGCTATTATTCTTATATTTTTGAATCAGTTCCATATATATCTAGGAAATAAGATTCTTATCAATGAAATTTACTGTAAAAATCTGCCCCAAGCCCTTCACTCCCCACCCCCATTGCCTGTTTCCTTGGCAACTGGATGGCAAAATGGATATAGCACTGGAATCAAGAAGAGTCATCTTCATGAGTTCAAATCCAACCTTAGACACTATTAGCTGTGTGACCCTGGGCAAGTCACTTCACCCTGTTTGCCTCAGTTTCCTCATCTGTCAAATGAGCTGAATAAGGAAATGGCAAAACCACTCTAGTACCTTTGTCAAGAAAACTAGAAAATGGGAACATAAAGTCAGATATGACTGAACAACCTGTTTCCTTTCTAATTTTAGCTGCATTGGTTTTGATTGTGTAAAAACTTTTAAATTTTATCTAACACTGGAGAGAGAATAGTCACAAGGAAAGCAAAAATCCTTTCTGAAGGTGGGATTAAAAAGAAAAAAGAACTAGAGTCAAAGGGAATGCCTATCAGTTAGGGAATGACTGAACAAATTGTGGCATACGAATGTGATGAAATATGATTGTGCCTAAGAAATGATGAAAGAGGATTTGAGACTCCTGGGTCCTGTTTACTATTGCAGAGTAAAGTAAGTAGGACCAGAATGTCTTATACAAAGACAGCAACGTTGTAAAGAAACAAAAACCAACTTTGGAAGCCTACAGAACTCTGGTCAATGAAATGTCTTCAGAGCACTGAGGATGAAGCAGATTGTCCTGGCAAATGCTCACATATGTCATCCAAAGAAGCACCTCTTGTGGAGAAGGGTCCCACCATTCCCATCAGGTGGCACCTACAGGGCAGGCAGGCCAGCTTCGCTGAGAGGCAGGGACAGAGGACAGCATGAGCTAGGCAAGTCAAACCGCCAGCACCCTCTGGCCCACCATCTCCCCTCAGACCCTGATGGAAACAGACCAGGATCCTGAGCCTAAGAGCCTTGGGAATAGCAATGTGCTGTGCTTCTTGCCCAGTACCTGCCATCCTGGGAAGCTGCTACCTCTGTGAAGGTGTAGCCTGGCAGCTGCTCTTGCAGGAGCTTCAGCTCCAGCTACTGAAGACCTAGAAAGGAATGTTCTTGTCCCTAAAGTCCTTGACCCTGTCAAGTGGTCCGGTCTTGGAAATGGCACCGTTTTGTCAGTGGAAATGACAGAAAAGAAGAGGCATTAAAATCTGCTTTGCTCTTGTACCTTAAGGACCATGGGGCCTTTCCATCTTACTTGTAGCTGAAACCTTTCATGTGTGTTGTCTTCCCCCTTAGAATGTGAACTCTGAGGGCTAGGATTATCTTACTTTTCTATCCATATCCCCAGCCTTAGCACAGTGCTTTGCCTTTAGCAAATGCTTTTTTTATTCATTCATTTCTTGACAGAGAGGTGATGGAATCAGGGTACAAAAAGAAACATACAGTTTTTCATAGAGCCACTGTGATGATTGATTTTTTTTGTCTATACTTATTACAAAGGATTTTTTTGTTATTCTTGGTTGTTATTCCAGCCTACTTGTGGAGTACGTTTTGAAAGATCAGCAAAATGGTAACTCTCTACCCCCACAGAGGCTCTAGAAACATTATTTAAAGTGCACAGAACACCTAAAGAAGTTCAAAAGAAGCCACGAACAAGAGTTTTGTAAAATAAAGTGAAATTTGTTGTATACGTTCTAAAAAAGCAAGAAAAATAGTCTTATGATTCATATGTTTATATACAATCCTCTTTTTATGTTCTACTATGTATGTGAAAAATGCTTTTTTGGGAGGGTGTTGAAGTTCAGAATTATAAAAATTTTTTTTTTTTTAAGAAAAAAGAGAATAAATTCATTAAATTTTAGAAAGAAAGAGAGAGAGAGAAGACATAGAGGCTTGGCACCTTGTCGGTGCTCATCTGGTGAATATGTAGCTGACTCATCCTTGTTGAACACTAAATACTATACAAAACAGCCTTATCTCTTGGGATGTTCTCTTCAGACATTGGAAAGCATTTTAACCTCCCGTGTTAGCCACTTAATTGCCTTTATTTTTCACTTTTTGAAATAATGTGTGGCCTGTTTTTAGACCTAGCAATATCATTTTCTAAGTGATTCATCTTCCTTACATTGTACAGTTGCCGGAAACCCGTCAGCTTCTGCAGCTGAGGAGATTTGCCCACGGGACGGCGGGGCTGGTTTTCCTTACAGCCCTTTCAGGTATGCGGTCTTGCTCCCTGAATGCTGCCATCATGTCATCCTGGGGTCCTCTTGATTCTTCATCCTTCCCACTGCATCCTGTCTCCCCATGTCTTCTATTCATCACCTTCCCCCTCACCTCTCCCCTGCTGTCCAGCCTCTGTTTTCTCATCACCTTGATTCTCAGATATTGAGTCTGTATTTCTCCATCTTTAATTTCCTAGCCTTTTGTCATATCAGAACGTAATTGATACAATAGCAGTGCTTTGAGGGTTTTCCTGAGAAAGCATTGCTTTAATTCCAGAGATGAGAGAAATACCACAGTTGTTCCTAGCTTCACTTTAACAAATCAGTTGTGAGTCTGTAATCCATAATTTTGTCTAAGCCTTCCCCAAATGTATTTTTCACACAGAGCACCATCAAGGGGAAGGGTTATTTCATGATCATTTAGTGCTGTTCTTAGCTTCACTTTAACAAATCAGTTGTGAGTCTGTAATCCATAATTTTGTCTAAGCCTTCCCCAAATGTATTTTTCACACAGAGCACCATCAAGGGGAAGGATTATTTCGTGATCATTTAGTACTGCCAAAGGGCTTTTCGTAAAGTGTAAATTTGGCCATGTCACTTCTAATCAGTGCACTCCTGGGGCTCTCCATTGATTAAATATAAAGTCATTTGTTGCCATCCAGCCCCATCCTGCCTTTCTGATCTTCTTATATACACTCTGCTCACCTGGCTGTTATTTTTTGATGCATCAGATTATATAGGTGTGTACCTGTGATTTCCTCCATTCAAACAGGTTTATTTTTGTCTTTGTGTCCACAGAGCCTAACACAGAGCCTGGCACATAGTAGGTGCTTAACAGATGCCTGTGGATTGATTACCAGAATGCCTCCGTTACTTTTATTATTTTCTGCCTTATAGCATCAGAATAAAAAAGTGCAGCATATTGTTTTGTGTTACATGTAAAAGATATTATATTGGTTAGCTTCCTCTTATTTTGAGTTTTTTAATTTATCTTGAACTACAGGGGCCTTTGTGGCAGGCCTGGATGCTGGCCTTGTATACAATTCCTTCCCCAAAATGGGAGAGAGATGGATCCCAGAGGACCTTTTTACTTTCTCTCCAGTCCTTAGGAACGTCTTTGAGAATCCAACCATGGTGCAGTTTGATCACCGAATCCTGGTATGTTTGTCTTAAAAAGAAGCTGGAAGTACAGGGGCTATTTTACAGACCCAGTCCCACTCATCAGCACAGGATCTTTGACTTCATCCACTTCTGACCTGGGATTGTTTGTCCCTCCTTAGACAGCCTAGTGGCTTCCCAGTCCCCAGGGCCCACAATATTAACCCCCAGCTTGGCGTAGATGTGCACTTGGCCCACTGGCCACCACACCTGACAAGTCAGTTCATTTAAACAAGTATTTTTTGAGGGCTAAACATAATCAGGACCCTGCTTAAGGCACTAAGAATATAAAAACAAAAACAAAACATTTGAATGTTTATTAAGCAACTGGTTTTTGCCAGATGCCATTAGAATATAGAAGGTAAAAAAAAAAGATACAGTCTTTGTCTTTGAGGAATTTACAGTCTAATGGGTTATGACATGAATGCAGTAGAATGTATGCTCCTTGGAGAGGGGTTATTTGTTGTTGTGTCCCCAAGGCCTAGCATAGTGCTGGGCATATGGGTGCTTAATAAGTATTGAATTAATTGAATATGATATTAGATAGAATAGGAAAAGGGTAAAGCAAAAAATAAAAATCCAAAGTATGAACATTGGCAAAAGCTTTGGAGCCTTTTATTTCTGTAAAGAGTGTTTTATGTGGAGTTATGTAATTCCCGTGTGTGTTATAGTATGACCCAAATATTTTGTCCATGTTATTTTGATGAAATTTTTCTTTGTACCTCTTCTTGGGTTTTATACAGAAAGACTAATAATATAGTTCTACCTAATACTTTACCAGAGCTATTAATTATTTTGTAGTACACAATGTCATGCAACCAAACAACAAAACCAGTGGAATACTATGACTCAAAAGATGAACCTTTACTTTTGAAAGAAGTTTGGAGTGGTCAAAGGAACTTGGTGATTGCCTGAAATAATTCCATTCCACTGTCATCACATAAAATTTGGTCTTAAATTTGTGTTCACTTGTACTATTTATACCGGGGTGGGATGTGGTGTGTGTGTGTGTGTACATGTATATGTATATGTATACATATTCATGTACATTTGGACCTATGAGTGCATATGCACCTATATATAATGATGTATGTGTATTTCTGTGTCCATATTACGTATACATATAGATGAGTAATCTCTACAGGTTATATGGCTGCGAGATATAGCTTAGTCTCACAAAAAGTAAAAGGAAGCATTACTGAGGGTGATGGCAAGATATATAGTAGATATGAACAGACTGAAACCTAGAACAAATAAGGACCTTCAGAGAATAACTGGATTAAGGATGTCACCAGGGATTTCCCTGACTGAAAAAGAAGATGGGCTGGTTATGTAGTGAAAGGGAAGAATGACAGGGGCCAGCTCGAGGTCCCCATTGGTGTCTTCACAAAGTCAGGAGAAAAGGAAGTCTCAGGAAGCTTAGGGCCAGACAGCGTGGGTGAGCCCTTGAGGGGACACCCAAATCAGTGAGATCACAGATCTGTTTGGATACTAATTGTTTTTCTTCATTTTTTTCAGTGAATTCCTGGGTTCCTCCAAGCAAACCATCCAATAATCTATAAACCAAGATGCTTTTGCATCTTCTTTGCCTTTGTTCATTCTCTCAGCTTCTTTTTCTGGTTGCTGTGGTTGACATTTCCAACACTATATTAGATGATGGTGAAAACAGCCAGATCTTGTGGGTTGCAGACAGTATTATCTCTTGGTCTGTTTGTCATACATGGGCATTAGTAATGTTGCCAGAAGACAACATGTTTACAAAGTGTAAGGGGTGGAAGTTAAAAACTGGGAAAAAGTCATTATTCTTAGGAGCAGCTCTGACAGCTTCTTCCTTTCTTGTAGGGAGTCACTACAGTCACAGCCATTACTGGGCTTTACTTCCTCTCCCGGAGAGTCCCCCTTCCTCGGAGGGCCAAAATGGCGGTGGCAACATTGTTGACTGTGGCCTATGCACAGGTATTGACCATTTATTTAATTAGCATGGTGTAATGGGCAGAGCACAAGATTGAAGGCAGGGCTGGGGTTCAAGTCTCGGCTCTGTTCTTAGTACCTCTGTGACCTTGGACAAATCCCTTGTCTTTCAGTACCTTAGTTATTCCTGTGTAAGATGAGGGTGTTCATGTAAATGAGAACGAAGGACCTTTCCAGCGCTTGATGCTATAACCCTATAATGACAGTGGTAATTATCGTTGCCAACCTTTATCTAATACTTTACAGCTTCAAAGCACATTGCCTACATGATCGCATTTAATCCTCACAACACACCTGTGGCATAGAAGTGGTGTGAGTACTTCTAGCCTCCCCATTTGCAGGTGAGGAAACTGAGGCTAGTGACTTGCTCACAGTCTTGCGGCTGGTGAGCGGATGGCCAGGATTCAAATGCTGAGCAGTTTTTTCCATCCTATCACACCTTTTAGTCTGAGCATGTCCTTGATGTCACTGTGTGTTCTGCTCACAGCTCAGAACTTTCCTGCTCTATAATGAGGAGCAGCAGAGATCTTGGAAATCTAAGTAGCTGACAAATATGTGGTTAGTGATTGCCTAGTCCAAGGGCTTGGGAATGGTTACTTCCATGAAACAATCGTTGCTGTTGAAATCCTACCACAGTTCTTGATTATGGTATGGAGGTGGTCCTGGATTATCATTGGCTCAGCAGGCCAGTGTCGGTTTTACCAGCCTGGATAGGCTTTGGGTATGGCCAGTGGCACACCAGAAGTGTTTTGTCTAGATCAGCCTAGCTGTGTTTGGAGGGGCTTGTTGCCTGGGTGATCTACAGGTGATCTAATGTTTTTATCTCTGGAAATTCTCAGAGATTATTCCGATTGTGGAAGGCTAATGTGTAGGGAGAGGGAGTATTCATGCTGCTGAAGTCATGGAACTTCGAAGGATTGAGGAAAATCTAACACAGGGGATGACCTGGTTGGATTTGGAGCTGGGTGAATGAGATCTTAGAGGTCGTAGAGTACAACCCCACTCATGGCTGAAGATTTGGAAGTCCAGAGAGACCAGTGACTGGTGAAGGCCAAGGCAGGAAGAAGCAGAGCTGGGAATTGACTCCCCAGTCTTGGGCCTTTTCTGCCATACCATTCTGCATCCCTTTTGTCTGGATTTTCCCCAGGACCAGGGATCATGCCTTGAACATAGTAGGAGCTTAATAGGTATTGACTAAATATATGAATGAACCAGTGCCCTGAGCTGTCTTTCCAGAACCATTCCATCTTTCTTGATCATCTTTCCCTGATCTTTACCATCCCTTTTCTCGTCCTCTTTTTCCCACGAACCCTCTGACCTTATTTCCTCCCCAAGCTTTCTCCTTCCAGCCACGCTACTGTTCTCATAACTGGGACCCCTCTTAAGAATCAGGAGCTGGAAACCTGATTTTCCCAGAAATATCATGTTGTGGAAAGCGCTTTGGAGTTAGAGAAACTGAGTTCAAATCATGCCACTGATGTCTACTAGCTGTGCAGTCAGTTTTAGGCATGCCACAAACCTAATTGGACTTCAATTTCCTTATCTAAAATGGAGAAGTTAAATTAGATCAGCTCTGAAGTCTCTTCCAGCTCTCAATAGAGAAGTCAGCGACCCTGTGATCTTTTGTTGTTCAGTCATGTCCAACTCCTTGTGACCCTGTTTGGGGTTTTCTTGGCAGAGATACTGGAGTGGCTTGTCATTTCCTTCTCCATCTCATTTGACAGATGAGGAAACAGGCAAACAGAGTTACATGACTTGCCCAGGGTCACACATCTAGTAAGTGTCTGAGGCTGGATTTGAACTCATGAAGAGAAGTAGTCCTTGACTCCAATTCCTGCAGTCTTTCACTGTGCCAGCCCACATCACAGATGTGACCACTGACAGATGCCACATTCTCATAGGACTAAACCACTCTTCCCCAAAATGAGGGCACCTTTGGGTTTGGGGCACTGTGATGTGTGCCTCCCCTCCCCCTGCTGTATTCCTTTGTATTCTCTGTACCAATCTGCCTTTTTGCTCTCTGTGGATATAACTTGAGTATGTGCTATCAATTATTGTTGGACATTTCCACTTTATCTTACATTTAATACTAATGGGAAAACACATGGAAATGTAGCTTATTTGATTTTGCTTAGCCATATTCAGTTTCTTTAAAAAATCACCATAATTACTGTTGTTCTCCTACATTCATTCTGCTTTTGTTTGTTTTCCAACAGGTGGGCTTGGGCATTAGTACTCTCCTGTTGTATGTTCCCACTCCTTTGGCTGCGGTTCACCAGTCAGGGTCCCTGGCTTTGCTCAGCGTTGCCCTTTGGCTTATGAATGAACTGCGACGAATCCCAAAGTAATTCTCAGAGCAGCTACTTTCTGGGCTGTGCCCAGGTTTTTGAGAGCTCTGTGGGGGGCAGTAGGCTTCCCTCCTGCTGGATTGAGAGATGATCATTGTGAGGGCTGGATCAGCTGATCAAGAATGAAGTTACTGGGCTGAGGATTCTTTTTCAAAGAAAACAAAACTACCCTTCTTCCCTAAGGTGAATAGTTGTCACTTGTTTTTTAACATGATGTCTAAGATCCCTCCCAACTTTTAAGACTCTCTGATTCTTTTGATCCAGTAGTACCACTGCTAGGTCTGTGTCCCAGAGATTTAAAAAAAAAAAAAGAACCTATTTGTACAAAAATATTTATAACAGCTTTTTTTGTGGAGGCTAAGAATTGGAAATCAAAGGGATGCCCATCAATTGGAGAATGGCTGAACAAGTTGTGGTATATGAATGTAATGGAATATTACTGTGCTATAAGAATGATGAGCAGGCTGATTTCAACCAGGCAGGACTTGCATGAACTGCTGCGAAGTGAAGTGAGCTGAACTGGGAGAACACTGTATACAGTAACAGAAATATTGTAACAATGAAGAATTGTCAATGACTGACCTAGCTATTCTCAGCAATACAGTGATCCAAGATGTTCCCAAAGGACTCAGGATGAAAAATGCTGTCTGCCTTCAGAGAGAGAAGTGATGCTGTCTGAGCACAGACTGAAGCATACTGTTTTTTGCCTCTTTTTGTTTGTTTGAGTCTTTTTGCACAAAATATTATACATGATCAAACATGTATAACCAGATCGTTTACCTTAGGGAGGGGGGAAAGGAGGAAGGGAAGGATAGGATTTGGAACTCAGAACTTAAAAAAAATGTTAGAAGTTGTTTTTACATGTAATTGAGAAAAAAATAAAATATTTAAAAAAGAGTGATTCTGATCTAGTCTTATGGTATATGGGGAAACAATGTGAAGTATTTGTGTTTACTGTTTAAGGAACCTCTTCTCAAGCTGCTCCTTTGCCCTCGGCTCCCCAGAGAAGTAGCCTCTGTCACTGACATTTCCCTCTCTGGCAGACAACCTCTGTCCTCATGTTTCATTCCTTCAGGGCTCTCCTGGCTGAATTGATGCTGACAGATTCATCATGGGAGAGGCAAAAGCAAACTGCATCAAAGTCAGGACATGTGGCAGTATGAAGGGACAAATCACTCAGCCTCACTAAGATCCAGGTTTTAAAATGAGAAGATTTTACTAAATGATATCCAAAGTTCCTTCCAACTTTAAAATTCTGTGTGTGACTCCAGATGAACACACTGCTAACATATTGGCTAGCTAATGTGTTATTTTAGATAATGATGCTTTAACCCAAGTAGAATGATAGGATTTTTAGTCAAGTGGGCTGGGTAGAGGTTCCTTCCCACATCAGTTTTCCCAAGAGCCAGCTGTGTACACATCCCCACAGACATTATAAGACTGAACCAGAATCCTAGGGCTAGGAATCTCACTGATGCAGGGGACAGCCGGTGTGGAACCTCTCTCCACCAGGGTAGGTCAGCATCTCTGCAACTTAACACCTTGGGTGCCTGGAACACTGAGAAGTAACGTGACTTACCCAGGATCACACAAGCAGTAGATTAGAGACAGGACTCCCTCTTCAGGCCTTCCTGACTGCAGAGCTCTTTCCACATTGTCACATGGGGTCAAAATCTTCGTGAGAATTTTGGCACCATCCAGTACTCCCCACCCTGGTTGCTCAAGTCAGAGGAGCAGCAGCTGGTTCTGGGTAGTTTTGAGCATGTTGTTTACCCAGTCTCTTCATTTTGCAGATAATGAAACTAAGCCAGAGAAGGGAAAGGGTTTACAAGTCCAAGGCCATACAGTTTGTGGCAAAACCAAGTCTAGAGCCCGTGTCCTGCCATCACTGCCACCTTTGTGTGTTCGTGCTTGTTTGCTTCTTGAGCAGGCTCTCGCACCATTCTTCCCCTTTCTTCTTGAAGTGTTTGGGCTTCCCCTCCTTTCCTCAACACATTGGCCTGTTTCGGGTATGTGTGCATAGCATGGTATAGAGGGCTTCCACATGGGAGGCCTGGGTTTACCTGGCTGATGCTTGCCACCCGCATCACCACTGCAAAGCTATTTTTCTGTCCCAGGTCTCAAGGGGTTGGACTAGGGGGGCTGAGGCCCCTTCAGGCGCTCTCTGATAGCTCAGCCTTCTGTCTCACCCCTGAAATGACACTGCCTTTGTCTGCTGTATTCTTTTTCAACTTGCTTAGAGCCTACCTCTCCACTATTCTTTCCTTACATTAAAAGCGTTCATTGTTCTGAACAATTCTTGTCATTGTATGGTTTTTTCTGGAACTACCTGACTCTTCTTTCTGATGCTTTAGCTGCCACTCCCAAGCCCAAACACTTTGGGTAACTTCTTACCCACCCAGAGGTAGTTTGTCACTTGGTTTATTATGAAGCCCCTGTAGCAGAGCCAAATTACTTATTTCACAGGCCCGGAAATGACTGTGGTGGCTGGCCTCCAAGGGGCTAACAAAACCCTTTGCTTGTGACTATATTCCAAGAACGGAACAGGTCAAGGATCTGTGACTACACAGGTAAGAAACATGTCATTTTCTAACTGACATGACCCTGGTCTTGCAGGCCCCCAGCCCAGCCTTCTGTCCCACCCACACCAGTAGAAATGGGGGCCACTGAACCCTGCAGAAGGTTCCCTGGTGGCATATTATATGTGTTCCACATAAGGTCTCTCAGGGCTGTTTTGGGCTTTGTGTTTGAAACCCCTGCCCTGCACCAAACTTGGGCCTCATTCGTTCCTTAGTAGGCAGAGGGCAGTGTGACACTGCCCTACTTGTCTGACTGTCCCAAGGGAGCACCTGAAGTTAGTGGCAGATGCTTTTGGCCCCCGTTCTCTTTTATCATCAGCTTGGGGTAGAATTCAGTGGGGACAGGAGGGTCAAAATTACCAAAGAGAAGTCAGACACAGACCCAGGTTCTTCAGACTTGAGTTTGGGGTAGGAAATAGCACCTCTCACGTGGAAGATACCCAAATATCTGAGCAACTGTGTGGACAGGGAAAAAGTAAAAACCAGGGATACAAAAGATCTATTCATTATGAACCTTTTACCCAAGGCCTGGACAAAATCTTTATCATACGTAGTGTCAAACAGCATGATAGAAAGTGGGTGCTTTTTGTTTTTTTACTTTGAAAGAAGTTTAATTTATATATTACTGTACAAATGGTTGCACATTAAACATGGTTTCATAGCAAGCTTATTTCCATTTAAATTGTTAAATTACATAAGATTCAAAAGAAACCAACTGTATAAACATAAAAACTGGAGCCAGTAGAAAAACCACTGCCATGAAGGCAAATTGTTGGCAAATTGTCGGCAAATTGTCCCACTTCCCATTTTGGGGCCTTTGTACAAATGGTGCCCCCGTCTCTGGAATGTGCTCTCCCCCTCAGCATCCCTGCCTTCAAAGCAGAGTTCGGGTACCGCTTCCTGACCCTCTTCCCCTATCTCACTCATTAGCAATCTTTCCTTGAAATTATTTACTCCTATTTACTTATGTACATACATTCTACCCACCAGATGTAAACTCCATAGGGGGAAGGAAAAATAATTTTTAATTACCTTAATAAAATTTTACTGAATGTAATTCTGTTTGCATAAACTGAAAGGCATTCTTGTGGCGTCAGGTATCCAGAAGGGTATTCCAACTATAATGGCCAGTGTGAAGTGATGGGAATTTTATGCTTTTTTTTTTTATCCTGCTCCCTCTTCTGGTTAAGTTTCTGAGCCATAAACGGATAGACAAAAGGTGGACCAGGGCAAGAGAAGCTCTCTGTTATTACATTTAGAGGATATTTGATAAGAAGTTTAGTGCAGAAGGGAGGAAATGACCCAGAGAGGACAGAAAAGTCCTAGACTTGGAATCAGAAGACCTGAGCTTGAGTCCTCAACTCAGTACTAGTTAGGTAACGACAATTAAGTCACTTACCCCCTCTGACCTTGACTTTCTTCCTCTGTAATGTGGGTATATTATCCATTTTTACAAAGAAAGCACTTTAAAAGGATAAATATCATGATAAAAAGGGACTTTGCTGTGGACGAAAACCATGAGCTGGAGCAGAGGCAAAGGAAAAGTACTAGCTGTTTATTTCAGCAGGGCAGATCTACTTTCTATGGCCAAGGAGAGACTGAGCTCAAAAAAGGTTATATCCAGGTTATCCAGCATAGAAGGCCAGAGCTGGAATCATTTAGAGATGGGGAAACATGCCCACAAGCAGGGGTGACTCACCTGAGGTCACACAGAATTATAGGAAAATGGACTAAAACCCCAGACCCTTGGCTCATGGAGCAACGCATCAGCCTTACTGGGCTGCCTCCGACCTGTTTGTCGTTGTTTTTCAGGGTATGACTAATTGCTCTTTGTGAAATGCATGGCAAGTTGAAGTATAAAATGAACCACAACTTTGAGCTTTCAAGAAATGATTTTAGCAGTATTTTTTGAGAATAGAAAAGCCTTACAGACTCAAGAGTTTGGCTACAAATGGCAATGAAATGAGAAGGCAGTAGAGACTAACTCCGCAGAATTCTAAGCCTCAACTACGGATGCTGCCACCTTTTTAATCCAATTCAAATTAAGTTAGGTGACATATCAAACATATTAGCATAAATAGAGGGAATCAGACAATTCTAAACCTATTTGCCAAGATTCTAAAGGCAGTAAAAAAGAAACGTTACTGAAAGTTTTGAAGCCTTCTGCAATAATAATCCAAGTGCTTAATGCTTTCGTTGTTGTGGTTCAGTTGTGTCTGACTCTCTGTGACCCCATTTGGGGTCATTTCCTTCTCCAATTCATTTTACGGATGAGGAAACTGAGGTCAGCAGGGTTAAATGACTTGCCCAGGGTCACACAGCTAGCGAGTGTCTGAGGCTGGATTTGAGTCTTCCTGATTCCAAGTCCCATGCTCCATCCACTGCACTACCTAACAGCCTAGTTGCTTAATGAGGTAGAGCTTATTAGCCATTTAGTCCTTTAGTAATTTGGAATGTACAAGGACAGTCTCAAGGTCTCTCTCAAGAATTTTGGATTTCACTATGCAACATGGGAGACACTGGCATAGGACCGCTCAGCATGGTGTGCCCACATCAGAAAGGGTGCTGTGCTCTATGAGCAAAGCAGGATTGAAACAGCACAAAGGAAAGGTAGGATGCACAAATTTGGAGTAACCACCCCAAATATTCACACAGATTATCTGTGCCCAACCTGTGGTAGCGCATTCTGAGCTCATATTGGTCTGATCAGCCACAATCAGACACACTGAAACTTCACTTTATCATGGTGACGTCATTTTGGTCCTCTTCGAAAATGGACAATAACCAACCAATTTGAAATGTGACTAACCTGGAAACACATTAGATGATGCTGTTGGCTAAATGAATTATGAAATATAAAGGCAGATGTAGTTTAAAAATACATGCCTAATGTTACCTCAATCAGAGAAGCAAGAAACCGATTGATAAGAACAGACGTCAGTATGTGGGTTTAGCTAAATACTGCTAACAGTCTTATTTGTTAATAATGAAAATTATTCAGATGTGAGCAAAGCAGTTATATACATAGCAAAGGTAACTGCAGGTGTTGAGGTATTCATGAAAGGTGGTAAACACACTAGAATATACTATGCAAATCAGACTGTTAGAATCAACTCTTGGAGTAAGGGCATGTCAATAATTTTTATTCTACTGGAATTGCCGTAATGATTACTGTTAGAAATGATGTCTTTGCCATCAATTAAAGAGACTATATTTAAAAGTTGCTCTTCCCCCAGTCCTCCCACTTCCTTAATTTCTCAGAACTATGAAATTAAGACATTGGTATTATTGAAATGGCTGGATTCCCCAAACCACCTCCCTCAGGAGGCAGGCCTTCCAGGAGGGCCTAGGTCCAGAATGGTTATGTGACCCCAGGAAAATTGCTAAACCTCTGTGTGCTTTAGACAGCTTTCTAGTCTGAGTTGAAAAGAAGGTGCTGAGCTGCATTGGTAGAGGGGAGTTTCTTCCCCCAGGGATTTCCCATAAAAATGAAATCACAGATCCAGCCTCTATCCTTATAGCATTCAATGGGCCACACTTTGAGAAATACTTTCCAAGAACCCTGAAAGTGAATTCGAGTAAAGGCAGGGTTGGAGTAAATCGAAACACTTCAAGAGGACACTAAGTAAGCAAATCTAAAATCTTTCCAGACCCTTTAAAGAACTCTTTTGTTGACCCAAAAGCAGAGTCAGAAGTAAGGACATTTTTGAGGGCCTAAAAGTTTTTAACCTGCTTGAGTTTTCAGAGGAAGAAATTAAAGTTATCTATAGTCATATGAAAAAATGCTCTAAATCACTATCAATTAGAGAGATGCAAATCAAAACAACTTTGAGGTACACCACATCACACCTATCAGATTGGCTAACATGACAAAACAGGAAGATAATAAATCTTGAAGAAGATGTGGGAGAGCTGGAACACTAATTCATTGCTGGTGGAGCTGTGAGCTGATCCAACCATTCTGGAGAGCAATTTGGAACTATGCCCAAAGGGCTATAAAAATGTACATACCCTTTGACTCAGCAATACTTCTTCTAGGGCTGTATCCCAAAAAGATCAAAAAATAAAAAGGACCCACATGTACAAAAATATTTATAGCAGCTCTTTCTGTGGTGGCCAAGAACTGGAAACTTAGGGGATGCCCATCAGTTGGGGAATGACTGAACAAGTTGTGGTATATGAATGTAATGGAATACTATTGTGTTATAAGAAAGGATGAACAACTGGACTTCAGAAAAACCTAGAAAGATTTAAATGAACTGATGCTGAGTGAAATGAGCAGAATCAGGAGAACATTATACACAGTAACAGCCACAGGGTACGAGGACTGTTTCTGATAAACTTAGCCCTTCACAGCAATGCAAGAACCTAAAATATTTCCAAAGGACTCTCGATGTAAAATGCCATCCACATCCAGAGAAAGAACTATCGAGTCAGAACTCAGAATGAAGCAGACTATTTTCTATTTTGTTTTGTTTTGGTTTTTCTCATGGTTTCTCCCATTCATTTTAAATCTTCTATGCAACATGACTAAATGTGTTTAATAAGAATGTATGTGTAGAGCCCATATAAGATTGTATGACATCGTGGGAAGGGAGGGAGGAGGGAGGGGGAGAAAAATTTAAAACTTATGGAAGTAATTGCTGAAAACTGAAAACAAATAAATTAACAAAAAAAAGTTAACTGCTTGAGCCTGTAATATGCCAAACTATTGATTGTTCACCTTTTTTTCTGCTTTATCAAGGAATGAATATATAGACAAAGGTTGAAGAGCAAAAGGATATATTGCATTTAATTATTCAAAATAAAAATGTATTGTCCTGAGATAAGGAAAACGCCATTACAATTTTTCTTACAATGAAATTTATTGTAATGGGATTTGACCTGAATCAGTAATGGCAAAGATCATATTAAAATTTGCAAGGGAGAAAACACTGAATTTGATGAAAATAATTCTCCTCATGGGGAGAAAAATTCCAATTATAGATACCCATGTAGAAGAAAAAATGCAAAAAGACTGAAAGATTGAAGTTGGAAGGGGGCAGAGATAGTGAAAGCTAAAACGAACTGTGCAAACCACAAGGAGGATCAAGTCCTAAGAAAGCAATACATATAGCTCTTCTGTTGTCAGGGACGTGATGCTCTTGGTGCAAAGCTGACAAAGGGGCAACAAAAGAAGCAAAGGAACGAAATGCAAGAGAAAATGCCAAAAGCAAATATTAAATGTTTTTGGTAGTTTTAAGAGATAACATTTAAATATCTTCCTTGCATGTTTTCACACAATTTAAAGGTAATAACTTAATTGAGATTGAGAATACTACTGGTCCCAGACCTTATAGTTAGAAAACATTTATCCAAAAAAATCTAAAAACTATTTCCAATAAATCAATAATATGAAGGATAATTTACACAAAAAACATGATAAAATGTACTTAACCTAAGTAATGATCACAGTGAAGTATATTAACTGCACACAAGAAAGTGTACCAGAAAGTGGGTATTTAACAATTTTTTCTTCTTTCTGTACCCTTTACCCCCAAATACTTTCTATTCTGAATATTGGCAGTTGATTAGGAAGCTTTTGTTTAGCTCTCATCTCCACGAAGGCAGCATTCTAAACACCCAAGGCAGGAAAAAAAAATGCAATTGGATTGGTGCCACGTCACTGCCCCCTCCCCCAACTCATTTGTAAGCTTTTAAATGTCAACCAAACACATTTTTACTTTAAAATATGAGAACAGGAAAATGGAAAGAAAGAGACAAAATTGGGATAAAGTAATCCTATAAACCTAATGTCATATAGGAAACATTCTCAAAGACAGCAATGGAATCCCCATATTAGATTCATTTAATATTTCCCTGAAGGAAATTCAAAGATCTTTGTCCTTCCCAAATAACTCAAAAATCAGTTTGAGACCTGGCTGGAATGCTTTCATCTCCAGTTCTCACCAAGCAGGTATATGAATTTCTATCCTGTTTAATTTAGAGATTTTCCTTTATGCATGCTAGGTGAAAGGGGGACCAAGAGAAAAATTACGGAAAGGGAAAGTCAGAGTGCCTTATGAGGGAAGATCAAAGTAAACAAGGAGATTTTGTAAACACCAAGGGGAAAAAACTGTCCAAGACTGGTGCAAGAACAGGAAAACTAAAGGAGGGTAGGTGAAATAGTGGTTGTTTCATGGCATCCCATAAAGGCTGGTCCCTTTGGCCCTAACAGTGAAGTCTAATTATCGCTTCCTTACTCATGAAATGTTGATGGAGCTGGGGGTGGGGGTATGGGGGGAGAGAATGCCTATTAGAGTTACTGAATTGGCCAGATCAGACTGTTTCCTACCTAGAACTTTTTCCTCCAGAAATTCTTGATGCAAAAACTATCAACAACTTTTAAAAAACTTTTATTGCCTGTTCCCCAAAATCCTGATATTTCTTTTCCTTTCTACACAGACATATATGTTCCTTCTGACACTATACATCTATCTTGGCAGTGAAATGAAGTGGCAACTTAGAACCCAGACACAGAGGCTCAGATAAAATGGGCTTGGGGGGCAGGAATCCTAATTTAAAAAACAAACCCAAGGGCCCTGTTCTGTCACAGCTTCCAAAATCCTACAAGCATATTTAAAGCTCAAGAAACAAAAATAATGCCTAGATTTAACCCAGGGGTGGGGAACCTGTGACTTTGAGGCCACATGTGGCCCTCAAGTGCAGAAAGGCCACACTTGAAAACCCAGAGAGCCACAGGTGACCTTAAGGCTGCAGGTTCCCCACCCCTTATTCATCCTTTTCTGCAAACTGATATGGAAAAAATGGACCCATGTCAAGTAGGCAGGAAACAAGAGTCTTCAATGGACCTCTTAGAACAGACACATCCCATTTAAGTCACCTTAGCAGCAAGTCTAGGCCAGAGCCTTAGGCTACCCCAGGAGAGCTTCACTACCAGGTAAAAAGAGAATTCATTGGTATTATTTCAGTTGCTTCAAAGTTCTGCTGGTCCACAATCACAAAAGATCCTTGGATCATTATTAAAAACTGTGGATCTCCACATATGAGACTTCTCTGTTACAGAGAAAGAAAAGACTGCCAAGCTTCCTAACATCTATTAGGCTTGGTATCAGATGCTTCAGTTCCAATAGCCTCTTGCCCAATGCCACACTACTCCCTTTTTTTAGCCAGGGGAGTGAAAGTTGGGTATAGCTCAAGAATACCCTTCCTCCAAATACCAAACTCTCCCTGATAAAGGGCATTAGGCAGAGCAAGGCTGAGTGTCCGGTGTTAGACCAGAGCATCTCAGCTATACAACTTCACAGATTAGGTTATGGCTTCTCTTGGATAGCTGGTCATGAGAAGGAAGGTGTGAGAACACAACACAATAACAGCCTCACAGATCATCGAAGCAGCCTCTGAGACAGGCTTAAGATGGTGCCAGTATAGCCTGAGCTTCAGTTCTCTGGTTCTTGAGATGCTTCAGTCTGGAGCAGCATCATGGTCCCACCTGCACCCCGATTATAGGCACCACATCTTCTATCCATCGCAGGTCTAAGGGGGCAGAAGCTCTAGCCTGTCGATGGTGAATTCGGCGCAGCCGCAGAAGGTACAGAATGATAGCCAGGAGCACCACCAGGATGCAGGCAAAGAAAAGATAGTGGTTGTACACAAAGGAGAGGCGCAACCAGCCGTTGTGGACCTGCCGGACACCCTCCTGACGTAGATCCCTAGGGAAACACGGGAGGTTGGGAAAAATAACATTAGCTTTCTAAAGGTAAAAAATTATTTTGGATTAAACAGATTGTGTTGCCCCCATTGAAAAACCCTACTAAATATTCTACAATGCCGGCTACAAGTAGGCATTACCTGCTAAGGCTGGTAAGATGCAGTGACCAGGGGAAGATTCCTCAAGTACTTCCTGACATCACACATTTCAGGCTGAAATGGCAATTATAATCTTCCTGGCCATGCTGTGCTCCTTCTTTTCCTTACAGAGAGCACTCTGGAAGAAGCCTCCCCTAAGCAGCCCCTTCTGCTAAGTCAGAAAGCAGAGCTGGAGGGATGACCCTAAGCTAACAGTCCTGAGCTCAGGAGGCAGAGTGTGATTTAAACTGCATTAAATGTGCCCAGCTTTACCTGAGTGGTAGGAAACGTGTTTTATACAAAATGGCTCCTAGGGTCCACTGAACCTCCCGGTCATACACCAACTGGGCAGTTTGCAGGTTTGGGTAATCATATGGGAAGTGGAATCCTTCATGGAGCACTTGGTACATCCAGGCTGACTTAAAGCACTGATATCTGTAAAGAGAACAGACCTACTCTTCAAATTCCCTCTTTGAACCCCATGCCAGAGAAAAGTGCCTCCCCTCACCCTCTTAGCTTTCTTATCTCTGAATGGAGTCCCATTGGAATGGCTTTCCCACTGCCACACACTCCCCCTGCGCCGCCACCACCACCACCAAGGGTTTCATCTTCATTTCCCTCCCTCTGGTCCAGAATTCCTTTTGTTGAGTTCAGGGGTCCCTGAGTCTCCCAGTATATGTTCACTATAATAGTCCTTCACATCCTCCAAAACAATCAAACCCACCTTCCACCATTAGCCCTCCAGCATATGGTGACATTTAAGGAAATTCCTTACTTAAGTCGGTGTTGGTCAGCATGTGATGAGAAGAGGCCGTTCTTGAATCTCTGAGTCAGCACTGGCCATGCCATACTGCAGTAGTCCTGGGATGAAAATATACAGAGGATGTATGACAGAAACCAGGAAGGGGAAACACTGAAAGGGAAATTTACAGTTTATCCCATTCACACTGACTAAACTGATAAAAGGAGATGCACTATGATGAAGTGAGAAAAGCCTAGGATTTAGAATTGGGAGACGTGGGTGGGACCCCCACACCTGCCACCTCCTCTCTGGGGACTCTGACCAAGTAATCTGACTTCTCAGCCTCCTTTCCTGCAGAAAGAAGACAGTGTTTGCCCAAACCACTCACAGAGTTAATAGGAGGGGAAAACGCTTTGTAAACCTTACAATATACACCAGAAACAGACAAATAAATAACTCTGGGGAAGTGGAAGAAGAGGGGACAGGAAAGATATAAACATTTACATGGACTGATTACGTGCCCAGCACTATGCTAAGAGCTTCTTACAAACATGATCTCATTTAAGCCTCACAACAACCCTGGGAGGTAGGTACTGTTATTATCTCTCTTTTACAATTGAGGAAACTGAGTTAGACAGAGGTTAAGTAACTTGTCCAGGGTCACACAGCTAGTAAATATCTGAGAGGCAGGTTTTGGACTCAAGTCTTCTTGACTCTAGGCCCAGCACTCTATCCATCGAACCACCAACTTCCTCTGAAAAAGGAATCATGCAAGTACAAAGTACTGAAGTATTTTCTCCATGTTTTTAAAGAGGGAAAAAGATACAAGTCCTTCATTTTCATGTTTTCAAATAGGCCAGATTTTTTTCTCCATTGAACTAACTACAATCTATCGCATGATAACGACAGGACATTTATGTCATGATTTTAGCTTAATAACAGCTCCCTAACATCAAGAGGCTTCCCCTATGCTTTTCTCTCCATCACTGCAGAGCTAGGCTGAAGCCACTTCAACCTGTCTTCGGAGACCTCTCTACCCAAGAAGGGTAGGGCCTTAGGTCTGGGCAAGGCTAGCCTTCTTCAGGAATACACAGAATAGTGATCTTTGGGCTGTCCAGCTGCTACAACTGAGATCAAAAAAAGTCTCCTGAGCCAAATGCTATCAGTGCACATTGCTGCGCTCAAATCACAATCCACGCTAGCCACTGGTTAAACGACTCTTTTTGCAAAATAAAACAGGAGCATCAGCGCCAGAAAGAGCAACGTGTTAAGCCATTAGTGCCTGATCAAGCAATAATTTATCATAGTACTAGAGAGAAGGGAAAAAGCACTGGACAGGTCAAAGCCCCGACACTCACTAGCTGCGTGCTCTTCAGCAAGCCACTACTTGGGCCTTAATTTCTTTACCTGTAAGATGAGGGGGCTGGTCAATATCACCTCTAAATCTTACAGTCCTATAGAGAAGGAGGACAAAGAGATGAAAGAATTGTTGTGGTCCTGGGTGTGGGGGCAGTGGAGGAGTTCTGGAAAGAGAATAAACAAGAGGGTGCTGAACAGGTGGGGGTGGGGTGCTAGGGATGGGGAGGGCAATACTGAAAGGTGAGATGGAAAGGTTGAATAGATTTCACCTATTCTTATATTTTGCCTAAGGACCAGGCCAGTTCCTTCAAACTGCCTGGGGAAAGAAGGACAATAATAGTAGAAAAGTAGGCTGGGTGTGAGGAGAAAAGTCTCCAAGACTTGGCGGACATTACACCTACTGACTGCTTTCCCTTACCTAGGTGTTCACGGCCCTGACTTCCCTATTTCTGCTTCTACCTACTGAATTGCTCCTTTATGGTTCCCTCTGTTGGATCATCATCTATGACTTGTCCTGTATTCGTATGTATAACCTAAGACTGTTCCCAGGCCCTTGTTCCTTCTCTCTCAACCCTTTATCATCCCTCATGGGTTCAATGACCATCTCTATGCACATGACTCCAAGATCTAAATATCCAGCCTTGTCTCAGTCCTCATCTCCAGTTCCGTATTGCCACCAGATTTTGGGCATCTCAAACTCATTACCTCTCTCCCTTTCCCTCTGCCCATCCCCACACCAAATGTTCTCATTTCTGCTGAGCGCGCCCAACATCTTTCCCAAGTTTACCATCTCGGTCATCCTCAATTCACCTTCTCCTTCACCCTCTCATACTCAATCAATTGCCAACTACCTCTAGAACATCTCCTGCATTCATCT
Organism: Notamacropus eugenii; assembly: GCF_028372415.1. Lineage (NCBI taxonomy): Eukaryota > Metazoa > Chordata > Mammalia > Diprotodontia > Macropodidae > Notamacropus > Notamacropus eugenii. Next base: position 216,631,296 of record NC_092872.1, on the reverse strand, counting down.
AGTTATCTTCATTCACAAAGGCACTCATTGACTCAGACTCACCCTACCTTTCCCCTCCACTATTGCAATAGCTTTTTAATTAGATTTCTGGCTTCTTGTCTTTTCTCCTTCCAATTCATCTTTATTAACACAACTGCCCAAACATTCTTTCCCAAAGCACAAGTCTGACCATAGTCCTCCCCATTCAAGAAAACTCAATGGCTCCCTCTTACCTCTGGGATAAAACACAGACTCCCCAGCCTGGCATTTAAAGCTCTTCATAATCTGGCCTAGGTCACTTTTCCTAAATGACTGCATTCTGCAATCTACTTGTCACAATCTACTGGCCTGCTTGCTTGCCCCTGAATGTGCCACTACACCCTCTATGTGCCTTTGTCCAGGCCTACCATATGCCCTTCTGGAGCCCTCTTCCTATCACCTGTGCTTGATGAGCAGTCTTCAAGCCTCAGCTCACGTGTTGTCTCCTTCAGGAAAAATCCCTCAAGTTTTTAGTTCTCATTCTTTCTTTCTAAAATTTAGGTTCTATAATGGCATGGTCTGTTTTTCATTTTGTTTTTATATCCCTGGAATGGCTTAACAAATGAATGCTGGATGGAGGAGAGTCTTACAGACTTGTACCAAAGCCACAAGGGAGGATTCTAAGAAAGTCAGGGCTTTTTTAAAGTTCAGGTCATTGAAAAAGAATTTGACCTTGTCCACATGACTATACACAAATCAAATCACAACTGAGAATACTCAGCAAGCAGGAACATCAGGAGTGAACCTTTCTGAAGTTCAGGAAGCACGCCTCCACCTAGATCTCCTTCTGACGCCTCATCATAACATGGAGGTGACAATGGGTCACAAAGGCAAAGCCCGAGAGAAATATAAGTTCAGGCTCCTGCACCAAGCTGGAAAGGCTTTGATTGTGACCCTAGCCAAGGCCTATTGGTCTGCTGTCTACAGATTAGCCCAAGCTTCATTTAGATGGCTCCAGGGGAGGAGTTCTGTGGCCATAGGAATTCTCAAAAGACCAACATTGTAGATGGGAAACGATCTGCATCAATAGAGCAGGGTGACCATGCCAATAAAATTCTATATCCCTGAAGTTTTTAAGAGGAAGAACTCAATTAGAACCAAAAGAACTTAAAATCTGGACAACAACACTATGAGTTCTGATAACAATCCGGCAATAGATATCATCTAATTGCCTACCGTTCTTCAGTAGATCTGCAGTTGAATCTGACTCTTCATGACCCCCTTGGGGGTTCTCTTGGCACAGACACTGGAGTGGTTTTGCCATTTCTTTCTCCAGCTCATTTGACATGTGTGGAAAGTGAGGCAAACAGGGTGAAGTGACTTGCCCTGGGTAACACAGTTACTAAGTGTCTAAGGCCAGATTTAAACTCAGAGAGATGAGTCTGACTCCAGGCCCAGAGCTGGATCCACTGACCACCTAGCTGCCTTTCCAACTGCCTACTATGTGCAAAGTATGATGTTAGAATATAGGTCTAAAGTTGGAAAGAGCCTCAGAGCCATCTAGTCCAATTACCTCACTTTACAGATAAGGAAACTGAGGCTCAGGGAGGTTAAGTGAGAGACAGTAAGTGGCAGAAGTAGCATTTGAACCTAGGGACTCTTGACTCAAGAACCTAGTTGTTTTCTTGTGCGCTACTGACTCCCTTTTATAAAGAAAAAAAGGTTTTCAGCTTTATCATGTCTATGGCATTTTTTTCTTTTAAATTGTATCTATTTCTCCCATAATTTTCAAGATGTCTTCTTCTTTGTGGTTTACTAATGTTTTGATTTCATATTTTTTAATCATGATTGGTTTCTTAATGCTTTCTTACCCTATTTTGTAATATGACTTTTCAAAAATGTAATTTTTCCCGAGTTTCCTTTTCTAGATCCTCAGAATTTTTGTGTAGTATATAAATGTCTCCATTCTCTTTTCACAGCTACCAATTCAGATGATGTGGCCAACTCATTATTCAAGATGTTGTTACGTAGTCTCCCTTTAGTACCGTATATTTTGTTTGTGTTCCCTGCACTAATTTCTTGTTTTTGTTTTATGGTCTATCAAGGACACATTTTTACCTTTTTGCATTTATGATCCCTTCTACCTTGGCATATGAATGAATGAATAAGCATTTACTATGTGGCAAGCACTGTGCTAAGCCCAGAAGACACAACTAGAAAGGTTAGCTAGACACTATTATCAGAAAACTCAGAGAAACAACAAAAGAAGGTTTGGTTCAAAGGTTGACAGAAAGACCTGTTGGGCTTTAAGGTACAGTGATAGGGTAGAGAGTCACGCTCAGGAGTCCTCAGAGTATACTGGCAAGTTGGAGAGCAATGCCAGTAACAAACATAAAATGCCAGTGGAGGGTACATCATTGTATTACAGAGACAGTGGGGCCAAATGGTCCTCCATCTTACCAAAAGAATTGAACTTAATGACTTCCTGCTCATCTAGAAAGTGTGAACAACTATGTCAATAAAAAAGAGAAAGTAGCGAAGAGAAACAGCTGGAGAGGCTCAGCCCATAACACTCAGGAGGGGGTTAGAGAGAACAGGTCCAACAATCAGAGTGGAGCAGGAACTCTGGGTTTCCTTCCAAGGAGCTGAGGGGAGGGGATTTAACCTCCAGCCAAGAAGTGGATGGGAACACTGGTAGGAAGGCTGAGGAAAGGCTCACCAAGGTTCCTGCTGGGTCTTCCAGTACCCAATGAGGTCTGACCAGCAGGTGGGCTGGGGCTTCTTTTTGGTAATGATACTGTAACGTGCTAAGAAATATGTATATTCCTTAATATTCTCATGCCAAAGATAAAAGTCTTTTAAATCTAATTTTTTCAAGTCTCTTCCACTTCTTTGTTAATCTGGGTTACATTTATCCAACTCTGCAAGAGATAAAATCTCCTACAATCATTGCGTTATTAGTCAGATTTTTTTCCATTAGTATTTCTTTAACAGTCTAGAAACTATGCCATTTGATGCACACAAATTTAATAATGACAGTTTCCTTATCTGAAGCCTGTAAGCATAATGCCTCTCTCAGCATATCTCTCCTGACTTGTGAATTTTTATTGCCACAATTTCTGAAATGGAAACAACTCTACATAAAGATACAGGAGGATTATGCTTTGTCCTCAAATTTTTTTTATCATAAGAGGTAATACATGTATACAAATAACTCTAATATAATTTGGAAATGTTAAAAACATGAGATGTATAAAGAAAACACAAGTACAGCTCTGAGGAAAGAGAGACCATACCCAGTGGGAAGATGGAGGGTAGTCTGGGAAGGCTTACTAGAGGTGAATTTCCTCAAGCAGAAACTGAGAGGGCAGGGAGGGGGAGGGGCAGCCAGGAGTCTCCATAAATAGGGTACACAAGAGGCAAATATACTTTGATCATGTACCTGAGCAGCCTTGGCAAAGGTTGGCCCATGGTAGTGACCACCAATGCGCAATACATCTTCTGTACAATAAAAGAACTCTGAGAAGCCATAGAACTCGCTGTTGTTGAAGTCAATTGGGGACTGGTAGATGCCATTCAGAGAGGCCTGGCTGGCGTTGGCCCGGGAGAGCAGTGGCTGCAGCATCTGCCCGCATGTGAGCCAGTCTCCTCTTCCTCTGATGTACAGGACCTGGCTGCTCCTCTCCACCACATCCTCAAGGCCCACGGGCAAGCAAGGATCCAGGAAGGGAGTTTCTGGAGTCAAACCTGTCTTTTGCCCCAGTAATCTGCCACAATAACAGGAATCATGATAATTATCAGTTCTATTTCTCTGAATGTCCTACTCCAAGAAACGGAATGGATTTAACATATCCAATTATTTTTCTGTGAAGCAGACTGTAGTAATAACAATAATAACTTTTATTGTACAGCGCTTACAGAGATTATCTCATTTAATCCTCACAACTTTATAAGACAGGGAAGGCTCATATCTTTGTCCCCAGTTTACAGTTAGTGACTCTTCCAAGGTCACAGAGCTAATAAGCTCATAGGAGTTCAGCCTCCACCCGAATGGGTCTGCTCAGGGCTCTTTCTGCTCCACCAAGCTGCCTGTCTCTTTGTATTCACTATATTTTTAAAACAAGTGACTGAATGGAGCTCAATTCTTCTTAGATGTTGTTTCAAAATATAGAGAATAGCAAAATATTTTGGAATAAGCACACTTCCTTAAGAGGCCACACTGAGAGGCGCCTGCCCCATCTCCAGACACAGATGATGGAGGGCTCAGCCACCTTAGGGGGTACTCTTCTTCCTAACAGTCAACCAAAACAGGCCTTCATTAATGGTCTGTCTGGCCAATATTAGGAGAAATGCCCAGGACTCAGCTCGGAGCTCAAATCCCAACGTGACAATATTACCTATTCTGGGTAAAGGTCTCATTCAGCACCATGTCTTCATAGCGTTGCCGGGCAAAGTTGCCCCCAAAACCCAGAAAGGTGGTGACATAGACCCTGTACACATGCTCTGTGTGCTGTACATCACAGCCCAGGTTGAATTCAGCTAGCAGCACTTTGGCAGCTTCTTCCTGGAATTCAGTGGGAAAGGAAACGGCTAAGTTGGATCACTGATTAATTTCTAGGCAATGACAACATGGGCCAAAAGGCCTGGCTTCAAGAGCTATGAATATACTTTAAACCCTGTAGTTTATTCCATTTCAACATTATTTTAATTACAGAGACTACCCACCACAAGGCCTTTATAATGAGCCCCTTTTAGGGGATTCCTTTGTGATCCCAAACTGAGAGCAGAACCAGAGTTGAATTAAGCTCTGTTTTACTACACCAGAACAAAAGTTAAGTGATGGGCAGTATGCTTTCCATACTACAGCTGCACAAATTGATAAATCACACATCCCTTGAGGGACCCTTCAGCCCTCTGTTGCCATCTTGTTATTGATCTCTGACCATTAGGAACAAAGTCTGGCCCTTGCTTGTGGAACACAGGCTAACAACATTTCCCCATTTTATTTTCTAGTATCTCATACCATTCAGGACTATTTGCATTTCTTGTCAATGTGTCCAATGCCGCCCCTCAAGATAAACTCAAATAACTCAAAGGAGGTCAGAGGGCATGCTATTAATAGCAGCATTTATACAGTAGTTTAAGTTTCACAAAGCACTTTACAAATATTATTTTATTTGATCTGCACAATACCTTGGGAGTAAAGGGCTTTTATTATCCCCATTTTATAGATAAGGAAGTTGAGGCAAACAGAGTAAGAGACTTGCCCAATCATCCAGCATACTTGTTGTCTGAAACAGAATCCAAACCCACATCTTCCTGACCCTAAGTCTAGCACTGTATCCATGGTGCTACCCAGGTGCTTCAATCTGCATAAACCACTCAAACTCTGGGACACAAGGAAAACTGAATTTCCCCCTATAGGGGATACATTTACCTGTTCTGGAGGAAGGAAAGTAGGAGAGGTGGGAACCTCGTAAGCAATTTGGAGAGAGGCTCCTCCCATATCCAGTATCCCTACTGTCCTCCTACGTCCAGCCACTGATTCTTGGGGTCCCAGGGTTTCTGTATTTGAAAGGAAAAAAAAGCTATTTAAGAAGTTCTCAGAAGAGGAAAAAAACATCCAATGTAATAATGTAATCAATGTAAAAACAAAACAAGAACCAGGAAGCAAACCTCAAATATAAGGAAAGAATATACTCTGAGTGGGTCAGATAGATTCCAGGGGAGATTTAATAATCTTCTATAGAGCCTCACTCCCTACAGCAGTAGGTCATCGCTGAAAGTCTCCTTGGCCATTTCTCATAGGCCCGCGATAAATGAAACACAATAAAACACTTACCATCTTCATGGTCAAATCTTCCCAAAACAAAGTTGATCCCAATCCATGCATAAACACCTGAGCGAGAAACAAAAACCATTCACTTGAATCTCTCCATTTTATGCCCGACATTTGTCTCCCTGAAACCTCCACCAAAACATTCTCTACAGACAACCTGCTATAAGCTACCTTTTCCTTCAGGAAAACAAATGCGGTATTTCCCTGTGTATATACTAATCTGATGTCATTAGCTTACAAATTCTGTGAGAAAAGATGAGAAACTGACACCATGCCAATAGGCAACTATGTGATATAAACCCCAGGAAATTTACTCCTCTAACAAATAGAAAAACAATTTGATGCAAACATTAGCTTAAAAGTATAACTCCAAAAGTAACAGACCCAACACAGTGATGCCTGTGATAGAGACACTAACATTATATACCTGCAGCTATAAGGAACCAGAATCTTTAACCTGGGATTCTTCCCCCAAAGGAAACCATGAAGAGATTTCAGGGGATGGGAAAAAAAATTATATTTTTATTTTTCACTAATCTTTAACATTTCCTTTGATTTCAAAGAAAATTATTCTGAGAGGGGGTCCACAGGTTTTCACCAACCTGCCAACCAAAAAAAAAAGTTCAAAATTCCTGGTGAAAGGGAAGATATCAAAAGAAAAAAGGTCAACTATTCCAAAACAAGTGAAGAGAACAGAACCAGACTAAAGCACAGTAAAGAAGGACTTTTTCTGTTCTGACATTCTCTCCTACTTTGATCCAGTTTTCACCTTGTCATTTGATTTGGAAATCAATTATAGTTTCTGAAGCCATGTGCTGATTCCACAATGACCATCAGCTATGAGAAATCCCACCAGGAGTAATCATCTTTAAATACTAAGTACCCTCAAGCATATGGGTTTTAAACAGCAGACTAAAACCAAGCAAAATTCCTGCCCTATAGGAACTATATCAAAATAAAATGTCATAAAATGTCAATACTGATTCGTATAACCATGCACAACATGATATATAACAGAATCAAGAAAAATTATGCACACATTGAAAGATTAATATTATTTATGAAAAGAACTTGAATGCAATTCTGATGCTGTGAAATATTTGACTTTTATTAAGACAATACAGTCATTTAAGTGAAAAATCCAGCACACATTTAGTTCTAGTACCTTCTTGTTTTCCAGAGATTACTTCGGCTTGAGAATGTGAAAAGAGGAAGTCAAACTCCAAGGGTAAATCTTTCACTAGATCAGCCAGTATCGCTAACTGCTTGCTACAGTAAAGACAAGATCCAAAAATTGAACATTAAGTAACTTTTTTTGTGTCTCAATCATTTAGTCCTGTTATTTCAATTTAACCTTTATGTTCTCAGTGTTTACTTTCTTTATCTACCTCTTAACTCCTGAAAAAATGTATCTCTAAGGTTAAACAGTCTTCCAACATGACTCCTACCAATCTTGTCCTAATAGAGGATACTGTAAGGGATTAAGTAAAACCACGGCTCTTTGCCATACACTGCATGAGTCTGAATAAGCGGCAGGAAAACAATGGCTCAATTCTCTGACTTATGAAATAATTATACTTGTTACTAACTATCTTCAAAGAAAGCAGTGAAACCAACACATGGTGGTATTAAATTCATTTTCGGAGCTTCATGCAATAAACAATGCACCATGCTACCAAGTCGGAACCACTGCTTAGTATCATGAGATTATTTATATTTTTTCCAATGTATAATCTAAGTCTTAGATAAAAACATCAACCAATCAAATCCTTCTCATTTTAATAACACATAGCAGGATCAAAATCCAAAGGTTGCTACAACTCTGGTTGGAGAAATCTTAAGTGATATTATCAAATAAAGACAACACTAACATTGGCAAATAAAAAAAATAATAGTAAAAACAGAAGTACTCTGTCAAAGTTAAATACTCTAACATGGGGAGAAGTTGAAGAAAATCTGAATGCTAATTTTAATGAGGCCATTAGAATCAGAAATTTAGGATGAGGGTAGGGGAAGAGAAAGTAGTGGATGATAAAGAGAATATGAAGAGGACAAAAGTAAAAAAAAAAATTTATTTACAAAATGCTATTATTATACATATCTCCATAATCTAAGTATTATTCAACAGCTAATGCATCACTATAGTCAGACTTAATTTCAAAGTTTACAGTGTATCTTTTTTGTTAAGATTTTTGTGAAGAAAGAAATAGATTTACAAATATTCATTAGGCTCAAGATGGTGTAGATACCAAAATGTCATTACTTCTTAAATATTCTGTGAACTGTTAAAAAAAGAAAAAGAAAGGAGGAAAATGTGACCAATGACTAAACAAGGTCAAGTCATGTTTTTTCTAGACTTCAAATGGCTAGAAATTGGCTCAGAATACAATAGTTATCCTGAATTTCAATTAAGAATAGCACTTAAGATTTAAACCTATTATTAGGAATAATTGTGGTATAGTAGGAGCCGGGAGCTCCCAGGACCAAGCCCTGCCTCGGACACAATGGCTGCTTAATTTCTTGGTGCTCTGGGCACTAATTCTGAAAGACAGTAACTGGCAGACAATTAAGTTCCCAAGAGCATCAGTTCCCCGTGGTAGTACAGAGTCACTAAGCAGTGGAGCAAATAGCCAAATCCAGGGGATGGAATGCCCAACCTAGTGCTCTTGCCACTACACCATGTGCATCATGCTCTGCCCTGTGTACAAAATAAGCTCTGTGAGGCTGGTGACCACTTTTATTTATCTTCATATCTCATCTAATACCTCCCTCTACCTGCACCATGACATGGCCTCAGGGCTCTGGTGCTGAATGAACTCCAAATGAACAGACTTCCTCTTAAGATACTACAAATATGCAAAACTTCTGCAGGAATGAGAGGAAACAGAGATTTCATGAGGACAGACTGAAGAATAGCCTTTGTTCTAGTGTTCCAGTCACCTAAGACGTGGCAGTGGCTGTCACATTGGTCAAAGTCTCCAGACCCAGCACAGCCCACCTGGCAATGCCCTCTGACCTTGCCAGTCTTCTCTGTCCACAACCTTCCTTCCCAGGCTACACAATCTTGGGTTGTTCCTAGATTCTGTGATAAAGAGTCATGGGTCTCACTCTTATTCTGTCAGGATCCTAGATCTCTGGAGGCTACAATGACTTTCTTTTAGGTCTGCTGGAGCCAATATCTGTTAATGTCCCAAACACTGCTCATTATGCCTTGCTTCCCTCAGCAGCCATTGTAAAATCTCTTAAGACACCCTCACCATCATCTTCAAGAGACATCCTTCCCTCCTACTTAACCAAGAAATGGAGGCCAGTGATGAGCTCCTTCTCCAAAACCATCTCCTTGTGCCCCCAATGCTATCTCCTTCCATCTGCTCTAGAAGTAGCCCCTTCAATTATTCTCTCTTATCTTCAATCCCCCCCGCCCCCCCCCCCCATCAGACTGGTAGTGCCTTTTTTCATTTGCCCACAAATATGCTCTGATCTACAGTGTTGTTAAAAAAAACAAAACCCTTACCTGGACCCTATTGCCCATATGCCCCTTCCCTTTACTGCCAAGCTCTTAGAAAGGATCATCTCCACTTAAAGTTTCCACTATGAGACTACCCAGTTATTTCTGATTCCCTTGAAATCTAGCTCTTAACTCTATCACTACTGAAACAGTTTTCTCCAGGGCCATCAATGATCTCCTAACGGCTAACTGATGAGCTTCATTCTAGTTGTTCCTTAGAAGCTTCTCCCTTGATTACTGTGATAACTAGCTACTTCTCTAACACACTCTCCCTACCCCCCTTCACCCCTCAACTCCCAGTATTCCTACCTTTTTGATTATTCCTTCTCCACAAAAAATTCTAGTGCAATGGAAAAAGTGCTACATTCTGAGTCAGAGGTACTGGGCTCAGAGCCTAGTTCTGCTAATTCAGTGACCACAGACAAATGACCAAAATCTCTGAGGTTTCATTTCTTTACCTACAGCCTCTTCCAGCTCTTGATCTGCGACTAGCTATCCATGTGGAGGTCACCATTGGGGGGTGATGTGAGATGTGGTGGAGATGGAATCAACAAGGACAGGTACTGAATGGATACCAATAGGAAGTCAGCCCCAACCAAGATCTAACTCTGCATCCTCTGTGCATCCTCCCTAAATCTGGTTAGGTAATCATTTAACCTAAAAAGTGTCAGAGAATAGTCAGGAATGACTTCATGACTTACTCAGGTGAAGAACAGAATTTACACTCAAGACTGGCCCCACATTTTCACACTGGGGTCCAGCTGACTTACTTAGTACAGATCTAAGAAATCATGCAGATGGATTTTGCATCTTAGAATGTCAGGTTCTTAATTAGCAGCAAATCCTTGAATTCTGACAAAAATGAGTAATGATAATAATAGGTAACATTTATATGGTCCTTAGAGGTTCACAAATTACTTAAGTTTCATTTGCCCTTCCCATATAAAGGTCAAATACATCCTTGATTCTCTCCTTCATCCCATCACAGTCAACCAATCTAAGGAGGAGATACCACCTGAGAATGAATCAAAAGCCACTCTCAGGTTGTATCAATCTCACTCCTCCCAGATCTGCTCCTTCTGCCACCACCCTTATATATGCCCTTGATCATCTCTCAACTAGCTACTGGAAGAGAGGGCTAACTGGCCTCCCAATCTACAGGCAGACTTTCCCCTTTTCAAATACATCCTTTACAGCAGCAGATGCTGTACATGCCAATAGAAAGAGATCCCTGCAGGGGCATGATGACTTAAAAAGTCACCAGTTTACATTATGTTGTATTACATTTTTACTTATTTTGCTAAACATTTCCCAATCACATCTGAGTCTGATTTCAGCAGATGAAAAACTTGGGAGTTTGGAAGGTCCCTGTTGCCAGTCAGTTTGACACCTCTGCTTTATCAGGCTGCTAAAATGATCTAATGTTCTAATGTCACTTCCTGACTCTCTGCTGCCACTGAAGTTACAATAAAATACAGATTCCTTAGCCTGGCCTTTATGTGTTCCTCCTCCACAAGAATACAACCTACCCTTCCAGCTTTATTTCTCACCGCTGTCCTATAAAAACAGCAAACATTTATACAGCATTTACTATGTGCCAGGAACTTTAGTACTTTACAAGCATTATTTCATCTTGTCCTCATAACAACCCTGAGAGGTAGGTGCAATTATTATCCCCATTTTACAGAAAAGGAAACTTACTCAGACAAATGTTAAGTGACTTGGGAGGAGGGTCAAACAACTCCTAAGTGTCTAAAAATGAATTTGAACTCAGGTCTTCCTGACTCCAGGCCTGTACTCTATCCACTGAGCTGCCAAAGGAGATGACTAGTTTTTCTGTGATCTCATTCTCTTGTTCACTTGGGCCACTCCCATATCCTCATCCCCCCCATTTCCATCTACTGAAATCCTTTTCTTCCTTCAAGGCCCCCCTCAAGAGTCATCTCCACAACAGCCTTTCCAAACTCTCTAATCCTACACCATCCCCATAGCTGAAAGTGATCTCCTGCCATTTTTCTAGAGCATTTTGGAGTTCTCCTTTACCCAACAGAATCCTGTGACTATGGTGTCCTAGCCTGCCTCTCAACAGCAAGGGCTATCATTTTTTTCCCCCGTTTTTTATCTGCAGCAGCCAGCACAGCTTCTTGTAGTTGGTAAGGCTTTAAGATACTTTTGTTACACTGCACTGATTGGTTTTGCTTATGTTTTTCTTTGGCAAAAAGAAGGATTTAGTAAGGGGGAAATATCAAGAATACAAAAATAAAGGGCATTAATAAAATTTTTTAAAAAGAAAGATGTTTAAAAAAAAAAAGGATAGAGAATGTCTGGAGATTCCCTTGAAAAAACACAGAATAAAACAAAAAACACCTGTTAGTTTATTTGTGTTTAGCAAACACAGGAGGCCCTGGCATTCATAGAAAATGGAAGAAAGATGGAGAAGAAAGATGGAGAGGAAAATGAGAGATCAGGAATATGTATGGCTCTGATCAGCTGAGCTGGAAAAGATTAGACTAGCCCAGATGTCGAGAAGACTGGATCCAACCACAGTGAACTGAGGTTTTCTCTAGAAGCTGCAAGACCACAGACATGGAGGAGTCAAGTCAGTCTCAAAATCAGTCAGCAGGGGGAGTAATATTTCAGTATCAAATCAGTCACCTTCACAACTCTTAATAAAATGGCAAAGTGTTTCACCTTGTCCCCAAACCCCGACCTGTTCTGCCCTGTCATGCTGCTCTTCTCTTACTCTTTTATCTTTTAGCTCCAAATAGTTACAGGCCATGCCTTCCCTCAAGTGCCCCAAGCTCCAAAATTAGCCTTTCTTTCTCCTCCATACCAATCTAAATTCCCAATCACTAACCACTGCTTCTCTGTCCCATTTAACTGCAGGTGTCCCTAAAGGTTCTGTCCTGGGTCCTCATCTCTTCTCTCTCTATACTACTTCACTTAGAGATCTCATCAGCTCCCAGATGTTACCACATCTATGCTGATGATTCTCAGGTCTGCCTTTCCTGCTGACTTCCAATCTCTCATCACCAACTGCTTTTAGATATCCTGATCTGGACGTCCCGTAGACATCTTAAACTCAACAGAACTAATTATCTTTCCCCACCTCCTAACTTCCCTATTTCTGCAGAGTGCAACACCATTCTCCCAGTTGCTCAGGCTCCCAATCTAGGAGTCCATCCTGGATTCCTCACTCCCTCTCATCCCCACATCCAAGCTGTTGCCAAGGCCTGCTGATTTCATCTTTCTAACATCTCTTGAATACACTGACTCCTCTCTGATGTTGCCTTAAACATGGAGCAGGCCCTCATCACCTCATGTTTGGACTATATTGCAATAAACTCCTGGTGGGTCTGCCTGATTCAAGTCTTTTCCTACTCCAATCCATCCTCATTCAGCCACTAAAGTGATTTTCCTAAAAAGCAAGTCCAGCCCTGTCTCCCCAGCTACTCTGTAGACTCCTGTGGCTCCCTATCTATCACCTCCAGGATCAGATACAAAGTACTCTGCAGCATGGCATTCAAAGTCCTTCATAACCTAGCCCCTCTTCTACCTTTCCCATCTTCTTACACCTTACTCCTTAACATGTACTCCTTGATCCAGTGACTCTGGCCTCCTGGCTAATCCATGAAGAAGAGCCTCCATTATTCTGGCTCCTGGAGTTTTCTCTGACTGTACCCCATGCCTGGAATGTCCTCTCTCCTCATTTCTGCCTACCACCTGCCCTGGCTTCCTTTAAATCCCAACTAAATCCCACCTCTTACAGGAGGGTTTTACTAACTCTTCTTCATTCTAGTGCTTTCCCTCTGCTGATTACTTCCTATGTATTCTGGACATAGTTGGCTCTGTATGTCTCTGTCTGCATGTTGTCTTCCTTATTAGACTGTGAAATGCTAGAGGCAGGATGGTGTCTTGCCCCTTTTGGTATCCTCAGTGCCTAGAGCAGTGCCTGGCACACAGGGGGCACTTATTACATTTTATTAACTGACAGACTGATTTGACCAAGGTATGAATGATCAATTGGCCTTCCCAGGGAGTACTTGCATGACAAATGGAGAGCAGAGAATCCAAAGGAATCTCCGGAGATAAGAGAGATTATAGGTAGTGAGGCCTGCTCCAGACAATCAAGATCAATTCTTCCTCTATACTCAGGCTAAAGGTATGCAGCATCTAAACTTTATTTGAATTCTCTCTACTCTCACCTCTCTGGAAGAAGTCTCATGCCTGCTGTGCACAGGATATACAGAGGTGTCTCCTTGTGTTTCTTCACAGGCACATGAGCAGCAGCAAAACTCAGCAGAGGGCGAAGGTAATCACTGGCATGTTCTGGAGTGTCTGCCATTGCAGAAATCCCTAAACAAAAATGAAAGTCATTTGTAAAGGTTCTACATGCAGTTTAAAAAAACACCACTACCATCACAGTCCCAAAGGATTCAATTGCCAGACTCCTTCAAAGTTCCCTGTGTCTACAAAGGTTATCACTGGTCCCCAATTACCCTACTTCCAATCTCACCTCCCTCCATGCTGATGGCCACAGAGCTACCAACATATTATCTCTTAGATAGCTATCTGAAGCATTCAGTGATTCCCTATAGCCTCTGGGATAAAATGCAAACTCATCTTACAATTTAAGGCTCTCACAAATGGCTCCAATCATGTGTAAAATGGATAATTTAGATTATTTTAAACTAAAATTTCTTGTATAGATAAAACCAATGTAGCCAAGACTAGAAGAAAAGTAGAAAACTTGGGGGAAAAAACCTTCACAGACAATGTCTCAGACAGGATATGGTCGTGATGGAATACTGCTGTGATATAAGAAATGATGAACTGGTTGATACAGAAAAACTTGGAAAGACTTGGACCTATGAAGGAAGATGATATCCACCTCCACAGAAAAAACTGACAAAAAGAAATATGCATAATATATGTATATTGTGTATATATGTGTTTATAAATATGCAGGTATATGTATATATAATATTTGAGTTTAATTGTTGCCTGGGCGGGGAGAGAATAATAAAATAAAAGGTACATAGCAGAGAACAAAGGAAAACCTAGAAGGAAGCACAGAAAAGCTAGGTTGCTTTGAAAATAATGTGTAGGATTTATTACACAGGGAAATGGAAATTTATTGTTTTATACTGAATCCTCTCTTATGTTCTGCTGTATATATGGAAATGCTCTTTTTGTTCTCATTTTGTATTTAAGTTTAAAATGATTAATTTTTTTTAAATGGCTCCTACCTGCCTTCCTACTTCTTATCTCACGATTCCTTTCACACTCTCATATACCAGTCTAGCTAAACCACTAGTTCTCTAAATTCAACTTTCTATGTTCCGCTGTGCATCTGCACAAACAAGCATGTGCCTGAAATATTCTCCCTCATTTTCTCAAAATCATCGTCATCCCTCAAAGATCAGCTCGGGTACCAGCATCTTGTCCTTGAAGCTTCCAGCTGTTAATGTTCTCACTCTCTCAGATTCCCTGGTATTTACTTATGAAGTAGAAACATGTTGTTCCCTGGATATGTATCAACACGATCTAGTTGCTTTGTAAGCAGCAGGTGCTTAAATAGAAGTGTGCTGAACTAAACTGATTTGAAACATGAATTTACGAGGACCCAGAACAAGAGACCCACTAAAGAGACCTCCCCCACTAAAGCAGTTATGAGGAGAAAAGATGGATTCCTCCCTTCTTTTCCTCTACCCAGTCCTACTTAATGTGGATATTTATCACCATAACAAGAAAACAACCCCATTAGTACCCGGTTTGATTTTTTTAACCACTGGTTGGCTGTTGCGATCTCTCATCTGTTTGATATCCAGCAAATCATGTGGGTTCCCATTATGACGTGGCCAGAAATAAACAAAAATCCTGGAGCCACTGCTGCCACAGTCTACCACAAGACCATAATTCAGAGTTAGGTCTTCAGTATCTGTAGCCTCCAGTTCTCCTACTCGAGCTAAATACCTGAGAAAAGGGAAAGAGGAAACGAGTTAAGCAACTGTGGAAAGCAGGAGCCATTCCCCCCACATTTAGAAAGCACGCAAACAAGGGTTCCTAGAACAGATTTCAGTACTGATGGCTGTACTGGCAGACATGAACACTGAATGCTTTACCAAGTCCACTCCTCCAGAAGCATTTAACTAAGGTAATTCCTACTGCCTTTAAGAATATTACTGTTCACTGACCTCTATGAACTGGTACAGAGTGAAAGGAGAAGAACTCATGTATACAATGATACAGTGACAGCATTATAAAGAAAAATAATTTTGAAAGGCTTGACTTCACCAATCAGTGCAATGACAAACCACAATTCTGGAGGACCAAAGACAAAGCATGTTACCTGCCTCCTCACAAAGAGGCAAAAGACTTCAAATGCAGAATGAGACCTATCTTTTGGGACATGGTTAATGTGGGAATTTGTTCTGCTTGACTATACATATTTGTTTGAGTGTCCTGGTTTTTTTCCTTTTTTAAAAAAATTCAATGGGGGGGAGGGAGGTGGTGGAAGAAAAAATAAATACTTGTTAATTCAAACAATACAATCAGCTTTCTTTAAAAGGAGAATTGCTCATTTACACCACATTCTCGTGAAGCACCAAAGTTGACTGTTTCAACAAACATTTTCACCCTACACAAGAGTACACAGCAGCCCCTAGCTAACATCATGCTTATACTGGGATTTTCTGACATTCTTAGGGGAAATATTTCCAGAGATGTGGGTACGGTATATTCTGAGAAACATGAGCTAGAACTAGAAGGTGATATTTCTGTGATCTGGCGGAATTAAGAAAACAAAGCTTTCCTCTGACAGCACCTTTTTGAACAATGGGGAGAGGCTGAGAGTTCTAGCAAGGCCAAAAAACCTGTGATATTGCATCTGTAAACTACATGATCATCATCACTCTGAGGTAATACCATCAATATTTTGGTTTTCTTAGAATCTGAATCAAAAAACTCTAACCACTGCTAATTCTTATCCAAAGGTTTCATTATCACAATCTGGGAGCCCTCACCATGTAGCTCACATGTTGAAAGAGCTGGCTCAGTGGAAAGATAAAGAGTTTTTCATATTAATGTATCTGCCTCTTCTCTACTAATTATAGATGGATGGTTGTCTGGAAAAATCTAGCATTTTCTTATAAAGCCACGTCTTAGTAATTTATTAATCCTTTTGCAAACCTCGGAGTAGACATCAAAAGTGACAGCCAAATAAAATGAGAATGATTTCCTTAACTGCTCATTGTTACTAAGCTGTGAGCCAGCATTACAGGTAGGTGATATGCAGGATGAAATTATTGTTTCCACTCTACCATGGCCTTTTGTTTCTGCCTTTAAACAAGTTGCTAGGTATCACGGCACAATGGATAAAACACCTGCCTTTTCCCTACTTGGATAGTGACATTTCCCATAAATTCCTGGAAAGAAATACTATATATATATAAACAAGATTAAGCTATATAGACTTAATATAAAAAAGTCTCATGTCCCAAAATCATTTACCATCATCTTTAATGAATGTTGAAATATCAATCATTATAATATTGAAGCATTTACTCCCAAATATCCACCATCTTCCTAACTTCCCAATTTCTGTGGAGGTCAGCACTATCCTAGTCATCCAAGTTTGCAACCTCAGAATCATACTTGCTTTCTTTTTCCTTTCTTTCATTAATTTAATTTCCTTTTTGACCTTAATCATCAATGAATGCAAATGTTTCAATTTATAAAGAACAAGACAAGTATAAGAAACTGTGACCTTCTGTTACTGTAGCACAGAAATGGAAACAAAGTAAGTATCAATCAATTGGGTAATGGTTTGCTGTGGGACGAGATACTAATGGAACTAGGGAGGCAAGGGTTAACCCCAACACTCCCACAATACCAACTGATGCAACTGGAAGCAAGTGGTACAGGTGGGGTTAACTTTGATCCCAGGCAGACTAATCTGCAATCCACCATTAGACCCTTTGAGTCAGAAGAGGGCAAAAGCACTTCTACGGACATTGGCAGATAGTTCCTGAGATGCTGGGGTCTCCTTGATGATGACTTTTATTGGGTTTTAACTTCCTAAATTGCATTTATCCCAGATAGCAGAATATGTTTCTAGTAAAAGGACTGTTTACTTGAACCCCTGGGCTCTGAGTTATTCATTGCACCAGATGAGGAACGACAGAAAAAACTGTGATACAAGAATGTAATGAAGTACTGGCAAAAACGATCATGAATCCCAGACATCTGTGATTCTTCCCACGTCCTCACGTCTCACATCCAATCAGCTGCCAGCTGGCAGCTCTGCCTTTCCGATATCTCTTCGTGGCAGTTCCATTGTACAATACAAACCTATTTGCTTTGAAAGACCTTCACAAATTGGCCTACCTACCTTTCCAGATATATTACACATTATTTCCAATGACACATTCTGTGTTCCAGTCAAACTGGCTCACTTGACGTTTCTTGTACAAAATCCCATAGTCCATTTCCACCTCAGGGCTTCTCTGCACAGAGTTCCCATTTGTGGAATGCATTCATTCCTCCCCTACACTCCCAGAATTCCTAGCTCTCATCAGAACTCAGTTCAAGAGCTACATCAGGCTTCTGATCTCCCACTTTCTAGTCCCTGAAACTCTGAAATTACTTTTATTGACACTGTGTATCCTTTGAATTTACTTTTATTTGTATATGTTGTTGCCCCAATAGAAAATCAAGATCCTTGACAGCAGACTCATTTTTTTGTCTGTGTATGCCCAGCAACTCTAAGGGTAACTGATACACAGGAGGTGCTTAATAAATGTGTGATGATTAGAATATCCACAAGAAGCAAATTCTGTGTATATTTGCTCGAGATCATACAATCCTATGATGGCAAATGCTATAACACTAGAACACATTCTTACTGTCCACTCGGCCCCACTCCTCACCTTCCTTTTCAGCTTCTTGCTATGGGTTTTCTTTCCCCATTAGATTATACGCTCCTTGAGGGCGGGGGCTATCTTTTCCCACTCTTTGTCCCTGGTACTCAGTAAGCACTTAATAAAGTTCAGTGAATGACAGCTGGGGACTTCAGAATAACTTAGCCTGGGCCTCTTGTTTTGTTTCAGATAACTCAAGTCTCAGACAGAAGAGTTCATCATCACAGAAAGGAAAGCAAACTTTCCTCCCCAAATTACTATTAACTAAAAACAAAACAAAAATATAAGTGTGTATGTATACAATCCCAAAATCAAAATGGCCAAGCAGAAACAGAAATGAAGTGAGCCTTCCTATTTTACTACAAAAAACACATTTTTAAAGAAGACATACATGCATGTTCCAAGTAATTTAGAATATATTAAAGAAAAAGTGGGAAAAAAGACAGAGGAAATTATTTTGTAGTATCCATTAATCTGAAATAGAGTTCATGGGAATGAGGCAGGTGACAAAAATCCGCTGGCACTGAAAAATCTGATGTTCTTCATGGCCCTCAGGACTCCATTTCCTTTTTGTCCAATCTCTAAGCTCAAGTCCACCAATAGGCTCCAGAGAGCTCACAGGTGGGACAAATCTGAGAAGGACTTTGGGGCCCAGTTACACAAGTTTTGCACTCACTTCATTGACCTTAAGCAACCATCCAGCAAAAAGAAAAGGAGTGCTTTTGTCTCTAGGGCTAAAGTGGTCAGTCCCTATCAAAGTCCCCATTTTAGGTCTTCTACCACTTGACAATGATCCTCAGGAGCCATTACTTTCACTGATCTCTCTGAATTTGTCCTCTGGATAATCCCCTGAACTGGGGAGCCCATCCCCTTCTCCACAATCCTGCCACTACCCCAACTCTTCTCAGACCACACTGTCTCCTCTCTCTTTCATGCTATGATAATGGAAGCAACCACACTACCCACCTCCTTTTCCCTTCCCACCTTCTTCCACCTGCATTAGTGCAACAACTTCCAAGGAATTGTTCACCTTTTTTGGGACACAGACGCTCTGGCCATGGTCTGGTGAAGCCTAAGGACTCCTTCTAAGAATAATGTATTTAAATGTAGTAGATGGAAATACAGAGGATTACAAAGGTAACTAAGTACATTAAATAGAGTAGTTAATGTATTTTAGAAAATAAGTTCACAGATCTCAGATTAAGAACCTGCTTTATCTCTCCCCCTGTTCAATCTACCCTATTTATATACACAAATAAAACCATTTCTTTAAACATCAGGTTCCATTGCTCCTTTAAGCAACCTTCTCCAAGCACCAAAGGATTTAGAACTGAAAGGAACCTTAGGGTCATTTATTCCAAACTCTTTTTTTTATATATATGAGAAACCTGAGGTTCCATGAAGTTAGTAAAGTTGCGCAGGTTCCATATGCATCTTAAAAAACTACACTGGGGGAGCTGTGAGCTCATGTAACCATTCTGGAGAGCAATCTGGAACAATGCCCAAAGGGCTATAAAAATGTGCACACCCTTTGACCTAGCAATACTGTTTCTAGGGCTGTATCCCAAAGGGACCATAAAATAGGAAAAGGACCCACATGTACAAAAATATTTGGCTCTTTTTGTGGTGGCCAAAAACTAAAAATTGAGGGGATGTCCATCAATTAGGGAATGCCTGAACAATTGTGGTATATGAATGTAACGGAATACTATTGTACTAATAAGAAATGATGAACAGGCGATCTTCAGAAAAACCTGGAAAGACTTATATGAACTGATGCTGAGTAAAGTGAGCAGAACCAGGAGAACATTGTACACTGTAACAGTCACAGTTGATGCAATGACTGACTTTGATAGACTTAGCTCTTCTCAGCAATGCAAGGTTCTAAAACAATTCCAAATGGCATATGATGAAAAATGCCATCCACATCCAAAGAAAGAACTGTGGAGTCTGAATGCAGAGTGAAGCAGACTATTTTCTTTTGTTTTGTTTTTTTCTTTCTCACAGTTCCTCCCATTCATTCTAATTCTTCTATACAACATGACTAATGTGAAAATATGTTTAATAAGAACACATATGTAGAGCCTATGTCAGACTGCATGCCGTCTTGGGGAGGGGAGTGGAAGAAAATGTAAAACTCATAGAAGTGAATGTTGAAAACTAAAAATAAATAAATTAAATTTAAAAAAAAACTCCACTGGGATTTGAAAGCTGGTCTTTCAACTTTTTTCACTCCACAACAACCGCCTTCTTTTGCTGGTTTATAGTTCCAAATGCTATCTTTGGTTTTTTTTCAGTACTTACCTGCCTCCAACATTAAATTGTAACAAACTCCAGGAGGACCGTCCACACCTTAAATGAAATAACTTTCATATTCCCCCAATTCTTACTTAGAAGAGCATTCTATTCATAATAGGCATCCTAAGACAAATATTCCTGCCTGAGAGATCTGACCACACTGTCTACTGGAAAGGGTCCAGGTCTGGTGATGGCTTAAGTCTATACAAAGTCTCTCTGACTCATTCAAGGCAAGTTTCCTTAACTTATTTTACTAGTTTCGGGTTATCTTTGATAGATCCTAGCTAAACAAGCAACCGAATGTTCCCACTTGATGTGAGCCTTGCTTACCATTCTTTCCCTATTCTTCTAATTGTACTCCAGGTAAAAATCTGAAAAATAGCTGGAATGCAAGGAAATAAAACATAAACTCTTTCACTGATACTCATACCCAAGAACTACTCAACATCAGTCATCATTTGACTGAACTGTCTAAATTCTGACTTCCTGAATTACACACAAATAAGCATCCATAGAATACTAAAAAATCACTGTAGTAGAAACTGCTTCTTTGATCCTTGAATCTCTACAATGTAGCTAGGCCTCTTTATACTTAACTAACCAGAAGCTCTACTCTGCCTTCTCCTTTTTGTGCAGCTTTCCAAGCACAGAATAGACTTTATCATTCATGGTTCTGTGATGAAGGTATCAGTACTAATTATCAGCACTAAACACTTTTGCTGATATTGCATTAAGCCAATTTCCAAAGAGAAATGAGAATCTAAAAGGGAAAATATACCAAAGCTTTAGGATTCCTCAAGTCCCCAAAGAGAAGCAGTCTTGGACTTTCCTTAAAAGACATTGATCGCTGCTGTTTGAAAAGCACAATTTCTCTCTATTCAGCTGAGTCAATGAAAAGTTGCCCACTCATACATCAGTATACACGGAATTGGAGGACAATGGCTTTTTAGTGCCATTATCCCCAAAACATAACAGGATTAAACTAAGCCATTACCCAATATACAAAATCAACACCAATTATATCCCCTGTGGGGGCTCAAACAGAAATCAATGATAGTATAAAACTCAATTAAAGTGGCAACCAGCTCCTTCCTGTTTTCCCCTTGGTCAGTCTGAAATGTGAATAGCTCTGGGTATGGAGAAGAGCTCAGCTTCTGCATACCTACAGCTATTCACATCATAACTCAAAGTATGGTGTCCATTTACTGTCTAACCTTGGCAAGGTGGTCACTTAACCTCTCTAAGACTCAGTTTCTTCATTTGCCTAACGGAGAAAGCAACCAAATAAAAGCTGTCATTTATGTTGTGCTTTAGCATTTACAAAGCATTCGAAGAGACTGCCTCACTTGAGTCTCAAAACAACCCTATGAGGTCGGACATTCTCATTCCCAATTTAGAGAGGAGGAAACAGAAGCTCAGGGACTTGTCCATGACTGCAAAGCAAGAAAGCATCAGAAACAGCATCTGAACCTAGGTTTTTCTGAATCTATTATGGCAAAGTGACTATCGTACAGGACCATCTATTTCACGGAGCTGCAATAGAGATCAAATGAAATAATTTACATGAAGTGCTTTATACATGTAAGTAAATAAATAGATGAAAACAAAGCTGCGGTAAAATGGAAAGAACTCAGGAGTTGGGATTCAGAACACCTGGCTTCAAGTCTAGGTGATCCCACTTGATCATGTGATCACAGGTCAATCACTTTGTCTCAAACAAGAAGCCTGCACCAGGTGATCTCTAGGGTCCCTTTTAACTCTCATCTTCACTGATTCTATATGACTCAGAACTTTAACAGGGACCCAGAAAAGCGCCTTTGAAGATCAGAGGTTACCTCCCATAAGACTTAGATTATCGTCTGAGAAAAACGTCTTTATTGCTAACAGGAGAAATTCAGTTAGCTACTAGGGAATAAGGTAGATTCCTTTTCTGCCCACCAGAAGTTCCTTATAGCTTAGGGTCCCTGGGTTTTCAATTCAATAAAAGTTTACAAATCATAGCTGATATTAACGTACTAAATATTAAGATGCTAAGTACCTAAAAAGTATAAAGCATTAAAAGAAATCTAAAGTTGTTTGAGGGCAATACAAAGACCAATAAGACACCAGTTCCTGTCCTCAAGGACCTTACACTGTGGAAGGGTGACAAATGACTGATATACAAATAACTATAGTGCAAAATAGAATATATTAAGTTCATAATAGAATAAACAAATTCTATGAGATTCAAGGAAGTAAAAGTCTTTCCTAACTGGGGGAATCAAAGAAGGCTTTATGAAAGAGGATAGATGGGATTCTGAGAACAAAAGAGAAATGGGGGGCACTTCAAAAGTGGGGAACAAAAGGAGGTGTGAAAAGACAGGGTATGTTCATGACACAATGAATGTCCAGTTTGGTTTTGAGTAAGGACTGCAAAGGTAGGCTATTGCTCTGGACACAAGTTAAGGAACTGAGACTCTCTTGACTAGGGTAGATGGAAGCCACTGAAGCAGTCTCACTGGAGTATATCTTAGTTAGATAACATCTGGACAAAACTGGATCAGGGAAAGAAACTGGAGGTAGGGAGATTACTTTAAAAACTATTGCCACAGTCTAGTTAAGGTCATTAAGACTTAGAGTGCTACCGCAGAATGTAAAAGGAGAGGGTGGCTATAAGACACCAAAGAAGTAGAATCAAAAGAACCTCTCAGCTCATTATGTGTGAAAGATGAGGGAGAAGGCATCAAAGAGCACCTACAATTTGAAGCATGGGTGGCTGCTGTAATGGTGGGGCCAAAGGCTCACAAGAATCTCTCATTTCCATTTCATTCTTGAAATTCAATTGTTTTTTAGTCAAAGCCATACTTCTTTCCCTGCTGCATTCTAAAGAAGGGAATCCATGGTACTAGCTTCTGCTCCCACTACTTACTTAGCCAAACATTAACATCTTCCAATTCACACTCACACCTGGACTTATTCTCCAGGCTTCTCACCTCCCCCCACCAAGTCCCTCCCAAACGAGTCCTCCTCGATCCTTAAAGACAGTGACTATTTTGCTTGATTATACTTGTACTCCTAGGATTTAGCAAAGTTTACCACATAGCAAATGCTTAACAAAAGGATTTCTCTGTTTAGCTAAAGGACCAGTAGCCTCAAAATAAAACAAAGCAGCACTTAAAAGTAGACAGAAGTTTTCCTACTCTAGGGAAAAAAAATGAGGGTATTGGGAAGGGTACATTAGAAATTTTCATTTTTAATAATAAAAAAAGAAAAATGTGCTGTGGGCACCCTAACTGGTGATAAGTATCCCCACATTTATCGAGGCTGGACCTCAAACAGTCAGCACTGGTCTCCCACCAAGCTTTTCTAGCTTGGTAGGACCTGTGAGACCGTTCACTCTGCTGGCATAGCTGTTAAAATTGAGTCACCTTCATACCACAATGAAGCACTACAGTAGGATTTTTGTGGAAGGAATGCTCATGATTATTATTGATGATAGATAATAAAAATTCATAGTCATATGATACTTTAAGGTTTACAAATAAATTTTCTTTTATAAAAAATAATACTTTTGGGGGGGGGTATCTTTTGTCTTTACATAACTTAAAAGCACTTTAACAGCAAACCCACCAGATATGTAATACAAATTATCTTCATTTTACAGAAGTTATGTGACTTGCTCCTGGTCACACAGTAAGCGCATCATTGACAGGATTCGAGCATTCAAGCATTCTCATATCTAAGTTGGATGTTCTTTTTAATACTCCAAACTGTCTTTCCAAATTGTGAGAAAAGTGAGGATGCCCAATAAGTAACCACCAAATAAAAGATGTTTGAGAGTATGTGTTTAATTTTTTTTAAATAAAATTTTTGAATTCTCAGTAGGCTACAGACTAAGACAAGAAATCTCATTAGCCTGGGTAGAAAGAGAGCCAGAAAACATGGATTTCAGTTCCTTTGCCACAAACTAGATGTATGACTTTGGGCAGAACTCTTTACTTTTTCATATCTGTTGCCTCCTCTATAAAGCAAAGGGTTTGGACAAGACAATTTCTAATGTCACTTTCAGTTCTAATATTCTATAATTCTATAATTTTAGTAGGGGTCCAAAATTATGAGTCCTCTGTAAACCATCACAGATAACAGCAAAATTAAATAAAATTAATCAATCCAATGGGAATCTGAGATAAATGGATTAATTATGGTTTAAGTATTAAAGTGATTCTTAAACTCTGAATATAAGCTTTCCATGACAATGTGAATAAACATGCCAAGATAAGACAAATCAGATTGGATGATCATCCTGTCAAAAAATCAAGCCCTTCCCTTCAAAGTTCAATATTACAAGAAGATAAACAAGAAGGCTGAAGATAAATTCATGGAGATAAGGCTTCAGAAAGAGAAAATTAAGTACAATATTTCAGAAATGTTAAGAGATGTTTCAAAGAGTAGCCTCTACTGATTTTAGGGCAAGTGAGGAACTGTTAATAGGAAAAACCTCTTGTGAGAGCTGGTTGTATAAGAGGTAATACTTGAGGATATTTCATAGAATCGTAAGAGGTTACAGTTTAAAAACTTAACATTGGATTAAGGTGAACCTTCATTTTTACAGATAAGAAAATTGAGGCCAAAGAGTTTAAGTAACCTGACCATAGTAAAAAATCAAGTTAAAAATAATAGAGGCAAGGACTAGAACCCAAATATCCTGCTTCTGTCTTAGAAATTGGTCTGTATCACTCTCAGAAGTAGTACACAATAAAAAACGAGAATGGAACTTTTTTTAAAATTATAATGAACAAGCTTGGTCCTGAAGAAAAAGTAAGAAAAGTTCAAAAGTAGGGGGCGATGGATGTGGAATACTGCATATACTGTCAGATATGGTTGATGTGCTGGTTTGCTGAACTGCTTTTTGTCTCTTTTTTAAAAAATCCTTGTAACAAAGGATGGCTCACTGGTTAGGGGAAAGGGAGATATATACATATATTTTATATATACGTGTATATATAAAATATATGTATATATACAAAATATATATATTTAAAATAAAAAGATTATAAAAACAAAAGATAGTATCAATAAAAAATAAGGTTAAAATATATTTTCTTTTATTTTGGTGAATAAAAAAGGCATTTGTGCAAGATTCAAATAATTTAACAAAGAAATATACAGCTCAGTTATTTAAACAAAATTCCCTCAGAAGTGTTCCTTGACTGAAAAAAGGTGTTTTGAAGATGACTAGAACATCTAAACGTGCCAAAAAATACTTTAATTTTACTGCTAGCTACATTAGAAACCATAAAACATATTCAAATGAGTCACTGCTATAAAATATATAATACTTCAAGGTTGTAAAGCATTTAGCAATCCATTATTATTTCCGTTTTGTGAGTCAGTAAACTAAGGCTGAGACTGACATACTTAGCATCACACACCTAGAACACCATCTGAGGAAGGACTCAAACTCAGGCCTTTCTGATTTCAAAATCCAGAATTCTATCCACTCACTATACTACCTGGCTATACTTTCAAGGCCATATATAATAAAATTGGAGCAAACAATAAAAGAATGCTCTCTTTGTAAAAAGAAAAAAGTTAATTATGGTTTTTCCTGACCTTTTTCCATGGGGATAAAATGGCATGAACTTTTGAGCCTCCACCCCTACCTTGAAAAAATGGGTTTTAACATTTGTGTGATAAATTACATAAAATTTTATTTTTTTTTTTAAAGCATCCCTAGAAAAGGCCAAAGGGCATAACAAGTTAAATGGCTTATTAAGCCATTTGCTCTTAAAATATTGCCCTCAGTGACAAAGCTTACATTGATATACTGAAGTTGACTCACCTTTCATACTGTCTATCTTGAGGTGAGGTAGAGCCCCAGTGTCGAAAGTCCACTACAACCATAAGTAGAAGGAGACAGGATATGAGGAAAAGTCCCAGAAAGGCTACCCGCTGACGTGCAAATGGACTCACTGTAGGCACAGTAAAAGACCAGGAGGCCGGGCAGAGATATGAAAAACTAATCCTAAAATAAAATAAACCATTAATGAAGCAAAAAAAAAAAAATCTTGTAATTCACTGATGACAATGGAAAATGCTAACACACTACAGTATGATCAAAGTTCTTGCTATGAGATCAAAAAGCAGACATCTAACAGGATCTAAATGTACTGTATTGGCACTGCAAAGCTTGCATGGACCACCCAGTACACTTTGAATGTAATGGAATTTAAGAATTAAGAAATCAAAACTGTAATATTAAATAGAAGATCATTAACCTCCCTAGACAACCTCAAAAAATGAAATTGTAGAGTCACAGCAATTAAATATTTCTACCGAGTTGTTAGAAAAGCAACGAAGTCTCCTCTCTCCCCCACCCCCAAAGTCTTGAAAAAGGTTCTTCACTCTAAGATTCACTTTCTGTCATATTCAACAGAATAGGACTGAGGATCCTAATGACAATTTTTCCCGACAGAATTCAGTGTCATGATAATAATTATGGTGACGAAGACAACATTTACATAATATTTTAAGGTTTACAAAGCTCTAGTTAACACCAAATGTTGAAATATTATATCTATCTACTTTACAGGGCAGAGAATCACAATGCAATTACAATTTTCCTGTCCATAAGAACGGGAGAGGCAGTGTACCACAGTGGAGAGGGTCAGCCTGGAAGGTCAGAAAGACTTGGTTTCAAGGAACACCTAGGACATATATTGTCTGTGAGACCGTGGGTGTCACTTAACCACTTGAGGACCCCAGGCAACTCTAAAACAAAAATTACCAAGAGTAAGTGCCTATCTGCATTTGGTAAAGGGGGTTTCTTCACCAGGCACCATACAATACTAATTGGGCTACAGGCCAAAAAAGATATTATATGATCTGGAATCTCCTGGCACATGATACAACATTCTGGCATAACTGAGTAACAAACAGGACATAAGGGACTTGCAGAGCCCTAGACTGCCTGGCTACTTACTCCCTAAACTTTCAATCTAAGCAGTAGGCACACAGATTTGTCCAAATAGTGGATTTTTCACATTCAGCAATTTAAACAGCACCTAGTTCAAGCATCAAGAAAGGAGATCATGTTTTAACAGAAGAGATTAAACAGGTAACATAAAAGGGCGCTATAAGGTTGCGGGGAAGTGACCAGCAAGAGCTCTCAGAGGGCCCCGGGGGGAGGGGGGGGAATCACTGAGCTTGGGGAAGCCTGGGGACCCACGGAGGGAGCTGGCACTGGGCAGGCGTGGGCATGACCGATCTCCGTGGGACAAGCAAGGACCTGGGGATGGGCAGGCGCTACAGCTAATGACAGGCGCAGCCTGGCTGGAGGCCAGTCCAGAGGGCTCCGTACCCGGGCTAACGGCGGGGGCTGACCCTGACGGGGGCTTGGAACGCCAGGCTAAGGAGCGTGGGCTTCCCGGAGCAGGGCGGGGTTTGGGGGAGGTCCGAGGCGATGGCACACACAGCCTCACACACACGACACGCACACACCTGGCCATGGGCTCCCTCGGGGCGGGGCGGGGGCTCAGCCCCTGTCACCTCCTTTTCTTTTTCCCCTGACCAGGAGGCTTCCTCGCCCCGGGCATCTCCGTTTGCGCCAGCCTGGAAGGGGCCTGGGCCGCAGAGCGCCGCCGGCCCGGCCCGGCTCCGACAGACCCTACGCCCCGCTCCTCGGGGCAGCTGTTTCGGCACCTCCCGGGCCCGCTCGCGACCCTTCCCCGCCGGCGCCGGGGCTCGCTCTCCCACAGGCCGCCACACGCCCCCGGGAGTCCCCGCGCGGCGGCCCCAAATGCCGACTCTGGGTCTGAGCTGTCTCGCAGCCCCGACCCAGCAGCTTCTTTCAGACTCTTGGCCGGAAGGAGGGCCCGGGCCGGCCGCGGCGCCACGTCCCCAAGGAAACGGTCAGGAGCCAATAGGAGGAGGCCTCCCCTCCAAGGGGCCGGCCCTCGCCAGACAGAACGCTGAGTAAACTCCACGCAGCCAATCCACGGGAGGGATTTCTCTTCTGCGGCTCACCCGTAGCGCAGCTGCGGCCAATCACGGAGGGCAGGCGGAAGAAGTTGAGCGAGTGGGCGTCACCAGGGGGCGGGTCTCCGGGATTAAAAAGCAGGCCAGTCGCCCCGCCGCCTTTTCGCTTCCGTTATCGCCCCGCGGCTCCTCAAAGCTACCTTACCTGTCGTGTAGGGTCACTCCGGAGGCGCCCCCATACCTTAGCATCCCTTCCCGCCTCTCTGGCGGCCCCCCAGGGCCCTTCCCAGGAGTCGTGGTGTGCAGGCTGCGGTGTTACCTCCGAGCTCCTCCAGCCGCGGAGCCGTGGGCCTGGGCCCTGGGCCGCTTCCTAGCCGGCTCCCAGACCGCGCTTCCTCCCACCCCTTAGACGGGCTCACTGGGGAGGACGCGCAGATGAGGAACATCTTGGAAATGACTGCTTACGTTGCGTGTCCTTTACATCCAGGCTCCCGATGACTTGTGTTTTAAAGTACTGTTTAAGGTGCAGGGTAGGATGCCTATCCATCCACAAGTCAGAAAATGTGGCATTCTGTCCAAAGGAGATCAAGAATACCCCGCTTTGATCCTTTAACCATAATTGATCATTTATCGGTCCAATTCCAAAACCCTCCCATGACAACTTCCTTTGTCGTTCTGAGAACCAGAAGTGATCGATTTCTTCGTCCATCTGGTGAGGACTTTATAGACTGACAGTATATCCCTTATCCCATCTTTTAAGGTTAGAGGTTTTGTGTTTTGATTTATCCAATCAGCAGGGTCAAAGAGATAGTTGAATCCACACTCTCCTTTTATCTGCTGTACTAATGAGCAGAAAATGCTATAAACCAGATTTAGTCTTTTTTCGCTGTATATAATATAAAGCATGTTGCAACATATAGAAATCCAGATTTCAAAACTGATTTTAAACTACCTTTTACTGGAAACACGCCTACAGATGTAGTTGCAATTTTCTCAGGATTTTTCCGACTCTCCCTATCCTTAGGCAAAATCGTCACCCTTCTAGCAGTAGAGTTCATTCCCATCTTCATCTTTACCTAGAGTGGGGAAGGGGGAGGGGAGGAATTAGGTAAAACAAAACTAAAAAACCACAAAGTGCAGTAGAACTACTAATAGTAAAGAGGAGGAGATTTTGTAGGACCATCTAAATTAACTTATAACTTATCCAAGCTCCCAGTGTGCTTCGTGACAGACTACGTGAGTTGGATATTTTAAGAATTTAATCGAGGGAAAGAAATGCGACCCAAAGTAGGAAAGTTAGGAAACTTGAGAAAAATAAAGGGAAGAGGAAGCAAAAAGAAAAAAAATGAATAAAGAAGAATAAAGGTAAATTCAGTGAGGAGGAAAAGCAGGAAATGGAGATGGAAGAAGGGATGGCAGTTACATCATGTTATATACATAGCATGATTCATGACTACTGGACCTGTTCAAACTTGCCACTTCCTCAGCTTCTGGAGTCTATGCAAAAAACAAAAAGAGGTGAAAGCATTTGTCATACTAAAGAATTTCTTGTCATGTATACACCTTTCTAACCAGTGTAGTGGAGAAAGCCCTGAGTAGAACAAAAGAACTAGAATTAGCAGAGAAGGGTTGCATACTCTGGCCCATTCTAGAATAACTCCTCACGCTACCCATTTGAACCCCTTCATTGTCCCCAAACACACCAACTTCATTTCACTTCTACGGTTTTGCTTATCAAACCTTTTTAGCCTAGTTTGCCTTTTCCTTGTCTACCTACCCTTCTCTCTTTAATTATTTTCTATTCATCCTGTATGTAGCTTGCTTTGCATATATTTCTTTGCATGTTGTCTCCTAAAGTCCTTGAGGGTAGGGATTGCTGTTTTTTTCTCTTTCTGTATCCCCAGCACTTAGCACAGTGCCTGACTAATGTCCTAGCCTATGCTGGCTAGGACATTTATTGACTAAATATTCAATGTTTGATTTAATTTATTGTCTATTGATTAATATTCAAGGCCCAACATATCTTACTTTTTTCATCTTCTCTTACTATTCCAACTCATATTGCTGTCTTCTTTCTTCCTCTGCCTATATCACTTGGTCGTATGCCATTTTGTATTATTTATTTCATGTGTGTTATCTCCCCAAAGAGACTATAAGCTTCTTGAAGTAGACCTTCAAAAGATACTTGTTAAATTGAACCCAAAGATTGTTTGGATCCATATTTAAAATCTAAAGTTCAAGTATTTAAATTTCTATGGAACTCAAACAGACTAACAAGCTTCTTCCTTCCCATTAATATATGTATGTTCCTGGAGATCCTATAATAGGCCTGTCACTCAAAATGAAAGGGCAATAGTTAATATCTTAGATGACAGAATCAAGATTAAAAACCATCTTGATGGGGATAGAACTGGTGGGCCAAAGCACAAGATGAAATTTATTACGTATAAATGTTAACATGAGTATGTGTCTCTAGACCTTATTTAAAAGAAACAGAACAGGAAAATGGGAGGTAGGTTAGGTATATTTTATAAAGTAAGTATACTGCTGTGAGGAAATACAGAAACCAGGCAGGAAAGCCTTGTAGAGATCAGATCATTTGGGTAAAGATTAAGATATTTTTATTATGAGTTAACATTACAGACTACCTGGGCAGGAACAAGAAATCGATGAGAAATTTATGAAACATAAACAAAAAAGTCAAACATTTATTTACCATGTCCAACACTGTACTAAGAACTGGGGATACAAAAAAAAAAGAGGCAAGTTTAATAGCAATAGGGGAATTCAGCTATCCAGACACTTGCTAGTGCTCCTTCCCTGCCAACAGTAAGGTACCTAATAACTTCTTGGCTTTCCTTAATGATAAATTAATCCTTTAAAATATGACCAAACTAGTGGGAAAGAATTCCATTCTGATTGTGATTCTCATCAATAGGTAAGAATGGGTGTCAAGGGAAGAAATTATAGGAACCATGCTAGGGAAGGGCCCACACCATCACAGAGGCAGAATGGTCTGAGATGTATTAGAGACTTGAGAAGAACAGATTTGAACAGGTTCAAAGAAAGTACAGGCTGTATTACATGGGCTAAAATTCTACAGGTAAAGTCAGTCCAGGAAGAATGGGAAACTCTTCAAAGACGTTATTCTGAAGACACAAAAAAACCCTGTTTCTATGAGAAGCATTTTCTGAAATGTCTCTTAGGGGTACACAGAGAACTCACCAACCTAGATTTAAAAAAAAAAATTATGTTCAGAAGGTAGGAGACAGAACAAGCATTAGAGAACAAATATAAAAACTTACAGGTGTGACCCTGCAAATCTAGAATGCTAAAGCTCAGGACTAACCAAGGCTCGCCAGGATAGCTAAGGGCATCAACCAGGATTTTGCTTTTGTTTTTCAAAGCTTTAGGGAAAAGGGCTAAAGAAAGCATAGGACCACTCACTGCTCTGAACAGGTGGATCAACGACAACAGATAACAGAAAAGGTGGAGCAGTTTAACAGTTAGCGTTCTTGGCCGGGAGAGTGACCTTTGGATTGAAAGGCAGATCAAAAATTGACTGATGGGGCATTAATAGCCAACATATTTAAGTACATAGTAACTGATTCAGATGAATTACACCCTTGGGAATTGAAAATTTTAAAACAAAAAACTGCCAAAACATAACTGCTAAACCAGTCAACAGAGATGATAGTCCTATGGCTAGATTATATCTGGAGTACTGTGTTCAATTCCAGGTATTTTCCTTTAGGGCAATGCCAAGATAGAGAGGTTCCAGAGGAGCAAAATCAGAATGATAGAGAGGCATGGTAAAGGGACATGAGTCCATCAAAAATGAGAATAGGTTGAAGGACCTAGGGATGTTTAACCAGAAGTTAAGACTGCTGAAAAGGGGAATGTGGGGAATAGTGCTGACTCATGGCTGTTTTTAAGTACTTTAAAGGTTGTTCATTTCACAAGAGATTAGACCTAAAGCAGGACCCCAGAAGAACTAGGAGCACTGAGTACAAATTGTAAAGCATTAAGCTTCAATCAATCAACAAGTGCTTGAGTACCCACTGTGGACCAGGCTGTTTGAGATGTACAGGATCTAGGCTTGATCTTAACAATCAGAACTATGACAAGATGGGTTACCTAGAGGGCAGTAAATTCTCCCTCACAGGAAGACTTCAAACAAAGGCTGGATTACTACTATTGGTTGTGTTACTATTATTGATCCTTTTGTGAATTTGGGTTCGAATACATGGCCAATGAGGTCTTAACAGCTCTGAAATTCTGAGGCTATTCCTACACACACACACACGTATGTACATAAGTATTATGTGTGCATATATACATATATATATTTAATCAACTGCATAATTGTAGAATGGGGAAGAACTAGTTTAACAGTAGATCATGTGAAAAAAAAGAAAAAGATCTGGCAGTTTTTGTTAACCACAATCTCATTATGTGAAGCAACTATGTGACATAACTCTCCCCAAAGTTAAATGAAATCTTAGATGCAACGAAAGTGTGGAGTCTCATTTCCTTTCCTTCATGTAAGAGCATCTTGAAATTGCAGTCTGCACTTGATATATCATCCGACAAATATTAAACATCTACGAAAAGTAACGTCTTGTGCTGGGAACAGGGCGGGAAGGACAAAAATAACCCCTGTTCTCAGAGCTTACATTCTTCTGGAAGTATATGATTACATAGATATTTACATATTTACATAGATATGTAAACAAAAGCTAGTTTGAGAGAGAAAGCACTAACAAACTCTGGGATCAGGAAAGCCTGTGTAGGACATAGCACTGAAGATTAATAATAAAAAAAATAGCTAATATTTCTATAGCACTGCACTGTGCTGAGTGCTTAATATTCATCTCATGTGATCCTCACAACCACCCTGGGAGGTAGGCACTATTATATCACCATTTTACAGAAGAGGAAACTGAGACAGATTAAGTGACTTGCCCAAGTTGCGCAGCTGTTTGTGGCTGGATTTAAACTTGTCTTCCTGACTCCAGACCCAGAACTCTATCCATGCACCATCTAACTGTTCAATTAGGCTATCGATCCAACTAGAGATTCTGAGGGGTAGCTTTGAGGAAATTTTGTGACCCAGGGATGGAGGGCAGGTGAAATATAAAACATAAAAGACGAAGATGAAATGTAGGGCTTTGGGAATCAGTTAACCTCTTGCTTCCTTACCACCCACTCCCCAAGCCATTGCAATCTAGTGCCTCGTAGCCTTTTCAAACTGACCTGAGGTCAGACATGGGGCCCATGTCTACAGTCCCTGCTGCTGAGCAGACTGAGGCTAGTAGATAGCTTGAGTTGGAGAGTTCTGAGCTGCAGCAGGGCCAAAGTCTATCTGGTGTCCACACAAAGCATTGTATCAGTGCTAGGGAGAAAAGGACCACAGGGTAAAGCCTGGGTACTGGTCAGCACTGGCATGGAGTTGTGAGTAGCTGCTGTCCTTTCGGCTTAGATGAGATACGGAGACCCAGTTTCAAAATAAATATATAATAAAAATACAATAAAATTTTAAATGGATTTTTCAAAGATCACCAAGGACTTCCCTATAACCACATCTGATAAATCTCTACTTCCACCATCCTCAATCCCATCCTATCCCCCATGGCTGACAGAGTGTAGGACATGGATAACAACAGAGACACACACTGCATTCTTCAGATAATATTTGGGTTTATAAAGTGGGTCCTAAGCCAAAAAGAATCACAAGAAACATCCTCAAAGCTACTGTCAGTGAACTTCTGGTATCTGAAAAGAGCCCTTGAAAAATTCTTGGGTTGAGGGATAAAAGTTTAAGATATTTAACTGTGAAGGCAAAAACTTAATTTTAAACTTTAGGTACTGATGCTGAATAAATACATTCTATACATTTTATTAAAAGCCAACTTTTGTGATCATTTGTTATGATTATGATATTCCATATGTTTTGACTACACATCAGGCATATCTGTAATTACTGGACAAACTTTGTTGAAAAATATTTAAATTTAAAACAACCTAATTCCACATATAAAGGATGGGAAAGATCTGACTTGGCAGCATCTCTGCGAAGTTTAACCCACAGAACATGTTTATGGAGGGCATATAGCAGCTATCTTTCAAGTGTTTGGAGGGTTTTTCATGTGAGAGAGAAAAGAGATGTGTTGCTTTCTGAAGGCAGAGCTGGGAACGAAAGCTGTTACCAGGAAAGCAGATTTTAGCTCCATATAAGAATTTAACAATTGGGGCTATCCAAAAATTCCTAAGTAGTGACCTTGACGCATCATCACTAGTTGAGTCCAAATAGAGGCTGAATAATCGTGCCATGGACATCACAGATTGGGCTCATCACTGTGTAGGTTAGGTTAGATTGTTTTTAAGATCTATTCTTTGTGGTTCTTTTTAC
This sequence comes from Notamacropus eugenii, assembly GCF_028372415.1. Lineage (NCBI taxonomy): Eukaryota > Metazoa > Chordata > Mammalia > Diprotodontia > Macropodidae > Notamacropus > Notamacropus eugenii. Next base: position 216,596,404 of record NC_092872.1, on the reverse strand, counting down.
TATATTGGTCAAAGGTAGTCTTACTGTTTCCTTGACTTATTCAATGCTGCTAGCTGCTACATATGTGGCTTTGAACCTATACCAATGCCAGCTCCCCCAGGAAGCTTATCTAAGAAATGAGATGGATTTTCCAATAAGGGTTGGGGAAATCTCCTTCAGTCATCTTTCATTATGTAAGGTGGTGAGTCAGTCTACTTCCATGCTAGCTAGGATCCAGCCACATAAATTCTGGGTTTAGCCCTAGCTACTAAAGAATGCATAAGAGAGATGTTGGGAGCAGGGGTAGAAGATACTATATTAGTTAAAATAGACATGCTCTTGCCACCAACAGCCAGAAGAGATGACAGTTTAGGTCCCATAGGAAAAGTCATTGCTTGTAAGCTTCTGGTTGTTTTGTGAAAACAAGTATTAATCAAATGGTTTTGGACTGCCTCTGGTTCCCATGGGAGGTGGTCTATTAATCAAGCAAGCATTTATTAGTTGTATACTGTTCCAGGCACTGTGCTAGATGCTAATGATATGAAGACAAACATATAACACAAGAAACTTACATCCTATTAGGGAAAGACATGTACACATATAGTTATATACAAAATTAATACAAGGGAAATTTGGGGAGAAGTATCAGTTGAAAGAGCAGCAAAGGCTTCATACAGAAAAGAGCATTTGAACTGAGTTTGGAGGAAACAAAAGATTTTGAGAGGAGATGGGTAGGAGGCAGTACATTCCAAGCATGGGAGGCAGCTAGTGTAACACCACAGAGAGTCAAGACGGAATGAACATAATAGGTACTTATTGTTCTTTGAGTAGAATGGAATTGAAAGGGCAGCAAAAGTAGTGGAAAGAGTGTTGGTTGTGGAGTCAAAAGACCTGGGTCAGAACCTCAGCTTTGCTGCTTAGGACATTTGTGACCTTAGGCAAATCGCTAACATTTTTCTGGGCACTCTCCATCTATAAAATGATGGAGTTGAACCCAGTAATATCAAAGGTCTCTTCTAACTAAATCCTGTGATTCAATCATCCTGATTTATTAAAAAAACACCTAACATTCAGAGACAGTGTAGCAAGTTGAAAGAGAGCCAGTCTCAAAGTTAGGAGGCTCCGAGTTCAAGTACTGAATGACACATGCTGGCTGTGTGATTCTGCAAGCTACTTACCCTCTCAATGCTCTAGGCTAAGACTATAAGGTGCCAATTTGCACTGGTACTGAGAGAACTAGAGAAGGTGCCAATTCGCATTGGCACAGAATTTCCTCACCAGGTATTTTCTGACCAATGAAATCACATGTCCAGTAGCTATCAATGAGTAATGTTCTTAACCAATAGATATCGATCCCTCCTCTGAGCTCTCATAGCAGTCAACACCTGTACTGCAATTCACCATTATGCCTCATAGTTAATTCGTCTACATGTCTCATCTCTCCTATTAAACTATAAAAGACAGCCTTATTCATCTTCCCCAATATCTAACACAATAACTTCTACATTTGAGGCACTCAGTTCAATGTTAGCAAGAGAGGGAAATGACCTAGGGCCTTAAAGATAGTGTCTTCCTGCTCCATAAATCCCCCAAAGGTCCCAAATTAACACTGCTTTCGAAAGTTATGTGTCAACTTGACCCAACTAAGTTAAAAAATGCATTGTCACTGACCAAGGTCACTCCTAAGAGGAGGGCAACTCCATTTACTGCCTTTGCTTAAATGTGTTGTTGTCGGGTCCCTATCATTCCTCCCTTTTTTCCATTTATTAACAACAGGGAAGGGGATGCTGAGAGAGACAGATAGGATGAATATATGCTTGCTATTGTTAGTAGAAAATTAAAAAGCAGACCTGAGATGAGGAGGGAACCTCTGTATGTGGAGTACTAGGTATCCTCTTTGTGCCCCCTCTCTCTGATTATCTGGTTCCTTCCAAATCCTTCCTTTAAGAAGAGTCAGGCCAGATGTGTCATCTGATGCTTTACCTAGGAGTTCCCTATACCAAGAAAATCAGAGGTCAAGTCCCTATCCCATCCCTACAGATTTCTGACTTTTGGAAATATTACACTAAGTTCAGAGACAAAGGCCCAATCTCCTGCCTCTCTGCCTTCTGATTATTCCACCCAGTCTTTCCTCTCTCTTTTCTGAACATCCATCCTCCTTCCTCAGAAGACTGCACCAATTAAGTTCTACAGGCAGTTACATAGTTTCACAACCCAGGTGAAAACTGTCCATTTACGCTGTTCTCTAAACAGCAAAGGTTACAGTAACTAAGGCTACACTTCACTAAGAAGTATCTGGAAGACCAATGTTTCCTTAGGGGAAGAGCTGGCCAACACAGATCAGTGCCACTGAGCAAACAACAGTTGATACTTTTACAGCATTTCACTTAAATACACGATACATTCTAACTTCATGCTTTTGCATGCATATGGAATTTAGCAACTCAGTACTTTCCAGTGAAAGATAAACTGGGAATGCTAGTCTTACGCCTCCTATACTGTCCTCCATGCCTCAAATGCACTCCTCACTCTCTTACCTCATAGAATCCCTAGCTTTCTTCAGAGATCAGCCCAAGTGCTACCTCCTACAAGCCTTTCCTGATGCTCCAGGTCCAAGTACCCAATTTCCTGAAATTACCTTATTGGAGATATTACATTTGACATCCTTATCAAGCACTGATTAAAGCACCTAGGTGGCTCAGTGAGATCTGAGCTCAAATCCTGCTTTAGACACTCACTAATTGTGTGACCCTGGGCAAGTTACTTAAACCTATTTGCCTTAATCCACCGGGGAAGGAAATGGCAAACCACTCCATTCACTTTGCTAAGAAAACCCCGAAAAGAGCCAGGCCCTGCGACACCTGAAAACACGTGGTCCCTGCCCTCTAGGAGTTCACGATCTAAGAGAGACCACACGAAAGTAACGCCGTCCATACAAGACAGATGTTGGAGGCTACTGGAGGTCCTCTCGAGGCCCTCGCTGAAAGGGGCATCCGAGAAGGCCTCGGGCAAAAGTCAAGATCAGAGCTGGCTCTGGGAAAGGGGGCGCCTTCCAGGCCCAAGGCTGCCCACCGGACCGTAAGCTCCTTGAGGCCTGGGTCCACTTTTGCCTCCGTATCCCCAACGCCGGGCCCACAGCGGGCACCGAATCACCAGGGAAACGTGATCTCTAAGGTGGCGGCTCACGGGCACGGCCGGCCAGGACTGGATCTACGCGGGCGAACGCCTCCGGCGGGGAGAGCCGGGAGGCTCCCCGCAGTCCTGGGGGCAGGGCAGGGCCTCCTCTCCACCCCTTATCCCCAGTCCCGAGGAACAAAAAAAAGGGCAGCTCCAGCAGAGCTGCGAAAGCCAGGGGAGTCGTGAGGCAACCGCACAGCCCAGGGAACAGCTCGAGCTACTGCTGTAACGGCATCCCCAGGCAGTTTGACCTTGAAGCCCTCGCCCCGCCCCCTACGTCATCCCGCCCGCAGCGCCGGTCCGAGAAGGAGCCAATAAGAAGCCCGCGCCCGACGCTATTTCCCCTTTGCGAGGCTTCCCTCTCTTTCTGTGGCCAATCAGATATCGAGGTGGTGGGGTCCAATGGCCGCTACCTAACCTCCTGGAGTATTTAGCCTATCAGTGCTCAACGTGAAGTTCTCCCGCCCTCCAAAGGGGACCGAGGAGGGTCACTTGCGGAAAGGATCCAATCAATGGCTAATAAACAAGAAGCTCTGAAGATCAAAGGGGAAGGGGCGGATCCCAAATGCTAGCAACGCCTCAGGATGAAGGAGCGACGGGTAGATTCACCAATGGAACGCGCACAATTCCGGGACGCGAGGGCGGGGGTGGGGCCATTAAGGCGGCTGCACCAATGGTTGGCTGGGGGGCATGTCCGCGGGGGCCAAGCGGGAGCCGGAGGCCCCGCACTCGCTGGGCCGCGGCTGGAGCCGACACGGCGGTGCCGGGGGGAGGTGGCTGCAGCGGCGGCGACGGCGGCGGTGGCGGCAGGGTTGGGAGCCGCAGCTGGCCCGGGTGGATGGAGCTGGAGGGGCGGGGGGCCGGCGGCGTGGCGGGGGGGCCGACGACTGGGCCGGGGCGGAGCCCCGGGGAGTCGGCGCTGCTGGACGGGTGGCTGCAGCGGGGCGTGGGCCGGGGGGCCGGCGGCGGGGAGGCCGGGGCCTGTAGGCCCCCTGTCCGGCAGGAACCGGAGCCCGACCCGGACTACGAGGCGCTGCCCGCCGGAGCCACTGTCACCACCCACATGGTGGCGGGCGCCGTGGCCGGGATCCTGGAGCACTGCGTGATGTACCCTGTCGACTGTGTCAAGGTGAGCCCCGGACCGGGATCCCCCACCAACACCATCTGGTCCTGACCGGAATCTCGGGCCGGGTCCGAGCCACCCTCCTGGCCGGGACCCGCCTCCGAGATCCCATTCGAACCGAGACCTGATGCAGGGACCTGATTCGAACTGGGGCTGACATCGGAACCGGGCCCGGGACAGAGGTCCACTCTAAAAGGAGACCATCGGTTAAAAGGCCCGAGGTCGGACCTGGGATCTCCAGGTGGATGGAGAAGGAGGGAAGGAGGGGCAGCCAGAAGCGCGTAAGTGGGGGGAGGTGTCTCCCTACCCGCATCACCAGGTGCTGGTGGTTGGGGGTCTTCCCAGTCATTGGGTGGGGAGTGGGTGTCCCCGATGTGTCCTGGGAAGCCCTTTGCCATCTCTGCCATTCCAGATGATGGGAGCAGGAACCAGAGTCTGGGACTTGGCTGCAGCAGAAACTCTTGAGGTGGCATGCTTTTACCCCCCTGTAGGGACGGGAATGAGAAATGCAGCCAGAACTCTGGAGTTCCCCTAGGCATAGTCTGAGGAGGAAGGTGTCCCTTGCCTTAATGCATTGATGTGATGTCCTGAACATGAAAACTGAGCTGGAACCAGAACATTGATAGGTGCAGCTCCAACAGGGGAGGTGGGCAGAGCCTTAAACTGGCAGTGAATTTCTGTGGCCACCAGCCACTGTCCAAAAGCCAGGGTGAAGATGAGGGGAAAATTAGTGTGTTTGAAGCATGTAGATGGAGATCTGGTCTGATTCACTTGAAGGCAAAGTCAGCCCCAGTCAGATGCAGTTCATTACAAAGCAATCTAATGAATTGAAAAGTTAGATATCATGTAGAAAAGAGGCTATGGAAGTGAGTAGATTCCTCCTATTTATTGGTTATGGCTGCTGAAGCAGCAGTCCAGGTGATGAATAAAATGAGGGCAGAATTGGAGGAAACAATGTGGGGGAAGAGTCATAATGCCAAAACAGCAGGGTCTTGAGGCCCAAATACATAATGAAAAATTTCACAGTAGCTGACAAGCTCTTTTCCCTGTGTAATATTCTTTTCCAAATATGAAAATATGATTAAGAGTACACTTTTCTTCTGCTTAAGTGGAGAATTGCATTTTAAAAGTTTATATTGTGGAGGATGCATGGTAAATAGTCTTCTCCTGGGATCTTCTCTTGCTCCAATAGGGTTTCATATTTTCATTTGTAATCTGGATAGAGAAATAAAGAACATGCTTGTTAAAGTTGTATGGATGACAGTAAGTGAACAGGAGTAGCTAGCACTTTGGAAAGTGGTATCAAGTGTGAAACAGAAGATACTGAATGTAACTTTGGTGGAAAAGATTCTCTGCAGATTCTTACTTCTGTGAACTTGAACAAGTTATGTAACCTGTCTGGGTCTCAGTTTCCCCCTCTGTAAAATGAGATTGTTAGACTAGATGATCATTTGAGGTAACTTCCAGCTCAAATTATATGATCTTATGATGCTACAAATGTTAAATATTTTATATAAGCTCAATAAACTGGAGAAATAGAAATGAATGTGTTGAACATTGTCCTGGGAAACCTGGGTGCTAGGCCCAGACCTAATCTATTTATACCACTAACTAGTTGTGTGACCCTAAATGAGTACTTATTATCTTTATCTGTAAAGGATGAAGTGATCTTCAAAATCCTTTCCAACATTCTATGAGCCTAGGAAATTCAGGAGTATCAAACAGGGAACTACAGAAGGACAGAGCAGATAAGGGTCCAGTTGAAAAAAAGATTCAAACCTACAATGAAGTATATTTAGACTAAAGAAGTCAGTAATTGAATGTGAAAAAGTTGGCATGGTCCAACGGTAAAAAAATTGTACTATACTTAGACTACTTCATCTAGCTGAAAGTGTTCTCTATACTGTAAGGAAAGTGTCAGGAAATTAAGAAACAGGCCAAGGAAGGGCAGCGAAAATCGTTGCATGATTCAGAAAATTACTAAAATGAATGACTCTGAAATGAGATTAGTTTTTCACAAGCAAACTGAGCCTGCTTCAAATGAGGTGTCACCTTGCAAGAGTAGTGCTGCCAGTTAATGTTGCCACTGCTCAGAACAGACTTCTCCAAGAATAGCTGTCAGATCCCTCTGTCCTTTGGAACGCCCTCCTGGGTGCAAAATCTGGGAACTGAGAGGTTGTCCTGTCATTCGAGGGAAACCTGGTCACCATTGTAGCTATTAGGGCTGAGTAAGACTGTTTGAAGATGATAACAGTAATGAAGTTGGTTTTCTTGTACAGCCCAGAAACCAACCCTGAAGACAGCTTCCAGGCGGAGGTCCCTGAAAGCTTTAAGCAATGACAGGACCTGTGGAATAAGGGTATAGAGCGCAAGGTGATTGCTGAAGGAGAGTGCGCTTGTTCAGATGGATGGATTCTAGAATTTAAAAAAAGTCTCACTACTCGATACTTTTATCTGGTTGGTTTGGAGAAAAGTCCTCAGGAAAGTTTACTGTCTTCAAGCAGACAAAGGCTATTTTAAGTAGATTCATTTTTTTTCTTTTCCACTAGTGCTAGATCTTAAGTTACTGGAGAGAAGTAGGTTAAACATAGATAACATTTTGTGAGCGGGTGTTAGATCCTATTACAGACATGGAAATGCAGTTCTCTTCCTTTCTCTTAGAAGCTTGCCCTGACAACTCTCCCAGAAGATTCATTACAAATGGAAAGGGAAAAGCAGAAGGGGAACAGCCCTCTGCCCACACATCCTTACCCCACAACGATAGAAGACATTCGCAGCAACTCTGTAACTGAAAGTTGTCACTTCCTCTTGGCATCCAAACCTGCACAACCCTCAGATAGATGCCTTATCAAGATCAGGACAGCTTGAAATCTCCTTAGGAGGGTCATGAACCAGAGATACCCAGCCTTGTTGTGCCACAGTCATAGCAGGGCAGAACCAGACATACCACTTACAACCCTGTAATTTAACAGTTAAAGGGTGTGTGATTTGGGTGTAGAAACCAAATGGGGAGGTCAGACTACTTGGCCTCCAAATCCTATAAGCCTTTTGGCCTAAGAAGCGCTGGTTTCCATCTCTGTCTCCAGAATCGGTATACATTTGATTAGTGGGGCCCCAGATGTTCATCCTAGCCCCATAGCCTCCCTAACATCATCTGGGCAAATGCTTACCCCATCTTCCTGCTTTTGGGAGTTCTAGGGAAATGAACACTGGCTTAGAGTAAGAAAGCCTGAGTTCAAATCCTACTGTTCTGTGTAACCATGTCTTCCCTGCCCCTTAGTACTGGATGAAATGACCTCTAATGGAAGTAGCATTCATAGAGGTTGTTCATCAGCCTGCTAAGAATCGATCTCAGTTTAGATGAACATACACCAAAAATGTTGTCCAATAGCATGGGGAAAGACCTGTGCAAAGATTAGCTAGAGGAGGGAGAGGCATCATGGTGAGACAGAAAGATAGTGGATGTAGAATCTAAGAGCCCAAGTTCTAATTTTATCACTATGACTTGTATGATCATGAGCAAGTCACTTGTACCCATGTGCCTAGGTTACTCTCTAGGTGTCAGTTTCCTCACTTAGACTAGATCATCTCAAAGGTTCTTCTAGCACTAAATCTATGATCTTAGGACCCATCCTGTCCAAATCCTGGATTCTCTTATAATTGTGCTAACAGGTTAAGAAGGAAGACACAAAAATCTCCCCTGTATATACTGAAGGTTGATATAGTGGTGTGCCTGGAGGCAGAAGCTGACAAGTTCCTCCTGACTCCAAATATACATAATATGTACTTAAAGTCCTAAGAATTTGGCTTTCTACTCGTGGTATTCTAGGCATTCAAAATTTTTACATGTCTTATTCAGTCTAAAAAAATACTTGTTCTTTTAACAAAAGAACAAATCCAGTTAAATTCAGCAGCAGGGTTATTAAGTTAAATAACAAGGTTATTCATTCATAGTCTGAAGATATCCAATGAAATTACTTCAAGTCATCATAAATATGATTGAGTCCATTGTCTGAATCTGTTCATTCTGAGATTAAGAAGCAGGGGGGCAAACTGGAGTTAGGAAAATCTGGGTTCAGATTCCACTCAGTATAACTATTTGTGTGACCATAGGCAAATCAGTTAAATTCTCTGAGGTCTGACTTTCTCATCTGTGAAGTGAGAATAGTAGTGGTAACTGCGTCTTAGAGTAACTGTGAGCCCTTAATGGGATAACATGTAAGGCACTTTGTAAATCTTAAAAATACTATGCAAATTTCAGCCCCAGGGAGATCCCAATTGGTGAGAATAAGGAAACTTTCCCTGCAGCGTTCGAATTACTGAAATGATCACTTCATAGTCCCATTGGGCTTGAACCAGTCACCATATTTTACATAACTAAAACTTTGAGGAATGAAAATTTAAATATATGTCACCGTTTCAGGAGATTCATTACTCACACTAATGGGGCCTCACCTGGGTTAGGGTTCCATGTAGTGGCTTTGAGTACAGTACTAACCAAGGTGGTTTTCCTCTGAGGGGCCAGGAACCACTTCCACATTGAACTCTTTAAAGCTCTGTCAAAGCCTTTGCTTGGAGAGGCCTTCCTTCATTTTCATGAGAGCTTGGTCTTTTTTAGCCACTAGTTTGCATAGCCACATTCATTGAGCAGTTTTCTTAGATTCTAAATGAGTCTACTGAGCAAGTGTCTACATTCATCAGAATGAGCCTTTTGAATGGGGTTTAGGTGCAGATTTAGAGTTATTGAAATAAATCAGTTTACTTATACTCTGATTTCTTTTCCTCTGTTTTATTGGTAAAAATTCCTCAAAGATAGATTACCCAAGTGAAAGATTGACTCCAGCAAGAATTAATGAGTTTTAGAAATCTTCCCCTCCCCACCCCTCAGCTCATGACCTGCAGAGAGGGGATATAATGGAAGGAGTACTGAATGTGGAAGCCAGTTCTGAGCACTTAACCTGTGTGACACTTGGGTTCTTCATCTGTAAAGTGAAAAGGCTAGACCTGGTGAATTCCAGGTTCCCTTCCAGCTCTCTATCTTATCCAGTGATCCAGTGACCTCTTATTTCCATTAACACTATTTTATACTTATTTTTGGGTAGGTGTCAGATTTTGATCATCCTTTTTCATCTTGTTCACCAGTAACCATGTTTCCTCTGTGCCAGTTAGCTATTTAGGCTGCTAATAGTTCTTCCTTTGGGTGGTCTGAAAGATTGGTAAATATGTTTATTTGTGTTTTCCTTGGAAAATAACAATGACTTATTGTGGTAGATAGGTCAGTATATCTTTATATAATCCTCTGGGATTCCACCCCTCTAGCTTTCAGCCATATCTGTAGTGACTATCCATTGGAAAGGACTGCAGAGGAACGTGGATTGCTGAGTGCTCTCATTAGTGACCAGTTAATCTAGCCTCCCATGGACTCCAGTTGCTTACTGTGGTGATAGAACTTTTGGATTACACTGAACTCACACAAAGGGTCAGCTCTTTGGATCCAGCTGAGTCCAGGGATTTGAAGAATAGGGAAAAGGAGCTAGATTTTAAGATGTTGCAGCTTTAAACAGAGTACCATATTCAGGCATAATTTGACTTACTGATAAATGTAACTGGTACCTTTTGAATCAGTATTGCCACAATTATACAATGAAAGAATTATGTTGATGCCAGGTCCACATATTATTTCATGTTTTCAAGTCAACACCACAAACATTTATTTAATGACTTCCGTGTGTTGGGCCCTGAGGGGAATAGAAGGTGATCGAGATATGGTTCCTGGCCTCCAGGCATTTACTTATAACACACAGATGAACAGGCAGTGGTTTGGGTTACAGAATGCTCTTCAGAAGAGTACCTGCCAAGAGGATATTGTGGTCTGCAAGGGTTTTTCAAGTAAGATTAACTTCTTAACTTATACTTACCAATGGATTCTTACCAATGGTGAATGGCATTTTCTACCACATTTTTGGTTCAGTAATGGCCCATATGACAACTATTGGAATCCTTGTTTTCCAGGGCTTATTCTGTCTCCTGAGACCACTTTGGCATATGGCCAGCTAGTAACAGAAACTTCAGTTCAACCTTCATTGCACAAAATCCTAGAATGTGAGAGCTGGGAAGGATCTGAGAGGCCATCTAGTCCAACTGTACACCACAGGCATCCCCACACTAACACACCCAACAGAGGCTCAGTCAGCCTCTACTTGAAAGAATTCAAGAAAAGAGACCATAGCCCCTCCTGAGATCCAGCTCCAGGATGCCTTTTAGGCAACTTTTCCCCATTGCTCCTGATTCTGTCTTCTGGGACCAGGCAGATTAAGTGGAATCCCTCCCCCACACAACACCTCTTCAGATGATTGAAGACAGTTGTCATGGCCTCTCTGAGGCTTTTTTAGGCCAAATATGCCCAGTTCCTGCAACTGATCTTCAGGTGACATGGACCTGAGGCACTTTGCCAACATGGGATGCCCTTCTCTGGAGTGTCTCCATCTTATAAATGTTCTTCAGCTGTGGTAACTAGAACTAAATTAATACCCTGGCTGATAAAGGCCTAGAGTACAGTGGGGCCATCACCTCCCTCTTCTTGGAAGCTCAGCCTCTTTTAATGCAGCCTGAGATCACATCTTTTTGTCTCCTTCATCACAATACTGGCTCATCAAGCTCACAGTCCACTAGAACCCCCAGATCTTTTTCAGAATAACTACCCTCTAAACCTCTTCCAACCTGTACTGGTGAAGCTGATTTTTTATCCTCAAGGATAAGACTTTACATTTATCCATATTTCCTCTTGGTGGAGCCAGTCCAGTACTCCCACCTGTTGAATCCTGACTTTGTCTAGTCATCCTTTTTAGCTTTGTGTGATCTGAAAATGTGATGAGCATGCCACCTATATCACTGATAAAAATGTTCAACAGGACCACACACAGATCCCTTGGGTACTCTGTCGGAGACTTAACTCATCTTTGAGTCCAGCCATCCAACCACGTCAGAATCTGATTCTGGTCTAATCCATGTTTCTCCATCTTCTTCTCTGTGAGAATGGTATGAGATACTTTACTGTCTAGAATTGGTTTCTAGGTAAATGTAAACCACTTTTAGAGTTTCAGGAAAGCGTGGTTTCCAAGTAAACCATAGTCCTACGTGTCCTTTCTCCTTCTATAAAACAAGGTAGGACTTCCATATCTGCCAGAACAGTTCCTTGTAAACCAGATTGCCAGCTTGAGCCCATGGTTCCAACCCCAGAGAATCTAAGACATCTTGCTGCTTGTGAAAACTATTAGCCATTCTGTCATTTTATGGCTTAATGTGTGGGCAGGAACTAGGTGCTAGATAAGTATTTGTCAGATTGAACTGGAAACCCGTTTTGTAGAAGAGCTCTCAGATAACTTGAGTTTATTTGGATATCAAGTATCTAATTCAGTGGAGGCTGGAGGAAACTTCCCTCTCTGAATTGCAGGGAGTCTCTTTTTGCTCTCATGTGTATAGTTCATTTTGAGATTCCCCTAAGGGACGAATCTATAAATCTAGAGCCATGCTGTGTTCAAGGGGAGTAATGGTATTCCACCCTCTGGCTTACAACTGGCTAGTGCAAGAGTGGACACAGGAGCCAAATTTCACTCCTGAAGATCAGTAGTGATGGGCATGGCATGATGTCATGTGGAAGGCCCTTCTATTTTCAGGGAACCTTTGTGTGTTTTGGGGCTGGGGGAGGATTCCTAATTCTCTGACATCATTAACGTCATTCTTCTGTGATTTCAGACGCGGATGCAGAGCCTACAGCCAGACCCAGCTGCTCGATACCGAAATGTGTTGGAGGCCCTGTGGAGAATTGTGCGAACCGAAGGCCTGTGGAGGCCCATGCGGGGGCTGAACATCACTGCAACGGGTGCCGGGCCTGCCCATGCCCTGTATTTTGCCTGCTATGAAAAGTTAAAAAAGACATTGAGTGATGTAATCCATCCTGGGGGCAATAGCCATATTGCCAATGGTATTGATCCTTCCTGTGCTGCAATCCCACCCCACCCCCAACCTTTTCTTTGGTCTTTTTGCTGCTCTCTACATTTAACTGCTTCAAAACATTTTTGAACTGAAGCTTTGGGCAAGATTAGACCAGATGCCCCATTGGCTTCAACAGCACTCCTAGTATTCCTTCCTCTTCCCTGCACTCCATGTTCCTTTGTCATGGAGTCATGCTCATGGGGGACATTCATGGAATGACCTATCTCCACATCATTCCTTAGATAGGCAGTTGTCATGTCTCATGGGCACAGTGCCTAGCACACAGAGCAGGTCCTCAATAGATATTTATTGACTGTGACTAGGAAGTAGAAGCTACTTCCTATTAGATATTCAGAGGAACAGAAAGACTAGAGGTTAAATGTCCTGAACAATGAGATGAGTCTTCAAGTTTTTGGAACAGGTGTCAAAACAGTTTATAGGACGGGTAAGGTAGTAAGAGGCATGCAAGTTGTGTGAAAGCAAGAACTGTGGGGCATGAAGGGGATGAGGCAGGTTAGGCTGGAGCTTTAGCGTGTGCCCCCAGTTTAAGAGTTGATTGTGGCATATGCTAAGGAGGTTGTGGTTTGAGGGGTGAAGGAGATCTAGAAATGGGGGCTACATGCTCAGGAAGCTGCAAGGTGAGTCCTTTTCCTTTGTGAACTCACGGTGACCCTGTAAGGTCACATCCCTGCATGACTCACCTCCCTCTATCCTTGTTCAGACAATGGAACCAGCTCTCGGGCAGCTCTTGTAGCTGTCTGCAGGGGTCACAAGCTGCTTCAGTTCTTAAAAAGGTCTTTTCCTGGCACATTTTTGGGTAGTATTCATTGACTCTCTCTGGGCCTCTAGACTTTTGGCAATGCCCAGAGGTATCCTTCCCATAGTATACATTGGCATGTTCTTGTTAAGTTGGTAGGATCATCCAAATCTAAATTTTAAAGGCTGTTGATTTCTGATTTCTTGCCTTGGTATAGCCTTGATTTCATTTTTCTCTCCTCTGATCAGCACACTGGATGACTTTTGGGACACAGTGATTGGTGTTTGGTGGGTCCTACTTCATCTTAGGACCTCAGTAATAATGATAGCTCACAGCAACATATAGTTATATGTATAGATAGTTCTTTTTAAAGTTTGCAGAGCACTTTTGTTATTCCCCTCATTTTATGACTAGAAGGGTTAAGTCAATTACTCAGGGCCACAAAGTTAGTAAGAGTCAGAGGTGGGGTTTAAAACCAGGTCCTCCTGACTCCAGCTCCAGCACTCTGCTCACCCTCTCCTGGCCTCACATGTGGCAGTTATTTTCTTATTTACAGGTGCAGCAGGGTGTGTAGCAACATTACTCCATGATGCGGCCATGAATCCAGCAGAAGGTAACAATTTTCCCACCTTTCTCCCTGAATAGGGAGTTGGTCTCTGCTCTTCTGGACTCCCTTGGTTTCTTAAGGGGAAGAGAGCTGGTGGGATCTCAGTCTTCCACACCCTAATTGCACCTTAGGTCCCAAAGGGACCACTCCCTCATGTTCTCTGCTTGGTGGGGCCATTACACGATGTGTTTCCCTGCATCATTAAGGGGGTGGGGATCTTCAATAGGAAAAGGGCTGGGCTTTGTAGAGCCTACTTACATGTGTGGGGAACAGGCCCAGGTTCGAGCATCCTTGGAACTCCAGGAGTATCCTGCTATTTTTTTCCAATGAAAAGTAAAGATAAAGTCTGGATTCCTTTTCTTAGAGGAATATGCTTTAACCCCTCAGTCAGGGGGTCAGTAGGGAACAGAGGCAACCATGTAACTATAAATAAATGGGGCTTGTCTTTGTCACATTTGGGTTTACCTTGTGTTGCTGTAGCTCCTTACTTGCTTGGGCCAAAGCTAGGTGGTGGGAATCTGCAGAGCTCAGCAACTGATGAAAGGTCAGAAGCCACACAGAGACATAGCTCCCCTGGCATTCTCTCCCTGGGCAGGGGGAGGTGCTCTGATATCAGAGTTAAGTTCTCTGGCTAACTGCTCTTTTCCTTTTGGTACCAGTGTTCCTTCATGCAGCTTCTCCAGGAGGGAAGTAGTCTCTGTATTCAGAGTTAGCCGTTCTTGTATCTGGAGAAGGGATTGGGAATGTTAGGTCTGTGTTTATTATTATTATTGTTGCCAATAATAATAATATCTTATATAGCACTTAATTATTACAAAGCTCTTTACTTACTGTTTGCCATTGATCCTTACAACAGTGCTCTGAGGTAGGTAGTTAAGTAGTAACCCCATTTTGCAGCTGAGAAAACTGAAGCTCAGAGACTATGATATACCCAAGCTAGTAAGAGATGGAGCTAGGTCCTGAGCCCAGGTCCAGTGATCCTTCACTGCAAAGCCTTTGTTGCCTCTGGGACCATGCTTCCCCTACATTTCCACTTTGGATGTGGGTAAATATCAGGGAGAACAGGAATTGTTCTCCGCAAGGCAGCTTAGTCTTAAGACATAAAGTCCATGAACATTAAGGATGTTTTAATTGACCTATAAGTATCTGTAAGACATCCAGTTAGAACTGAGTGAAGGATCTATCCTGTCCTCATCCCCCACTCTCAGTCTATCTTTCCAGAATTGGTAGCTTATCCATCTCTGTTTTTCTTCTCTTTCATTGGCTGATCTGCTGGCTTGGGAATCTGAACCTGGACACCGCCACTCCTGGGTTGGTCACCTCCCTTCTTCTTTGGCCATCACCAGTGGTCAAACAGAGGATGCAGATGTACAACTCACCATATCATCGAGTGACAGACTGTGTTCGTGCAGTGTGGCAGAATGAAGGGGCTGGCGCCTTTTACCGCAGCTACACCACCCAGTTAACCATGAATGTCCCTTTCCAAGCCATTCACTTCATGACCTACGAATTCCTGCAAGAGCACTTTAACCCACACAGACAGTACGACCCCAGCTCCCACGTCATCTCTGGAGCTTGTGCAGGAGCTGTAGCTGCTGCCCTTACTACCCCTTTGGACGTTTGCAAAACACTGCTCAACACCCAGGAATCCTTGGCTTTGAACTCAAATATTAGTGGACATATCACAGGCATGGCTAGTGCCTTCAGGACGGTGTACCAGGTAGGCGGGGTGACCGCCTACTTCCGAGGGGTGCAGGCCAGAGTCATTTACCAGATCCCCTCCACGGCCATTGCATGGTCTGTGTATGAGTTCTTCAAATACCTGATCACCAAGCACCAGGAGGAGCGAAGGGCTGGGAAATGAGGTGGCGTCATCCCAGGGCTCAGTACTGCCCTGCTCCTTCTGCCCTGTCACCACTTCCGGCTCACGTCAGAGGGGAGGTGGAAAAGGCTTTTCTGAGGCCGTGGGTGTTGTCGCCAACGCCACTTCTTGCCAGTACCTGTTGCAGCTCTCCTGCCTTTCCTTGCCCACAGAGCTCCCCTCAAGGAAGGGCAGTGCTGCACACAGCCGCACAACATCCACAATGTCTCGTTCGTCATCTTTGGCCAGGTGTCTCGCTCCAGATCAGAGAGCAAAAAGTCGAGCTCCTTCTCCTGGTTCCCAATAAAGAGGCTTCTTTAAATTAAGTGGTTTTGTTGGGTTTGTCTTACAGAAGGAAGTAAAAAGCAGTGATTTAAAGGGGCCTTGAATCTTCCTAGCATTCTCTTCTTCCTCGGGTTGTTGTTGGTTTGGAGGGGAGAACTGTGTGCAGGCCTTACCACTTGTCTCCCATCCCTAGAGGAATAGTGTGACGCTGGAGAGTTCCTGGGGCTTGGCGGGTCTGATTTTTAGTCCTTCACAACTCCTGCAATAAAAGTTTCATTTTGTCTTTCATGTTAAGGTATTTGCAAGAACTTAAATTTTATAATGAAACTTGGAAGTTTCTCTGGGAAGAGAGTTGTACAGTAACAGGGGCTTTGTGTATTTACATCCACATACTTTTATGTAGTACCCAGCCTGGGAGGAGCTGAACTTTTTAATTCAGATAATACCTAAGTGCCATCAGGTAGTTCCTCAGTTCTTGTTATATTCTGACCTGGATGCTTGGTAACGCAAATTAAATATTTGACCTGCCTTCTGGAGTCCAGCTATATAGGATGTGGGAAATTTGAGGAGCCAAACTCTTGGCTTAGTTCTTTCAAATTCACTATATTTGGCCCTGTCAACCAGGAGAAAGGGTTTTCTGCCTATCCTGACTCACTCTATGGACGAAGATGAAAAGGACCTATTTGTCCTAAGGGCATTCTTTTGATATCCTTCCAAAGCTTAATTTAAGGCATATTCTCCCCATAAATTTAAGTGAAAAGGGAAGAGAAGATGATAAAAACTCCAATAAGTGGCCACAGGAGTTTTACTTATTTATGTGTTGACAAGAATGTGATGCTAGAGACCTGAGAGGTGACTCTTGAGGATTTGCCATGGGGATGGTGCCAAGGGAGCACCAGGTACCTAGTCCCAAGTGGCTGTGTGAGCATATGATCAAATTGGAAAATGAAAAAAAAATGGGATTCTTTGTTTTAGAGAAGGGGATCTTAACCTTTTTTATGCCATGGATCCCTTTGGCACTTTATAAAATCTACGGAGCCCCTCTTAGAATATGGTTTTTGAATGCATAAAAAGACACAACTAAAAAGGAAACCAATAATATTGGAATAGTTATCAGTTAAGTTCATGGGCCCCAGTTCTGGAGAACTCCTAGTCTAGAGGGACTCAACTTTATTTGTCCCTACCCTTAAAAAAGGTAGAGATTCATCCTGTGCCTAGTATATAATGTGAGTTTAGAGGGGTGGTTACAGAAAGATTGTGGAGGTAGAATTAGTGAAAACTTGAAAACTGGTTGGACGAGGAAGAGTGAGGAATTATGTATGACTTGAGGTTGAAAACCTAGGTACTACCCTTCACATATTGTTATGTATTAGGAAGAGGGTGAGTTTGGGGAGATCATAGTATCCTAGATTTTTAACTGGAAAGGACCAACCTCCTTATTTTACAGGTAAGGAAACTGAGGGGCAGAGAGGTTAAGTGATCTACCGAGGGTCACACAGTAAGTTAAAGGCAGGATTTGAATACAGATCTTCCAAGAACTCCAAGTCTGGTGCCCTATTATCTACACCATGCTGGCTCTGCTAATAAGTTCAATCATATTCTACCCTGGTCAGACAAAATATGAAGTATTGTGTTCAAATGATTTTTAAAATGGATCTATAATCAAATTTTTTGTTATTGTGAACTTGCCAAACATCAACAAACATGAACATTTCTAGATACACAGAAGAAAAAGGATTGTACCTAAATCCATGAGTCTCTATTATGAACAGCTTATTTAAAAATATATACATTAATTATGTATATATATATATAAATTATATATTTAAGTTAACATCTTAGTTTCAACAAGCAAAAAAAAAATGGTCACAGAACTCTTTTTCTAGGTTCAGAAGTGACCCTGTAACCTTCAGTTGTTGAGGGATTCATGCATTAAAGTTTTGAATAGGAAACCAGCTTATGTGCTTTTGGGCCGCGGCACTACTGTGTCCATATCCAGAATATGATGGTATCACAAAGGCTAAGGGATAGCATGAAATAATGGTGCAGAAAGTCTCAGTGTCAAGAACTTCAAGTCCCTCTTCTGATACATACTGGCTGAGTGACCTGGGCAAGTCATTTAACCTTACAGAGCTCTAAGCAAATCTCTTTTTCAGAACAGTTGCCTATTTGCATTGGTGAAAGTATTTTCTGAGTTTCCATACTGGGTATTCTCTATACCAGTGAAATTTTAGATCCAGACCCACAACCTCCCCAGCCCTCCCCTAAAAGAAGGGTGGGATGCAAGAAGGTGAACTGTTATTGTTGGGATTATTTTTAAAGGTGAGTAACAACTTCAGAACGAAGTTTAGTTCTGGCCTACCACTGGGACATAGGTTTACCTCAACCAAAAAGTGTCTTGTTAGCTCTAGGTTGTCCCCAGAACTGAGCTTTTCCTGGGAAGCCGTATTAGTCATGGAGGTTTTTGGGTGTCCAATACCAGTCAGTCAACAGATAGTTAGCGAGTGCCTTCTACATAGCCAAGATCTTGCAGTGGAGAATCAAAGATAAGAATGAGTCCCAATTCATGCTCCTGAGGAGTGGATCAGACCAACATTCTTTACAGTATTGCAGAGCAATAGAAGGCTAAATAATAAAAGAGTTTTAGAGAAGGAGAGGTGAAGAGAAGGTGGGCTAGTTAGAAAAGACCTCATTGGAGAAGGCAGGATTTTAGCTGGGCCTTGAAGGGTGGAGAAGACTTGGAGAGACAGAGAAGATGAAGGGTACAAGGGAGAAAGGTGAGGGAGGGAGATACATAAAGAGAATGGTGGGAATAGAGGTACAGAGGCTAGAATTAATACATTCTCCTCAGGGAACCAGCTTAATTATCTTCCTTGTTGGGAAGTTGTGGGTAAGTGTAGCTACATAGAATTTTAGATTGATTACAGAAACATGGAATCAGTGTTAAAATAAGCCCCAGAGGCCATTTATATCTACTTCCCTTCCAATGCAAGAATCCCTTCTGTAACATTGTTAAAAGGCAGCTAGGTGGTGCAGTGGATAGACTGAGTCAGGAAGGCCTGAGTTCATGTCTAGACTCAGAAACTTCCTGGGTAAGTCACTGCCACTGGAGAAGGAAATGGCAAACCACTCCAGTATCTTTGCCAAGAAAATCTCATGGACGGAAAAGTCATGAAAAGTCAGAAATGACTAGACAACAATAACAACAGTATTGCTAAAAAATAGTCATTCAGCCTCTGTTTCTACTTTCTGTGATAGAGAGATCCCTACTTTTTAAAAGGTAGTGTCTTCCAGTGGCCATCTATCATTATTACAAAATTATTTCTAATATTGGGCCAAAATCCACCTCCCTGTAATTCACACCAATTGTTCCTATTTTTGTTCTCTTGAATCACACAGTAAGTACACTCTCTTCCATGTGAGAGCCCTTCAAATATAATATTTCAAGACAGCTATTATGTTATTGTAGGGTGAGGCCTGATTATGAAGAAACTTGAAAGCTAGGGCAGGGCAGTTTAGACTTGACGATCGTTAAGCAGCAATTGTAGCTTCTTGAGCAAGGAGTGACATGATGAAAATATTTTGGGAACGTTGATCGGGGAGTATGATACAAGATGGATCAGAATGGAAGAAACTTTGACTAGGGCACTGTTGCAATGATTCAGGAGAGACTATTCCAAAAAGACTTTGAAGGAAAAATTAACAGGTTTTGATGATGGATTAGTCTTATTTGGGCATTCAATCCCGATCAGTGCCTTGCCTCATTATTTACTTATTTCATCTGGGTATTGTCTTCAACTCAATTAAGAACAAGAATTGTCTCCTACTTCTCACATTCCCCCCTCCAGCAGCTAATTCCAAATTTTGTGCGTATGTTCAATAAAGACTTGCTGGATGACAAATTAACACAGGGTATGAGGGAGGGGGAAAGTCATAGAGAACTTGGAGATCTCTAACCTGAATGGTGGGAAGAATCTGCACCATTGACAACATTGAGGAAGTTATGATGGGAAGCCAGTTTCTAGGACAAGATGATGAATTTGTGAACAGCCACACTGAGTTTGAGATAAAAGCAGGGCGTTGTAGTATATATATGACTCAAGAATAGGTGGAAGGTCAGGGCTAGAGATAAGGTTGTAGAATCATTTACACAGAAATAATCACTGAGGCAAAAAAAAAAAAATTAGGAGCTCTCTGAAGAAAGTGTATAGTGAAAGGCAAGAGACCTGAGAATCTTCGAGGATGCCCACAGTTCCAAGACATGGAAGGAGGAAGAGGAATCCATACAGGGGACTGAAGAGGGATTGAGGAGTGAATATCTGCCCTCAGAATGATCTTTCCTTCCCGATGTCTTCTAGTCCACTACAAATTGGTAGGAGGCTGAACCTCTTGAGATTATGAGCCTCCCAGAGTTGGCCTAGAATCAAACCAACTCCCAGAGTTGTGGACCACTGACACTTTTACTGTGGCACGTGAATAAAAATTAACAAAAATCAACCCTATCAGTACACACACATGAAAGAAGGATCTCTGGTTTACCACCCACCAAGAGTGGTAATCTCTTGATATGCAAAGCCTGCTGCCCACTAAGAGGCTCTGGAAATCTGGAATAAAGAAACTGATGAGTCACTGAGGGTTTTCCCCTTGCAGCCAACAGTTGAAAGCTCTAATTGGGTGTGGGACAGGAGCCCTGCCCTTAATATCTCCAACATAATTCTTCATTTAAGAGGTAAGCTTCACCTCTGGGTGATGCCTGCCGCTGTAGTGGTTCCAAGCTGGGTTTAATGGATTAACAATGATGACTTCTCAGACTTTGGGCAACAATGGTGTGATCCAAATGAAGAGTTGGGAACAAGCAAGCTGTACTCAGAGAATGTCAACAAAGAAAGGGAGATTCTCTTGATGAAATGAAGGAGTGGACATTGTGTTGTGAAGGTCAGACTGACTTTGGATTTCATGGGATGGATTCTTCTGTAGGAAAGCAAAATCATGGAAATAATTCAGGAAGACTCCTCTAATAGCCATTGGGAGGCTAGGGCCACTTTCCAGATGAGATGTTATCAGGGTGGTAGTAGAATGATGGAAGTGGGAGGTGAGGGGAAGGGGAATGATAGCAATACTGCACATATAAAATCCATCAGACTTGGTAACAGATTAGATACAAGAATTAAGGGAGAGGGAAGAGTTAGGTAAAACGTGAAGTTTTAATATAGGAAACTGGGTGAAGGGTATCAATGACAGAAATAGTGAAGTCACAAGAAGCAGGTTTAGGGACTGTAGGGAGAGGTAATCTTGGTTTGAGACATGGTGAGTTTGGGGTGTCATTGAGACACCCAGGTTGAGCTATTCTGGAGACATCTAGAAGTATGGATCTGGAGCCCTAAAGAAGCAAATTTGGGGTCCTCTATGAAAAAGTGAGAATTGAAGCTGCTGAATAAATGACATTGTCAGAGGCAAGGGTATAAAGAGAGGCAAATATGGAACCTTGGGAAACATTCCTTAATAGGTCAGGAAGAGTATTAGAGAAAGAGAAGATTGGTCAGAGAGGTAGAAGGAAAACCAGGGAAATGCATTGTCTTAGAAGCCAAGGAAGATAACTGTGAATGTGAATAGGATGAATTCCCCTATAAAATCAAAGCAGATAGCAGAGTGGATTAAAAGCCATAATCCTACAATACATTGCTTGCAAGAAACACATTTGAAGCAGAGAGAAACACACAAAGATAAAATATATTTTGCATCAGCTGAAGTAAAAAAAAAAAAAGCAAGGGTAGCAATCCTGATTTCAGATAAAGCAAAAGGAAAACAGAATTCAAGGAAGAAGAATATCCAAAAAGAAGAGATGGTCAATAAAGATGGGATGAGGACCCGACATGACAGCTAGGTGACTTTGGGGTAGTTTCAGCAGGAGAGGGAGAAGAAACCAGATTGCAAGGGGTTGAGGGAAGTGAGGCAGTGTAGACATTAAGCACAGACAACTTATTCCAGAAATTTGATGACAAATGAAAGGAAAACTATGTTATGGTAACTGAATGAAGAATAAATTAAGGGAAAGCTTTTTTAGGATTAGGGAATGTTTGTATAAGCAGATAGGAAGGAACCAGTAGGTTGAAAGAAGGAGGAAGATGCTTGGGAAAGTGTGGTTGATCTCTGGAGCAAGGTTCAAGGAGGAAGCAAGAAGGGATTGAATTGGTGTCAACAAAATAAGGATTCTTCTTCCTTGAAGAGAGCAGAAGGACAGAGTAGGTGTCAATGCTGAGAAGTTTTGAGGCATGTAGAAGAGTTGAGGAAATTCCCATTAGGAAAGGACAAATGTAAGATATACATTGCAGAAAAAAATCAGTGAGACATGGTAATTTGGTATAACTCAGGGGAAGAAGGAAAGAAAAACATCAAAAGCTACTGGAGATAGTTTAAAGATTTAACAAATAGAATAATGCTGGTGTCATTGATAAGAATGGGGAAAGTGAGCATAAGGCTACCCCTTGAAAAGAAAAGTTAGGGAAATATTGAATTTGAGTTAAGCACAAGTTATCAAGTTGAGAGGTTGGAAATGTCCTGGAAATGGTGGGAAATAGGAGTCTCATATGCCTAGAATTCACAAAAGAAGTCAAGGCCTAGAGATATAGATTTGGGGGTCATCACCAAGAAGGTTATGTCTCTCATTGTGTAATGAATGTGGGGGAATTACAAAATTAGTTAGATCTCAAAAACCATACCTAGCATTTGCCAGCAGGCTCACAAGTGTGATTAAACCAGGGCGAGAAGATATAATAAGTTCCATCCACCATCCTTTTAAAAAAGTACATAAACTGGGGTCGCTTGGGGTACAGAAAAGATTGTATGCCAAAGTCCATCATGATCAGAGGATAAATATTCTTTCCAGCCTCAGGAGGAAATATATAATTTAGATTTGTAGAAATTCATCTATCCCTCACTTTAAAAATCAGGAAACTGAGGTAAAGTTCCTTGACCAGGATCAGGTAAGATCATTACTTTAGAGCTGAGAAGGTAGATCTATTTCCTGCTTAGCTGCTCTCTAGTCAGAGACAAGGCTGTGAGAGGAGAGGATTCAGTCAATAAATACTTATTTAGCATCTGCTACAGAGGTTACAGTGGATAGAGTGCTGGGCCAGAAGTTAAGAAGACTCATCTTAATGAGTTCAAATCCAGCCTCAGATACTTACTAGCTATGTGACTTTGGGTGAGTCACTTAACCCTGTTTGCCTCAGTTTCCTCATCTATAAAATGGGCTGGAGAAGAAAATGGCAAACCACTCTGGTATCTTTGCCAAGATGGGGTCACAAAGAGTCAGACATGACTGAAACGAATGAGCAACAACAATGTGCGAAGCACCATGCTGAGAGACCTCAGCCCTTCATCCTGGCCTGTGGACTGTGCCCCTTTGCATTTGTTCATTCTTGTTTTAGGTAAAGGAGATTGAAGGTGGTTATGACCTTGTGAGCTTTGAAAGGTCAGGGAAAGTCAGCCACCAGAGCTGAGTCCAGGAGCTAGAGTCCATCCTCGGATGTGCCAGGAGCCAGACTGTGAGGAGTGAAATCCTACCATAGCGGAGATGAAGGTCCATCCACCTATTGTCCATGGCACATTTGGAAGTAAACCTGTTGGGATGAATGGTCCATAGACTGCATTGAGTCTAAGCACAGAGACTAAGATGGAATGAAAGAAAGCAGGCCCCCAGGCACTAGAGGGGAAAGGTTTGTTCTATTTTTCAGTAAACATCCCTTGGTTGAGAAGGCATTGGAAAGCCTCTGAAGAATCTAATCCAATCTTTTCATTTTCACTTAATAGATGAGTAAACAGAGGCTCAAGGAGAAAAAAGTCCTTTGCCCAAGACCACACAGGTAGTAAATAGCATAAAGCCCAGATCCTCTTTACTCTAGAGTCTAAGGTTCTTTCCATTGTGCTACAATGCAGGGAAGATCTAATCATAATTACTCATTTCTACAATGCTGTAAGGTATACAAAGTCACTTCTTCACAACAATCCCAGTCCCACAAGGCTGGATTGTTATAAGCACTAGCCTTATTTTACCAATGCAGAAACTGAGGTTCGGAGAGGTTGTGACTTGCCTACAATCACACAGCCCTTCAGTAGCAGAGCAGGGGCTCACATGTGGACTCCTACCTCTAAATGGGCTTTTCTCTTCCCTACACCATCTTACCTTTCTAGCCAGGAAGAGAAGTTATTCATGCTTGCTGTAGTAAAGAAGGACTTTTAGTCAGGAGGCTTTGAAAATGACCAACAGAGGGGCACAGTGGATAGGAGTTAGGAGGTCCTGCGTTCAAATCCGATTTCAGACACTTATAACTGAATCACCCTGGGCAAGTCATTTATTCCCAATTGCCTCAAAAAAAAAATGAAAAGAAAAGAAATAACCAATGGAATGTGGAGACCTGAAAAAGCCCTCCAGAGGTATGCCCAGTTCTACAAAGGACCAAGCAGCAAAGAGATGGTGGAATCCTAATTTGAGTGAAGGTAACTCAACAGTGCTAGAGTTGTAGACACTGATCAAATTGACATTGAATCTTGAGGGTGAGTGAATAAAGGGAGAGAAGATAACCAGTGTGGGGAGTCCCCTTCCAGCAGGAAATTCACTAAAGAGATTAGGTAACAAAGCAAAATAAACAAAACCCCAAAAGAAGGATGAGGAGTAGAGGCAGCGTATGAGAAGGTGGGGCTCCAGTGAGAATGACTCAGTCTCTCTGAACTTAGCTTATTGTCATTACAAGCTCAATAACAAAAAGGGAAAACTAAGAACAATCTTCTCCGGCTTAAGAGAATGGCTATGTGCACATGCATGTGAATTTGGGGACTCCAAAGATCTGCCAGTATGGTCCCAGGTGAAGTGTTCCTCTAGCTTTCCTCTCAGCCCTCACTGGGGCTCAGAAAAATCATTTGTGAGCCCTCAGGCAATATTTGAACACTGGGTTCTACTGTCCCTCTCCCCTTACCACCCCCATTTTACTGGCCTCAGGTGCCATTTGTGACTTGATACATCACAAAAGGAATACCTATGTGTCGTGGGGAACAAGACTTCCTGACTTGTATATATGGACATCTGTGTGTGTGCATATATATGTTTTTAAAAGCACAACAAAGGAATGGCTTGTTATGGCCCCTGGTATTGTGGATCAACAGGTGCCTGCTGCTAATGTTTCCCTGTACCTCTTTTCTGAATCACTTTCTTCCTCTGATTTCTAGTGATCTGGCAGCTTTAGGAATGAATCAGTGGAAATAAAATGAAAGTTTTGGTCCTCCATCATGAAGTGAACTTTGGTTCCGGAGCAGAGGGTGTCCAAGGAATCAGTCCAACCAGAATCAGCACATTAGCCACAGATCTCTGTGGTAAGAAAAATGAAAAGAAGCATAATTTGCTTTCTGCCTTCACTTCCCCTCATCTCTCCTTTTCTACTTTATTTGGTGAATTCAGTGGGTTGACTGATGCCCACGCTTTCTCCTCAGGGAAGGACTAGGAGTGAAGGTATCTAATTCCCTCACCCCCTCATTCTCCACCCCAATCCTAAGATGAGTCTGTTTCTTTCCCTCCCCCTCTCTTTGCACCCTTGCCAAACTGTAGCACTTGCTTACATCAGTCATACAAACAAGTCCTTTTGCAAACTCCAAATCACTAGCTAAATTGATTTGACTTGAATGGTTGTTGAGTCCTTTCAGTTGTGTCTGACTTTTTTTTGACCCTATTTGTGGTTTTCTTGGCAAAGATACTTGAGTGTTTTGCCATATCCTTCTCCGGCTCATTTTAAAGATGAAGAAACTGAGGCAAACAGGGTTAAGTGACTTGTCCAGGGCCACACAGTTAATAAGTATCTGAAGCTGGATTTGAATTCATGAAGATGAATCTTCCTAACTTCAGGCCTGGCATTCTGTCTACTGTATCACCCCCTTGAATTCAGTAGGAAAGGAGAAAATCATTGCCTTCGTGTAGCCTTTGTTCAAGGACCAGGTGAGGGTGCATAAAGTGGCTATACATGCAGTTTAGTTTCAACCTATCAGCCTTCCAAGGTCCAGACCAGTTGCTTCTAGCATTGACGTCATCTTCCCTTGCAGAAGAGTAAAGGACCACATGGATGAAGGAGAAAGATTCAAGGACCACCTGAATGAAGGAGAAGGTGTCATCGGGGTCTCATTGCTCTTTTTCTGGCTGAAACACTCTTGAATCGAACAAGGAAAATTGATGAGGACCAAAAGTGCCCAGCTCAAGAGACCATGATAGTTTAGTGGAGGAGGGAGTCACGTGGGAATGGGGCCAGTGATCTTCCCTTGGTTTTTTTGCAAATGTAACATAATATCTTTGAAACCTTAAAAGAACACATGGTAAAATTTTCTTTCAATTCCACTTTCTACAATCAAGCTTGGTAAGATCATTTAAAAATTCACTAGTCAAATTTCTAACATTGGTCATTCAAGCACTCAGATACTTAATGAATGACTACACTATGTAAAGCATGGAACCAGGTGCTGTGGAGAGCGCTGTTTATGACATAGTCCCTGTCTTCTAGGAACTTATAAACTAGTGGAGAAGATGAGACATCTATAGAAATAACCACAATACAAGGAGGGGCAGCCAGGTTAGCAAAATGGATAGAGCACAGGACTTGGATTCAGGAAGATTAATCTTCCTGAGTTCAAATCCAGCCTCAGACGCTTACTAGTTGTGTGACCCTGGGCAAGTCACTTTACCCTGATTGCCTCAGTTTCCTCATCTGTAAAATAAACTGGAGAAGGAAATGGCAAACCACTCCAGTATCTTTGCCAAGAAAACCCTGAAGGGATTCATGAAAAGTCAGTGTCAACCTGGTTTAGCCAGCCTGCCAGTGTAGTTTTGCCAGGGTGTGTCTGGTAACGTGCTGCAACTTCTTGGAGCCACAGGTGAGAGTCATGTGCCAGGTGAATACCAAAAGTGAATGAGCAGCCCTGAAAAGGGCCCCACTGGCCCTCATACCAGAGGCGTTAGTCCTTCTTGTACACCCTATGCATCCCATTCTAGTTGCTATTTTCAACCTGGTAGAATTTCAACTGATGAAGGTAGAGAATGTCGGGGTGGAGATGGGGGAGGTTATTCTAGATGGAAGAAAGAGCAAAGTTATTGATTCCGCAGCTGCCAAGATACTATAGGTAAGGAAAAAGCCAAGCCATAACCAAGGTGTAGTGATTAGAGTGCTACTCCAAAGCACCAACATTTAGAGGATGTTCACAGCATGTAGATTTGACACCTATTTATCAAGAATAATTAAAGAGAGACAACATAGATGAATAAATATAAGGCTAGCCTCAGATCAGAAAGACCTGGGTCCAAGTGTGTTTTCTTGGCCTTTGCATAACCCTAGACAAGTCTCTTAGCCCATCAGTATCTCAGATAACTTTTTTTTTTTTTTGATGAGGCAGTTGGGGTTAAGTGACTTGCCTAGCTAGTCCAATGTCAGGTGTCTGAGGTCGGATTTGAACTCAGGTCCTCCTGACTCCTGGGCCAATGCTTTCTATTCATTACCCCATCTAGCTGCTCCCTACATAATTTCTATTTGCATTGATAAAAACATCTCTTCAACTGTAATTAACTTCTGAAGTCACAGGTCTGCACAAATATAATTTAATGCAAATGCTTCAGTTCCTTTGTCACTACTCTTTTGAGTCCCATGTGAGCTCCGCCCCCAAACATGCCCCTCCTCTGCTCTCTCCTTACTCCTCAAGAGTTGGGCC
Source organism: Notamacropus eugenii (assembly GCF_028372415.1). Lineage (NCBI taxonomy): Eukaryota > Metazoa > Chordata > Mammalia > Diprotodontia > Macropodidae > Notamacropus > Notamacropus eugenii. Next base: position 216,568,881 of record NC_092872.1, on the reverse strand, counting down.
TTGTCATGTCTCAGGAGATTCCCAGGTCCCCTACCCTTTCTATGGGGGAAGGGTAGGGAGGGTATGATCCTAGGGAAGTCACTTAACTGCCCACACCCTCAGTTTCCTCATCTGGAAAATGGGAATAAAAATAATGCAAGGTTGTCATGAGCTCAAGTCCCCTATCTCCTCTATGGGGTGTGTAGTTTTTCTCTCCCTACAACAGACCTATATACAAGGTCTGATCATCTTCTTAAATGTATCCCCTCTCACCCCTACCCCCACCCCTACCCTCACCCTACCGCTCCACTATGCTGAAAGCCAAAATTGATACTTAACAGCTCCAATGGCAAATAGTTGAGTCTGGTTGGAGCACAGGAGTCATGAAAAGGGCTGAAGAACTTGTGGGAGATTGTGAAGATTTGTGGTACCTTCATTTGGATCTCCAGTTACTTAAGAAAAAGAGACCCTAATTGAGTCTCTTTGTTAAGCTCAGAGAGATTGAGTCATTCAGACTAAAGCCTGACCCTTGAACACCCAGGCCTACCAATATGAACAGGGAGATTGATTCTTAGGAGAGAAAGGGTAATGGCGGGAAAAAATGGGAGAAAAAATTTAACCCCCAAAGTCTAGTTGCTTAATTACTGATTTTCCCCTTCTTCCTTTGCCCAAAAGAATACCCTAAAAATAAAGCAAAGCACAGTCATCTTACTTCCCACCTCCCTCTCCTGTACCCCCAGAAAGACTTTGAAATAAAGAACAGGTTTTACAAAAACAGAACAGGAGACAAGGCGGTCTAGCCATTCCCTCCAACTTAGCCTGACTTGAATTTCAACATTTGTACAGTATGCTTTGCTGGACCCATTCCATATAGACATGAGAATACTCGTCAGATTTTCTCCCAAGTCCTGCCCATTGGTGATATGACCATCAGTTGTTCTGGGATCAGCAGTTACACACACACACACACACACACACACACACACACACACACACACACACACACACACACACACCCACAGACACACAGACACACACACAGACACACACCCACATATACACAGACACAGATACATATACATACACACAGACACACAAACACAGACACACGGATACATACACACATACGTAGATACACAGACACACACAGACACATACACACACGCATATACACAGGCACATACACACACACACACACACACATTCTTCTTACCCCCAACATTATATTTATGTTGACAATCAACAAGTTTTGAGGAATAATAATAGCTAATAACTTTAACATATTTTACATATATTTTTCCTCATTTGATTAACCTTGTGAATTGGGTGTTATTATTATCATCCTCTTAAAAAAATTTATTAAAAAAAGTATTTAAAAATTAATTAAAAAATACTAAATCTATTAAATTAAATCTATCTATTAAAAAAAATAGATAAGAAAACTGAGGCAGAGAGAGTTTAGGTGACTTGCCCAGGGTCACATGCTAGTAAGAATCTAAGATAGGATTTGAACTTGGGCCTTCCCAACTCAAAATCTAGTATGTTATTCTCTACAGAGGCATCAAACTGACTTCCTCCACACGTTCTTCCAAGTGTGGCCAAAACCAGATTAAAATATAATTGGGAAATATTTAGCAAAATAAATAAGAATATAACACAACATAGATAATGTTAATTTATGGTTTTCTAAGTCCATGGGCAGCCTATAGGGATCTGTTTCTACACATACCAGCTTGCTGTCTCAAGGAGCACTGAGGGTCTCAGCTCAAGTCCCCTTTACTTGGAAGATTAGAGTAGGATTATACTAATAATAATGATTGTATCAGTATATAAGTATATATAACTAAGTTTTGCAAAGTATGTTCCAAATATGATCTCATTTTATCCTCACAACAACCCTAAGAGGTAAATGCTATTTTTATTCCCATTTTACAAATGGGGAAAACTAAAGCAGACAGAAATTTAAGCACATCCAGGATCAAACAGTTGAGGCCAGATTTGAACTCAGAGCCCTACACTGTATTACCACCTAGTTATGCTATTGACAGTATACTACAAAATCACTAACATTTCATGAAACCCTATAGTTTCCTGTGTAAGATAAGTTTGTGGTTGGTAGCTGTCTGATAAACACAGCTGCCCCCACCTATGGCATGGATAGGTGTCTGATCTGGGATTGCCTGAGGGAGGGAGGCTTTTGTGGAGAGTAAGATGCCCCTTCACAAGGGCCAGCAGCCAGGGAGAACCCCAGTGACCGAGTGATCTCCCTTCCATTCTCTTATCTCCATGTCTGCATATTGGGGCAGAATTACATGTATCTACCACAGGTAATATCTGCAGTCTAGTGTATGATGAAGGGTTTGGAATAAAAGTCACTTTCCCTGAGCAATCTCCAGGGGATGGTAACAGTTTAGCAGACATAAAGTTGTGCGGTCTTAGAGGTCTCTCAGCCAATCAGGAGTCATATTTCCCTCCAAGTAAGCAGAATTATGGGGCTATCCCTCAGGAAAACCACCCCAGGCTTATGCAGAAATAGGGTTATACCTACAATACCCATTTCAGTTAAAGCCTCTAAATTTTCTAGAGGTTTCCACTTACTATCAATTACTCAGCTTGGTGTTAGGGGCATCAAGAAATAAAAAACACAAAAGGATCTTCAATCCAGACCACTCCCCTCATTTGGTTAGATGTTTGCCCTTGTTCTGGAAGAAGACCATGACATCCAGGAGGTGATGTCGTGACATTCACATGGATTGGATTTAAGTGAGGGAGGGCTTGCAAAGTCACCAGCCTCACTTTCTTCTCCAGAGCCATCTGGGTCCAGTGGACAGATATACATCAGGACAACTAGAGATGACCCCAGGATGCAATGGGGTGACGTTATTTTAGTCAGTCAGTAATGGTTTTGAATATTTTACTTACTATTTTTTATTTGATTAAATAAAAATAATTTCAGCTCAAAATAGTTAAATAATTTGCCTACAGTCACATAGCAAATCATTATTAGAGCCTGTACTAAAATCCTGGATTCCTCATTCTTAATCCACTGCCCTTCCCCTAACCCCATGGTGCCTCTAACCAAAGTCCCCTAAAGGTCAGATTATAACATTTGAGGTTCTGAAAAACTGATTTTGCTCTCTAGGCCTCTTTGAGATCTTAAGGTCAGGGTCACAGATCTAGAACCAGAAGGAACTTGAAGTGAGGAGGGCATCAATTTATGTCTCCCCTCAGAGGCTTGTCAGCTGTGTGACCCTGGGCAAATCACTTAATGCCTGAGAGTTTCATTTTCCTCACCTGTAAAATGAGTGAGTTGACCTAGATGACCTCTAAAGTCCCTTCTAGCTCATAATCTATAACACTATTATTCAAATTAAAGAATACTGTTTATTGTCTGTGTAACTTCGGGCAAGTCACGGGATCATAAACCAAAGCTAGCAGAGGCCATCCAGTCCAACTCTGATTTTACAGATGAAGAAACTGATGCCAAAGGTAGTTAAGTGACTCATCTAAGGTCATAGACAGAACCACCCACCCACCCCCCCCCATCCCTCACTCGAATCTCTAAATTGCTTTGATGGAAAGAAAATAATCCAGGCCTTCTCATGAAACTAGGAGGAGCAACGAGATCTGAAAAAGGAGTGCCAAGTCCTGAGGGCAGCCTGGTCAAAGCTCTTTCTCCTCTCACTGTGGCTCCCAAGGCCCAACAACTCCATCCTGCTTTTGAGACTTGAGTGGATTCTTTGCCCAGGACCCTCTTCCCCTGTTCCTACGCCTTCCTACCCCAGCTGTCTCTAGTAAGTCCTTAAGCCATCCCTTGGGGGGAGTTTAGCCACACTCAGAATAAAGGCCTCTTGTTTTTTGTGTTTTTTTTAAATCATCATTTGCCAGCCTGCTTCTGTGAAAGCCTCAGAGCGAAGCAGCTGCACCAGTCTGGGACAGCATCTTTCTGCTTTCCGCAAGGTTCAAGATGACCCAATAGAAAGACAGGCACCTCAGCTTCACCAGCAATATCACCACCCCGCCCTCCCCAGTTTTCTAAGGACTGCCTAACTTTCCTTTTAGTGGAGGGACTCCAGCAATACACCTGCTCTTTCTCTTTGTACCAGATGTGCAGAGGAAGCACCATCCTCATTCACACACCAAAGACTCTCTACTCACATAAAGTAAAAGCCGTGCTTCGGCTCCTCCACCAATATCAATCCAGGGTCGAATTTGAGGTGTGTGGGTACTGGGGAGGACTTGGGGAAAATAAGGTCAGAAAAAGAAGGACGAATAAGCAGAGAAAAATGTCCTTGGTTTCCCTGCCAGATAAGGGGTCCTTGAGAATAGAAAACATTCTTCCTCCAAAAGACATAGAAGCCTGTCTCTTAGGTCAACCCAACCCTGTGTCTATTAGATCTAGCTCTGAACCAATTCGCTGGTGGTTAGGCATTTGATAAAGTGAGAATTATACTCTGATGTGAGTTATCTAATTGTGTTCTAGCTCAGGGTCGATTGTCCCAGTAATTAGGGGGCAGAGCCATCACTAGGAGGAGAAAACTGGGGCAAGATAATATTTACAAAGCATTTAGCCCAGTGTTTGGCACATATTATTGTGATTCAGTCATGTCCAAATCTCTGTGACTTGACTAAGATACTGGAGTGGTTTGCCATTTCCTCCTCCGGCTCATTTTACAAATGAGGAAACTGAGGCAACCAGGGTTAAGTGACTAGCCCAAGGTCACACAGCTAGTAAGTATCTGAAGCCAGATTTCATCTCATGAAGAGGACTGTTCCTGACTCCAGGCCCCACACTCTACCCACTGTGCCATCTAGCTATGAGGTCAAACTCAAAGAGGGGGCAATTAAACTTTATATAAAGATCCTTGTGGGCTGTATATTAGCTCAGAAAACCATGTATTAACATTCTCTATGTTCTATTTTGGAGAAGGAAATGGCAAACCACTTCAATATCTCTGCCAAGAAAACCCCAAATGGGGTCACAAGGAGTTGGACATGACTGAAATAACTGAACGACAATCAGTGTTCCATTGTATTTTATTTATTTTGCTGAATATTTCCCAATTGCATTTTAATCCAGTTCAGTCCTGCACTTGAGAATGTGGCTGATTTTGAGTTTGACACCTCTGATGTAAAGGATTGATCACCTTCCCTCTGGACCTGAAGTCAGACTGTCCTCTCCATGTGTTCTGCTGCTCTTACCCCTCATCCTCCAGGGATCTTTATCTTAAGTAAAAGATTTTCTAGTTCCAGCTGGGCTGAGGCAGACACTGGAAGCCAGAGGAGATGAAGAAGTTCAGTGGTCCCTACTGGTCAATCAATTAATATTTATAAAGCACCTACTATGTGCTAAGTGCTGGCCATTGTTGTTTGTTCTCCATTCTGGAAGAAAACCATGATGCCAGGAAGGTAAGTGCTGGTCAGGATCAAGACAAAGCCAGTCAGAATGGCAAGGGGGTGGAGAGGGGCCCCTATTCAATGGAGTCTGAACCCTGACTGAGGAACTGGGGCAGACAGTGAAGGCAGCAGGGAAGCCTGCTGGAAGCCTGGGTCCCTAGCTGTCAGCCTGCAGCATGGCTGTTGCTGTGATAACTGTGGTCTTTTCCACTGGGGGCAGTTCAGACCAACCTGCCTGGTTAATAACTTCTCTGAATTTCAAGGGCCTTCGGTCATCTTTGATCAGGCATTCTAACTCTCTGGGGCCTTCAGCAGGTCTATGTCCTCAGGACTGGCAGAGGAGCCCTTGGGCCACACAACAATCCCAGGTTTGGAGGACAGGCCCCAGGCTGGCTCCCTTCTGGGTTACAGAGGCCCTGACAAGGGACAATACAGCTTTCTGTTTCCTCTCACCCTGGCTGCCAACAACTGGTGAGAAATAAAGGAGTCAATAATTTCCCCTCCCCCTCTAACAGCTGAAATTTGGGGTTGGGAGATAGGGTATCAAAAGGTCACTCTTTTAGTTCAAAGCCAAAGAAAATCTCAGTCCAAATCCTAAAATCATCAAGTCTTTGAGAGGCAGTGGAATAGTGGATAGAGTGCTAGGTGTGGAGTGGACAAGCCCTGGGCTCAGCGTCCACCTTGGGCACCTACTGGTTTGTGTGACCCTATGCAAAGCATTTAATTTAGACCTGCACTTGAGGACAGGGTTTCTAGAGACCTTGCACCCCCAGCCCCTTTCTCCAAGTTTCCCTTCTCCAAGTCAATCCACTGAGCTTTGGAACCCCGCCCTGGGGCTAAGCCTTCCTGACTGGTGAATGACCCGTTATATAAATGGCCCCAGATCATGCTTCATGCCCCTTTCATCTGGGCATCAGTTCTGCCTCGATACACGTATGTCTTCTCTTCAATCTTGTTCTGGGAGTAGTAACCATGACAGTGTTACCGTTGCTTTTGGTTTCTTTTTCCTTTAAATTCAATTTTATTTCATTCCAGTTTTAAATTCTCTCACTTTCCTCTCCATATACCTCACCCACTGAGAAAGAAATAAAAATAAAACCTTTGCAAATATGTATGGGCATGCAAGACCAATTTCCACATTAACCATGTTTTAAAAAATAAGAAAAAGTAACAAAAGAAAGAAAATATGCTTTAATCTGCACTTAGTCTATCAGCTCTCTATCTGGATATAGATAGTATGTTTCATCAAGAATCCTTTGGAATTATGGGTAGTCATTGTGCTGATCAGAGTTGCAAGTCTAGGTTGATTATCTTCACAATATTGCTGTTACTACAAAAATTGTTCACCTAATTCTGCTTCCTTTCGCTCTGCATCAGTTCATACAAGTCTTCTCAGGTTTTTCTGAAACCATCCCCATCATTTCTTATAACACAATGGTATTCCATCGCATTCATATACCATAACCTGTTCAGCAGTTCTCCAATTGATGTGCATCCCCTCAGTTTCCATTCCTTCACCACAACAAAAAGAGCTGCTACAAATGTTTTCGTACATGTGGATCCTTTCTTCTTTCATTGATCTCTTTGTGGTAGAGACTTAGTAACAGTTTTTCTGGGTCAAAGGGTATGCACAGTTTAATAGTTTTGGGGCATAGTTCCAATTCAGACTCAGACACTTACTAGTTGTGTGACCCTGGGCAAGTCACTTAACTCTGTTTGCCTCAGCTTCCTCATCTGTCAAATGAGATGAAGAAGGAAATGGCAAATCACTCCAGCATCTTTGCCAAGAAAATCCCAAATGGGGCCACAGAGGGTATGAAATGGCTAAACAACAACAACTTAAGGTCTGCAAAGTGCTTTATATCTATTTGTCTATATCTATTTGTCTCACTACATCCTGGTGATTGTAGCCTAGGCAGTAGACCAGATCAGCCAGGGAGCCTTGGAGTTAAAACAATATAGATCCCTTCCTGATCCCTGAAAAGTTCATGAAGTTCAGACTGTCATCTCACAGTTTTCCAAAGCAAATCCTTGGCTGTCATCTCTGACCTTAGCCCTTGACTAAAGGATGAAGTTGGAGCTGAGGGAAATATTTATTGCTTAAAACTCTCTGGTGCTTAGCAGTATCTGGCACCAAGCAGTGCTTAATAAATGCATATTAATTGATTGTTTCTGTGAAGGAGCAACTCTGATTAAAGCTTTTTTAATTTTTTAATGTGGATTCAAAAGACAATCAAGAGGTCAAGCAGATTGCCATGAGAAAAAGATGTTTTATTGAAGGAGGAACAGGAGGAGCCATACAGAGAATCATCGAATTAGAGATGGGAGAGATCTTAGAGGTTAATCTAGTTCAATTCCCTAATTTTACAGATAAGGAAACTGAGGCCCATGGAAGTCATTTGCCTACCTTCATACAGGTAAAAAGAAGCAAGGCCAGGATTTAAACTCAGATCCTTTACAAATCTTATTTCCTTTCCACTATCCTAGTATAAAAGGTATTCCCAAAGTCTTAGGGAGACATAGGTGGGGAAACTGAGTCTGAGAGGTTTAGTGTCTTGTCTAGGGTCACAAAATTAGTCCACTGCCCAAGCTGAGCTGCTCTTAAGGAAGTCACATGCTAATAAGAGGAGATAACACACAGGGGAAGGGGGTTACAGCTACAAGTCAGAAGGAAGGTTGTCTTAGGGTACAGAGGCAAACTAGATAGTGATAGCTAGCGATAGCTCCTTTAGCGTCATATCGACTGATAAAATCCTATCGGCTTCTGATGTTGACTCACTTGCCAATGCCAAGGATTTTGATGGGAAAAATTATCTTTACTGCAACATTAGTAGCTGTGGCTGCTGAGGAGGTATGGTCTTCAGTGCCCACTCCACAGTTCTTTCTTGGGTAATGTAGGGGCTGGAAAGGTTCAAACAAAGTGGTATTTTTCCTTCAAAGAGGAAGAGATGGTTGGGGATAATGTGTATCAAATAATAAAGATACATTATATCTGTAAAGCATTCATTGCTTACAAAGTATTTTCACATCCATTAATAATGATAATAATAGCTAACATTTATGTTGTGCTTACTACCAGACACTGCGTGAAGTGCTCTGCAATTACAATCTTATTTGATCCTCACAACCTGTAAGACAGATATTGTTATCATCATCCCCATCTTATAGATGAGAAAACTGAGGCAAACAGAGGTTAATCTCCAATATCACTCAACTAGTAAATGCTTGAGGTTGGATTTGAACTCAGATCATCCTGATTCCAGCGTGGTGCTCCATCCATGTCTCTACCTATCTGCCTCGTGACATTACTACTATCGTTAATAACAAAGGATAGAGATTGGACCTGGGATTTCCTGGTTACTCCCACATGAGGTACTGTGTAATTTCTAATCTTAAAGTAGCAGTATCCCCTGACAGTCCCCAAAATCCTTTTAAAGGATCTGTGAGGTCAAAACTATAAATAATAAAAGTAATAATGTTGTAATTATAATATTAATACATTTTAACTTCTAATATGGCAAATATGCTAGACATAAACCACATAAACCAAAACCCTTTGGAGGGAAAGGCCCCCAATAACTGCCCGCAATCATTTTTAAGAATGGAAAGAATCTTGAGACTAAAAAATTTGAAAATGCAGTATCTTAGAGAATTGCCTGGAGCATTGAGAGGGCAAGTGAATGGGCAGGGCCACGCAGCCATCGTTTGTCAGAACTACATACTAAACCAAAGTCTTCTTGGCTCCAAGGTCAGTTCCCTACCCATCAGCCCACTCAGAATCTCCCTAACACAAGCAGCAATAATAATGAGCCCTCTTGCACTGCCAGAAAGCCATCCTTCCAGGGATATTTAAGAGCTGCCCTCTACCCTGCCTGTGACACTTTCCTGCACTTCTCTCAGAGGTAACCGCATCCATGGACTGACCTCACAGAGAATCATGCAAGTGGCAGATCCGTCTGTTCAGAGCTTGGACATTAGCTTGATCCAAGAATGGAACACAGGAGCAAGGAAGTAAAGAAACCTTCTCCTCTCCACATGATTGCATTCCTTATCTAATGCACCAGTGGAGAAATCAGAAGATTATGACATTGAAGTCACATGGAAGTTACAAATATTGTATGTAACTAATGCAGGGCTTTTGCCAGAGGGCTTCTTTGCTAGAGAAAGACTTCATTTTAGTGCCTGTTATAACTGAAATATCACCAAGAGACGGAGACCTGAATGGAGGAAGTACAACACTGGCTGCCCTTGCTAAATCACAATGCTATTTTTTCCATCTCATTTAAAAATCATGCAAAGGTTTCCACTGAAATCTGATTAGTAAATTTCCACTTTTCCTAATGTTAATCAGAACGCCTTTTATTTGTATATTTTTAATAAACCAGTTCAACACTGACTGAAATTCTTTGGAAAAATTTTAAGTGGATTAGAAAATATTGTTTCCAAGTTATTTTTTCTAATGTGCAGAATGAGGATCTTAAAGAGTGACTTCTTATATAAATTTTAGCATCAAAAGCTTACAGTTTTAAAAAATTTAATGACAAAATAGTGGTGGTAGTTTGTCCTTCGTTCTCAAAGGGGACCATGGCATCAGAAAGGTGATGCCATGATTTGCAAGTGAATTTATTTAAGTGTGCAAAGTCACTAGCCTCACTTTCTCCTCTGGAGCCATGTGGGTCCAGTGGACAGATATAGATCAGGACAGCTGGAGATGGCCCCGTAATGTTACAAAATAAGGGATAGAGGAGATGACAAAAATAAATTTGATAATTTCAATTACACAAAATCGAAAAGCTCCTGCACCAATAAAAACTAATGAAAACATCAGAAGAAATCTACAGGAAGGAAATATGAAAGATGGGTATACTAAGATACAGGGCTTAGTGCCCTAAAAGTTTCCATTTAAAAATCTTTCTCAAATCATTATAGCCTCATATAATATCTTATATCTTATATCTTAAGGCATCAATAGCTTATATCTTAAGGCATAATATACATTCATGTTCAAGTTTATTGTTAAGAAGAGTACACATAAATTCTCATTTCTAAAGATCTTGATCATGTCCATTTTTTTTCGGCTGAGTTCTTGATAGATTTGATGAGACTATTGGTTTTATCTTGAAATATGGCTGAGGAAAAGCCTGCACTTGCTAGTGGAATTAACAGCTCTGCCATTTTCTTATTGTTCAATATCCACATTATCTGTGTTATCTTCACCGTAAGATTTCTTTGTAGCAATCTTTTTAAACCACTAATCTATTTTATGAGATCTAATTTAGAGAAAATTAGATAATATAATCTGTAAATCCACTTGACCTGTACATGTAAACTGCCATATGTTGCAATAACTAATAATGGATGAGACCTGGTGCCATCTTGTTTTGTGGAACTCTTACTATTCCCTCAAGATACCTCACATCTTGTATGGGAAATGGGACTGTCTTGACATAGAGATCAAGTAAGACTGCCAATATCAATCCATATATTAAATATTGTTACAGTTTAATTTATTTTTTTAGGTAAAATAGAAATTCTCATATTTTCTTCATGCACTTCAATGTATCATTTACATCTCTTGCTGGTGTTGTTCAGTCATGCCCAACTCTTCATGACCCCATTTGGGGTTTTCTTGGCAAAGATACTGGAGTAGTTTGCCATTTCCTTCTCTAGTTCATTTTATAGGAACTGAGGCAAACAGGGTTAAGTGACTTGACCAAGGCCATACAGCTAGCAAGTGTCTACATCTTCCCTCAAGTGATAAACATCTCCTTACTTTCCAATTCTTTTCCACCACAAATAGAGCTGCTATGAGTAATTTTGCACATGTAGACCTTTTCCTCTTTCTTTGTTGTCTTTGACTACCATTGACCCCATTTTACAGATAAGGAAACTTGACTTAAACTAGGTTACACAGTAGTTTGAATTAGAGCAGGAAGGGATATTAAAGACTGTCTATTCCAACTTTCTCATTTTACAGATAAGGTCCTGAAAGGTTAAGGAACTTACTTAAAACGACAGAGCTAGTGGCTGAATTAGAAATTCATGTCCAGTAGACATCTTAACCTCAACATATCCAAAAACTGAACTTATTATCTTCCACCCTAAACTTTCTTCTGCCTCCTATCTCTGTTGTTACTGTAGAGGGCAACATCTCCTAATCCTTTGGGTTTACACCCTAGGAGTCATCCTGAACTCCTCACTTTCTCTCACTCCCTATATCCAATCTGTTGCCAAGGTCTGCTGATTTCACCTTTGCAACATTTCTTGAGTACGTTCCCTTCTCTCCTCTGACACTGCCACCCCTCTAGTGCCCTCATCACCTCACTCCTGGATTATTGCAATAGCTGCTGGTGGGTCAGCTTGCCTCAAGTCTCCCCATTCCAATGCATCATTCAGCCACTAAAGTAATTTTCCTAAAGCATAGGTCCAATTATGCCACTCTTCTACTCAGTAAACTATCACCCCCAGGATCAAGTATAAAATGCTATGTCTGGAAATCAAAGCCAAACCTAGCCCCTTCTACCTTTCCAGTCTTCTTATACCTTACTCCCTGATTTTTACTCTTCAATTCACTGGCCTCCTGGCTGTCCTATGAAGAAGATACTCCACCTCTTGGCTCTGGGCATTTTCTCTGGCTGTATTTCATGCCTGGCACACTTTTCCTCCTCCACTACAATTACTGACCTCCCTGGTTTCCTTTAAGTCTCAATTGAAATCCCACTTTCTACAGTTTTCCCCAACTTCTTTTACTTCCAGAGCCTTCCTTCTGTTAATTATTTCCTATTTTTCTTGAATATAGATTGCCTTGTATATATTTGTTTGCATTTTGACTCCCTCTATGATTGTAAGCTCCTTGAGGGTAAGAACTATCTTTTGCCTTTTTTGCATCCCCAGTGTTTGGTAGACTACCTGTCATATAGTAGGCACTTAATAAATGTTGACTGACAAATTAGGACTAGGAGCCAACTGTCCTGACACCCAGTCCAAACTATCTTTCTTATGCTTCTCTGCTTTTACTGTAATATTATTATGAATTAATCCCACTATTACTGTTCCTGTCTTAAATCCAAAGCAAGATTCGTAAGAATTTAGAGTTAGAAAGGATCTTAGAACTCATCTAGTCAGTAGCCAACAAGCATCCATTAAATCCTTGCTATATAATAGGTACTGTGTTAAGTTCTGGGATAAAAATATAAGCACAATAGAGTTGGAATGCAGAACTAAGCAGACTACATTCTGTTTTGCTATGTTTTGGTTTCATTTGGTTTTTCTCATGGTTTCTCCCATTTATTTTAATTCTTCTACACAACATGACCACGAAACATAATGTGAAAATGTGTTTATTAAAAATGTATGTGTAGAACTCATATAAGATTGCATGCCCTCATGAGGAAGAAAGGGGAGAAAATTTTAACATTTATGGAAATGATTGTTGAAAACCGAAAGTCTTATTTACCAGTAATTCTCTTGATGGTTCTATGGCATCTCCCTGACTCTCTGGGACCCTGCATGCCTCTCCTAGAATGACTCTTCCCTTCCTTAGCTGAACCCCCTGAACTTAACTCTTTTCCTGCCAAGATTTGCAATATCCTTTAGACTTCTTCCATTTTGTGGGGATTTTTGGACTCCTTGTCTTATATCATACCAGTCATCAATTTGGCATGACAACTAGGGAAGTGCCCTGCTGATTAAAGGTCATTCTTAATAAGATGTTATCAGCGTCAGCCAAGGAGAATGCATCTGCACTGGTCAGATATAGTCCCAATGTCATCTTGGATGATGGAAGAATGTTTGTGATAAATTTACAATTACATTAAACCAAAGCAAGAAAGTAGCACCTTAGCGATCTAGTAGGAAATTACAAATGATTGTGATGAGTAGGAAAATCAAGCACATTTATTTTTAAATGGGTTATAGTTCTAGCTGAACACAGAATAATTTGCAGAAGAATGGAAAAATAACTGTAAAAATACAAAATATGGTCTCCACTAATTGTGTACCTGCTGGAGATAAAGATGTTTTGGAGATTCTCAATGTGGGTCTAATTTTAGAGTAGTGTTGTATTTTTTTAAGTTGTTGGAAAATTATATGAGATATTTCTTTTTATTCCCTGCTCACTTTGAAGAGGGAAGGAACAATCTACCTTGTCAGCCAAGTGATGTGGAGCTGGGAGTGTACCAAAACATTTGCCGTGCAATCTAGGATCTGTTTAATTGGCTAAGAATGGACCTGGACTGGTAAAACAGGCAAATGAATTGGACCCAAGGGGTCAGCTCATGCCATTTTTGATTTGGGTGAATTCCAAATTGGAGTGTGGCTTTTTGAGCTAGGTCAAAGTTGCTTTGCTCTTCAAGAGTTAAGAGGAAATCATACAATTCAAGAATAGAAGGTCTAAACTAGACCTAGAAAATGGTAGCGTTTAGATATTTCCATTTAAGGAAATCCATATCATTTTATTTGTTATGGGGTTCAGACTCTGGGGAACTTTCTTGAGCTCCCTGGAATCTTCCCACTTAATCTGGCCTTTCTTACTTAAATCTAATCTTCCCATTTGTTCTGGCAGTCTCAGGAAGCCCATGGGCTTTTTATTATCATTCTACTCAGGTCTCTGTTGCACCTCCCACCTCATTCCCCAGGCTGCCGACCACTCCCATCAAGATCTGAATCCATTCCCATACTGCCCCTATCAAGATCTCTGGATTGCCCCACCTGCTTCCCACCCAAACCCTCCATTGTCTGATCTCCTGATAGCCTCCAGCTGTTTCCAGCCTTTGACCCTCCTTGGATTTCCTCCTTGGACTTGTCCTCAAGACCCTTCCTAAACCCCTCCTCCCATCACCCTGGACTACCAGACCACCCCCCACCCCCCACCCCCAGGTCTCTCCTATACTCTTTTCTGTATTTAAGTCCCACCTTGCCTCCATGAAGGCGCTCAGATTCAATGTAGCTCAGACTCTGTCTAGCTGGGATTCTATCTGGCCTGCTTGTGAATACAAGCATTACAAATACTTAGGCTCCTTAAGAGGCAACCCAATTAGGCAAATCTTTAATAAACTTTGTTTCCTTTGGCTTTAAGAAGGCTTGAGTCGAATTCATTTGAGCACGACCCGGACCGTCGGTATTTTGGGGTCCCTATCACCCCTCAGCCTCTTCATTTGTACTTCTAATACTTTTGGGTATAAGTTCTATATACTTCTAATACATTTTATTTATACTTCTAATCACCTTACTTTGGTACATTACTTATGAAATTATAAATTCTCTTCAGGAATACACTGGTGGGTCTGGAGCAGGTGTGGGGAACCTGCGGCCTCAAGGCCACATGTGGCCCTTTATGTTCTCAAGTGTGGCCCTTTAACTGAATCCAAACTTCACAGAACAAATCCCTTTGATAAAAGAATTTGTTCTGTAAAAACTGGACTCAGTCGAAAGGCTATACCCAAGGACCGAGAAGGCCACATGTGGCCTTTAGGCTGCAGGTTCCCTACCCCTGGTCTAGACAAACAGTATTTAAGGGAGCAGGTATACTTCTAGCTCAAGTAGATCAGAGTAGTGGCTTCTCCTGGCAGGAATGAAAATCTCTCTTGGAGAAGGACAGGAGAAGAAGAGGTAGGCTAGGCCACATAAAGACAAACTTTAGCCCTATGTGGTCCTTCTATACACATATGTGTGCCATTCCCACTCTATATTATTACATAAGAAAGTAATGAAAAAATGTTTATAATGCAGAGAACATTTTTTCAGAGAGCAAGTTGTTAAATATTTACCAGCACATTCTGCCCCCTTCCAACTCAGGTACCTTGTTTCCCCAAACTCTCTCTCTCCTAGTTGATGTGGGAGAATTGCGTCAAGATCATCTTCAGACAAAAGCTACAAACTGAGTCAGACAAAGATCATGGATTTAATAGAGAGAAGGAGAGTTCTCAGTTATATGTGGTTGGGTTTTTGGTTTTCAGGTCATAGTCAGGCAGTTTCTAGGCTCTGGTGTGGGAAAACACTTTATATTTTTTGGAAAACTTATTATTATACTGTTTAAATTGAACTTTATGTGACTAAGTTTTGTTTGTAGCCAGAATGTAGTCCTGACTGACCTCAAGTCTTTAGGAATGCTAAAGATGGCTACAAGGAATTTGGGGTTCCTTTAGGCTCTTTATTCACTCAAAATATTTATGTCACCACACCCAGGTCTTGTTTTGGGTCCATCCAAATCTGTGCCTTGGACTTCTCCTGTGTTTTAGCTTCCATTCAAATTTTATTGAATGTTTATACTTACTGACATACCCATTTCAATCTACTTTGTTTACAAATGGCCCTTCTCAGCAAGAATGCTCAACTGTGTCACTTGGTTTATGTGAGAGTACTCTTGTCAAAATCCTACATAATGTAAACCTTTTAAAGTCTGGGAGAAGGATCCACACCTCTTTCTGGTTCTCTCTCTACATACCAAATGACCTAATATATTTCCTTCTAAAATCATTTCAGATTTTGGAATTTGTTCTCTCTCAAACAGCACTGGCTGCTACAAGAGACCCAGGAGAATCAAATAGGGGGAGTAGAGGGAATGGAAGCTTCCAGAACATGGCAGGAGAGAGTATCAGGTAGAAAAAGAGCATGCCCAGTGTTGGGATCAGAGGCAACCCAGGATAAGTAGGTTTTATGGGTACCAAGGAAGCCCAGATATCGTAGAGGTTTCTTTTTTAAAAAAACTATCATAGTTATCATTTTAGTAACTTTTACTAATACTAATAATAATTGATCTTAGTTGGCATTTACATAGCTCCTTAAAGTTTACAAAATGCTTTGCAAATATTATCTTATTTTATCATCATTCTAATTATGATTATTCTCACTTTATGAATAAGGAAACTAAGGCTGAAAGGGGTTAAATTACTTGCCCAGGATCATATATCTAGTAAGTAACTGAAGTATTTTGAGCTCTAGTCATATAGGTTATGGGGCAGTTAGGTGGCACAGCAGATAGAGTGTTGGGCTTGGACTAAGGAAAAACTGATTTCAAATTCAGCCTCAGACACTTACTAGCCATATGACCTTGGGCAAGTCACTTAACCTGTTTGCCTCAGTTTCTTCATCTGTAAAATGAGCGGAGAAGGAAAAGACAAACCACTCCAGTATCTTTGCCAAGAAAACCCTCAGTGGGATCATGGAGAGTCAGACATGACTATAGTGACCAAACAACAACTTCTAAGTTACAAGTCTTACATTCTATCCACTGTGCCATCTACCTTTGGCAGCTATTATTGTTATTATTATGTTGTCTTTATAACCAGGTGGCGTAGTGAATAGAGCACTAGATTTAGAGTCAGGAAGACCTAAGTTCAAAATACCCTCAGATAATTACCAGTTGACACTTACTATCTGGGCAAGTCATTTAACCTATGTTAGTCTCAGTTTCCTCAACTGTGAAATGCAGATCATGATAGCACCTACCTCCCAGAGTTGTTGTGAGGAACAGATGAGATAACATATGTTAAAGTGCTTTGCCAGCTTCAAAGCACTGTATAAATATTAGCTAGTGCTATTAATAATGCCTTGCCTTTGCACAGTGCTTTAGAGTTTTCATAGCTCTTTCACTTACATTAACTCCTTTGATCCCTACAACAAAACTGTGGGGGTGAGAGATCAGGTGAACCAAAATCACACAACCAGTAAGAGATGGAACAAGGAGACAGATCAGGACTCAATTCAAACAGAATGAAAAGAACCTACACGAACAGCAATATTCTAACGCTGATCAACTGTGAAAGACTTAGCTATTTTTATCAATACAAAGATCCAAGACAATTCCAAAGGACCCTTGATGAAAAATACTGTCCAGCCCCACAGAGAGAACTGATGAACTCTGTGTGCAGATTTTTGTCTTTAGTTCTTTCTCTTGCTTTCCTTTTCTTTTTCTGGTAACATAACTAATGTGGAAATATGTTTTGCATGACTTCATATATGTAATGTATATTGTATTTCTTACTTTCTCAATGGGTGGGGGAGGAGTGAAGGGAGGGAGAGAATTTGGACCTAAAAATAAAAAAGCTCTGAAGCGCTATGTGAGTCTAAAAAAATGTTTTCTTACTTCTAGCCCAGTGCTCAATCTATACATCACTCAGTAGTTCTTTTCTTTAAAAACATTTTTATTTTATTGTCAGTTCTGAACTCTTTTCCTCAACCCCCTTTCCTTCTCACTGAGAAGGCAAAAAAAAAAACAAAGCCCATTACAAATATGCATAGTCACGCAAAACAAATCCCAGCATTAGCCATGTCCAAAAAAAAAAAGAAAAGAAGGAAGGCAGAAAAAAAAGAAGCTTAAACCTGCACTTTTGAGTCCATCAGTTCACTATCTGGAGGTGGGTATTATTTTTCAGCATGAGTCCTTTGGGAAATTAGAAGGGATATATAGAGAAGTGTAAGTAATGGAAAAACAAGAGATCAATAAGAAAAACATTTTTGAAAAATAAAATAAAAGAGGAAGCTACCAGGTGGCTCATTTCTGCCCTCCCTCTCCATCCTGCTTTGGCTATTCCCCAGGTAAGCTCCTCCCTGGCTCCAGCCTTCACTAGTAGACTTTGAAGGCGCACCTCATGGTCACGCCTCCTGCCCCAGGTGCATTTTGTGCTGCCATAGGGCCAAAAATAGCTACTTATACCTCTAGAAGATATTGTTCTGATTTCTCTGCACAGAATCTAAAGCCTTCCACAATCTGGTTTCAGCTTACCTATCTGATTTCAACTCCTTTGAATTTTAACATCATTACCTGCCCTGTGCTCAAGCTAGGTTAGCCTTCTCACCACCCTCCTGAGCCAACCCTGCTTCTTGCCAGCTCAGTATTCTTTGCTCATGTCATTTCTCCCAGGCAAATGCCGTTCTTGATCCTTTCGTTGTGCTCCTAACTTTGACCCTTGGGGGCAGCTAGGTGGTGCAGTGGATAGAGCCCCAGTGCAGGAGTCAGGAGGACCTGAGTTCAAATCTCACCTCAGACACTTAACACTCACTAGCTGTGTAACCTTGGGCAAGTCACTTAACCCTAATTGCCTCATCCTGGGTCATCTCCAGTCATCCTGATGAATATCTGGTCACTAGATTCAGATGGTTCTGGAGGAGAAGTGAGTCTGGTGACCTGCACAGCCCTCCCTCACTCAAAACAAAGCCAAGTGTAAGTCATGTCATCATTTCTCTGATGGCATGATCTTCTTTGGCAACAAAGGACGAACACAAAACTCTGACCCTTACTTTCTGAACTTCAAAACCAGGCCTTCTAAATTGATCCTAGAACTTCCCTCAGTGCCTGGAGCTTCCTTGCACTGGAACAGCCTATCACTCTGGGGTCTACTCACCCTGGAATACTCCTCCACTACTGCCTTTTTCCCATTGGTGACTTCTTCCTGGAGTCTCCGTTTTGTGGAAGGGCCTGGTCAGCCTGGCCTCATTCTCCTCCTGGCTCTATTTCTGATTTTGTGGATTTCAAATCCATGGGGGTGGGGAAAGTGCCTCCTTCCCCTTTTCAGTTCCTTTCCTTGGATTGTCTTCCCTCATTTAGAATGTCTTTCTTTTTGCTTGTTTTTGTATCCCCAACATTTAAATCCTTCTTCTCTCCCTCCCTTGTTTCTTCCTTCCCTTTATCCTTCCTTCCTCCCTCCTTCTTCCTTCCTTCCTTCCTCTCTCCCTCCCTTCCTTCCTCCCTCCCTCCTTCCCTCCCTCCCTTCCTTCCTTCCTTCCTTCCTTCCTTCCTTCCTTCCTTCCTTCCTTCCTTCCTCTCTTGATAATTCCAAATTCTACTCAATTCTTCAATGCCAACAACACTTTCAGCAAGGGGTCTTTGAGAAATTATGGGTCATGGATATGGGGAAGAGTCAAAATTTGGACATTAAAAAAGTTTGAGCAAAGCAGTGGCTTGAACCCAGAGAAGCCTTCAAGAGCCAGAAGCATGCACAGACCTAATAATCTATCTATGACTTGGAATCACAGATTTAGAGTTAGATGGGACATCAGAGGTCATGAAGTCCAACTTCCCTTATTTTACAGATGGGGAAACTGAGGCCCATAGAGATTAAGTGGCTTTCCCAAGGCCCATAGCTAATGTCAAAGGTCCTGACAAGCCTGGCCCTGATACCACACTTCCACTGGGATATAGATACTGGTAAACAAAGAGGAAAACTAAGTCAAAGCCAGAACAGAAAGTAAGATCTGGACACATATTAGAGCAGCTGATGCTTGAAGAAAAAGTAAAGGAATTGGAAAAGAGGTAAGGATAAACACCTAGAAGATCTCTAAGCACATTTCTATTTCTGTCAGGAAGCTTCTTATTTGCTTTCTGGTGTGTAAGAACCAGTCCTTAGGTGTGGCAGGTCTAGACCTGGCTGGTGGAAATGGAGAAGCGGAAAAACATGGCAGGAAGGGCAAGACAAAGGCACAGCCTAACATATATCTTCCTTTATGTTTTCCCCTACAGTTCTAGTCCCCCACTGGTCTCTCCTTCCTCTGAGCTAAATCAGCCCTACCTTTCCTGTCTTCTTACACCTTACTCCCCCCACCAACAGTCAACTAGTGGCAACAACCTCCTGGCTATTCTATGAGCTAGATACCCCAAGATGCTCATCGGCTCCAGGCATTTTTTTCTTGGCTGGCATCCCTGCCTGGAATGCTCTCCCTCTTTCATTCCTATGGACCTCCGAGGCTTTCCATTCCCAGCTAAAACTCTATCTTCTGAAGAAAGCATTTTCCAATCCCTTTTAACTCTAGTACCTTCCCTCTGCTACTTCCTACTTATCCTGTACATAGTTTGCTTGTACATTTTTTTACATGTTGTTTTCCCCATTAGATTCCCCGTTCCTTGAGGACCGCCTTCTGCTTCATTTTGTATCTCTGGTTCTTAGCACAGTGACTGGCACGCAGTAATTGTTTAATTAAATACTTATTGACTGACTGACTATACCACAGTTAATTTGTTTCTTTGTATTATCATTTAACTGTTTTGAATGAAAATCTTGTCCCCATGATAAAACTTTAAGTTCTATGAGCACATCTACTTCTAATTTTAAAAGATCACATAGTAATTGCTCAATAGGTATTCGGCTTAATGATTTTGAAAACAATGGTTCTATACTATGGATAAAGTTCAAGAAGTTTCAGTACTCCAAGGACATGTGATTTCGTCTACGTGATCACAGACCCTACTGAAGCAAAGCCAACCTCTCTATACATTACAAGGCACCATTTTTGTGAATTGTCATGGATAGTTCACAAAGGAATATAAAGAGATCAAAATTTTTAAAAATGATCAAGGACAGATCACAGCAAATGGAGAAGAAATAAAGAAAACTATCAGATATAATACACATAGCTATATGCTTTTGCAACTGGCAGCTTGTCAAAATAGGCCAAAAGATGAAGTCCAGGAGTTGGTAGCATAGAGAAGCTGAGTCTTTGACTCATGAATCAGTCAATCAATAAGCATTCATGAAGTGGTTATTAAGTGTCCAGCAAGGCACTAAGCATGAGGGTAGATTCAAACAAAAGGCAAAAATAGTTCCTGTGCTCACAAAACTAATATTTTAATGGGGGAAGTGACATATAAAAATCAGAATGTAAAAAACAAATAGTAGAGGGCAGGTAACAAAAGGATTTGTTCTGTGAAGTTTGGATTCAGTCAAAGGGCCATACTTAAGGACCTAGAGGGCCACATGTGGCCTTGAGGCCCCAGGTTCCCACACTTTACCAAGCTTACTAGGGATACTTTAGATTGACAGCCTTAGGTGCTTTTCATGGCCCACCTTCATTCATTTAGATCCAAACTTGACCACTGGTTATGAACAAGGGGCAAACTCCGAGTCTTCCTTTATGCTGCATGTTCTCTGCGGCATAAACTCTTAAGGAGCCAAAAGTGACAGACTATTTCTGCTAAAACCTATTTATAACATTACATATATTTATGTATTTATTTTTTACGTAACAGATTTTAGAATGTCAACATTTTAATACACATTCATAATTTTTTTAAAGCAACAGTTCTTTGCAATATATCAACATTCTATTTTTTCAACATTCATATGTCATTCCTACGTCAACGTTCAGCGTTTTAAGGTGCCACCAATACTAGAAAGGGCAGCACAGTCATCAGGATGAATCCAGGCCTCCATGAGAGCCAGAAGATGGAAGGAGTCAGAAGGGTTTTAAGAGGAAAGCAAGCTTGTTAATTAGGGAGCAGGAGTTCCAAAGGCACAGTGGAAGGGGAGGCCAGGTCTGTATCAGAACATTTTGTGTACGTGGAGGGGAGGAGAGGGTCGTTGCATTGGAGAGGGATGGGAATTAGGGAACGGAAAGTTGAGGCTGGAGTGGGGGTGGGGGTTATTCTTTGGCAGCTAGATGTTCAGTGTCACAGGGATGGAGAAAGTAGGAGATGGTGGGAGTATACAAAACACTGGGAAATGAATCCCAGCAGAGAAACAATGAGATACATTGATAAAGGCAGGGGATAATGGCAGTTCTTCTCATTCTCCCTCCTACTACATATACAATCAGTTGCCAAGTCTTTTTATTTCTGCATCTACATCTCCCAGATCTCTCCTCTCCTATCCACTCATGAGACCACCACCCTAGCTCAAAGTCTCATCACCTCTCTCTCAGACCTCAGCAACAGCCTCCCAATTAGCCTCAGGTCTCTACTTCAATCCATCTTCCACCCAGCTTCCAAAGTCATTTTGCAAAAGTTTGGATCTGATCATGCCACTCCTCTACTAACAAATTCCATTGGCTCTCTGTTACGTCTAGGGTTAGCTACAAACTCCTCTTTCTGGCTCTTCAAGTTCTTCACCCTATGCCTCCCACTTACCTTTACAACCTTGTTATAACATATACAGCCAAATGGTCTTCTTGACATCTCTCACTAACAACACTCCATCCCCCATCTTTGCACTGGTTGTCTTTCATACCTGGAAGGCATTCTCATCTCACTTCTATCTTTTAACATCTCTAGTTTCCTTCAGACTTTGTTTAAGTGCCCCCTTCTACACAGTGATTCCTGGATCTGAAGTCTGGAAGACCCAAGTTCAAATCCAACCTCAGACACTTAATAGCTTTGTGACTCTTGGCAAATAACCTCTGTCAACTGTAAAATGAGAAGGAAAATAGTCCCTACCACACAGGGTAGTTATGAGGATCAAAGGAGAAAATCATTGTAAAACATCTAGAACTTAGCCGGTACTTAATAAATGCTTGTTTCCTTTCCTGTTCCCCTGATTTTAATGCCCTACCCCAATAAATTGGCTTGTATTGATCTTGTATATGGTTTGTATATGCTTATCATCTTCCCATAGAGTATAAGCTCTTTGAGGGGCAGGGACTGTTTCATTTTCAGAACCTAGTATGAGCCTGATGCATGACAGGTACTTAATAAACTATTGAAGATTGGTTGATTGAAATGTTTTACTTACTGACACTTTTAAAAACTATTGCAATTCATTAAGTTTATTTTATTTTTACCTTTTGGCTGACTAGTAAAAGTAAACATAATAAGTAAGGGCTCATGAACTATGGTTTTTAGGGTACCCTAAACTTGGGTTAGCTTTTGTAGAGAGTACTATGTACAAGAAGGGGGTACCTCACATACTCCATACCTAAGGGAATCTTCATAAAATTAGATAATAACAGTGTTTATATGGAGCAAAAGAATATCAAGGGAAGATAAGCAGGAGGCAGAGGAAGGAGAACTTGCAGTTTCAGCCCTCAAATCGTAGTATAACGCTATGATTGTTAAAATGATTTGGTACTGAATTAAAAATGGGAAAACAGCACAAATGAGATCATTCAGAACCCTAAGCAAATGCATGCTATAGATCATTGTTAGTTACGATCACCAGACATTAATGATACAGTTTCTTAAGAATCATTGAGAACATGGAATAGAAGAATGGTGAAAAATGAGAGAATTTACACAGCTCTCATGATATACCATAACAGATCTGAAATGGATCAATGATTGAAAAAGAATCATTAAAAATTAGAAGATAATGTGATTATGGAAAGGTGAAAAATTCTTAACAATCCAAAAAAAGAAGAAATTATAAGAGACAAAAAGATGAATTTGATTATTTAAAATAAAGGACTTTTGTTCAATGAAAACAATGTTTCTAGAATCAAAAGGGAAGTTATAGAACTGGGAGAAAAATCTTTGTAATAAACAGTTCTGGTAAAATCCTGACATCCAAAGTCCGTAAAGAATAGATGGAAATTTCAAAGGGTAAAATCCATTCCCTGGTAGAGAAGTGGCCAAAGGCTATGAGCAAGCAGTTTTTGAAAGGAAAAATATAAAACACCAATAGTTATATGAAAAATGTTCCAATTTTCTAGTAATAAAAGAAAAGCAAATTCAAATAGTTACCTTATGCCCATAAAACTGGCAAAAAAGGTAAAAAGATTAAATTAGTGTTCACTTGGTTTTGAAAAAACAGGCACAGTATTATATTGTTGGAGAGCCATGAATTAGTGTAATCTTGTTCGAAGACAATATGGACATATATATATATAAAATCATTCCTGCCCTTTGACACAATGATTCTATTACTAGAGCTTTACTCTAAAGATGTTCACTAACAGGATAAAAAAAGGCATTTTGGAGAGATACAAAAATATTTTTAGCAGCACTATTCACATAATAACCTTGTCAAATACACAATTAACTCATGCGAATGCAACTACATGCACTCAGGAGAAAAAAAAGATTGAGAAAGAATGACTTAAATAGTGCAGCTGAAGCTGCCTTGCATTCCATTCAATTAGCTTATATTAGCTAAAGAGTGTGAGATGGGAGATATAAATACACCATTCCTTACATCAGTCTCAGTTCCTTTGTGTCTATCATGCATAGTGTGATCGTATCCCCTAGCTAAGTAAGATTCTAGAATTTCCTCTTAATCACACCTAGTCAGTCAGTCAACATTTATTAAAGACCTACTGTGTGCCAGACTCTGTACTAAGAGCCGGGAATAGAAAAAGAAGTAAAGGACAGTCCCCAAAGAATCTGTATTCATTCTGCTTAGGCGGGTAGTGCTGAAAAGGACTGACTTAGCTTGTCTCCCTAGCATCGCCAATCATTTGGATGGTATCTGTTGTGTTCCCTTCGACTTTCTCTTTTCCTTTCTTGCCTCATGATGGAGCAAGAAGAAAAGTAATGTGGTGATATGATCACTTCCTAATATAGTCCCACTTATATGTGAAGCCCTCTCAAAAGTATTTCCTCTCTAATTATCAGTTTTCCTGTCAACTAAGTCTTTGTCCATTTTTCTTCTACTAGAGGAGACAAGGTAGCATCATATAGTGGATAATGGGCTGGCCTCGGAATCATGAGAACAAGCTCAAGACCTCAGAGTGATTACCAATAGTAACTGTTGCTCTTTCCCTCCCAGCTTGATTTACTTGTTTTTTTTTCTTTTGCTCATTAAAGGGGCCATTCCCTGATTACTTCTTAGAGAGGCTTATTCACTGATGGCCTCACCCCACTCTAAATGAGTAATTGAATAGGCCAAGGTGTCCCTTTGCATCCTTGGCCTTCTCCAGCCATCCTGATGAATAGCGGGTCACTGGATCCAGATGCCTCAGGAGGAGAAAGTGAGGCTGGTGACCTTGCACAGCCCTCCCTCACTCAAAACAAAGTCCAGTGCAAGTCATGTCATCATTTCTATGATGTCATGGTCTTCTTTGAAAATGAAGGAGGAACACAGACACACAGAATGGCCATGTGATCATGGGAAAGTCATTAAACTCATATTGTAACTCTCTAAGGCTACAATGTAGATTTGTATAAGTGTGCTTTATCCACGTACATATTTTTAAAATTGTGAAGCTTCTTTGTTACTTTTTATTAAAAATCTTATAAGTTAGTATCTTTGTAATATTACCTTTTTGAGTACATCCATTACACCTAAAATTTCATTTAAAAGCAAAACATTATAGTTATAATTCTAGCTAAGAAGAGTCATGCTACAGGTGAGAAGAATCACCATTACGTACCTTAGTACCAAGCGAGGTTCTTGTTTCAGGTGCCTCTCAACTTTGGGCTTAAGTTAGGAGACAAGAAATTGGCATCTGCGAACTCGACTTCCACAGTGAGGTCAATTAAATTGTATTTTTAGCTATTTTGTTGGTTTGTTGTTGGTTAAACCTAACCAACCTAAGGAAACACAGCAGCCAGCTGGTAATACTTAAGGACCTTATATTAGAGACAAGGTACTTCTGGGGAGTTTGGGACCTCCATCAGTCATAACCTTTTTACAGGAATGTGGGAAGCAAATTTGGAGGGGCTGCTTGAAATACTCAACCTGATAGGTGCTTTTTTGATTTCTGACATTGTGACAGAAAATGTGTGTGTGTGTGTGTGTGTGTGTGTGTGTGTGTCCATGTCACAATGGGGAAATCAATGAACTCACTTTCTAAGTGACTTTCTAAGTAACTTTCTAAGACTATAAGATGCAGAGGGAAGGTAGTGATCTGTATTGGTAGAGGGAGTTTCCTCATGGAGAACCCTTTTATCAATCAAATTACAATCCAGTCCCTTCCCATACTATCTTAGTAGAAGTTCTGGTTCTCACTTCTCTGCTAATCAATACAGCTTGGGTATACATTAAACTAAAATTTGTATTTGATTATTTTCACAGTCATCATTGTCCAGTCCACCAGAATCTTGACACAGACCACATTTTAAGAGAACTTAGCTATAACTTTTCAATGACACTGTATATGTATTTGATCTACTACACTCTATATTTTGCAGGTGACATAAAGGATATTTAAGGCTTATTTTTACTAGTTTCACTTTTGCTTTATGTATTAACTTTAGAGCCTAACCTCTACATCTGATAAGACTCCACTATACAAAATCTACATGTCCGACAACTGCGGAATAGATAGACAAATTATGATACTTGAAAGTAATTTAATATTATTGGACCATAAGAAATGACAAATAATCGGACTATGTGCAAATGTACACAGAATCAAATGAACAGTATATACATCAATCCCAACAATAATATTCTCTAGCATTTACACAGAGATTAAGAGTTGCAAAGCATTTTACATGTTATTTCATATGGTCCTCAAAAACAACCTGTGAGGTAAGTGCTATTATTATCCCAATTTTTACAAATGAGGAAACTGAGGCTAAAGGAGATTAAATGACTTGCCCAGGTAATGCAGTTACTAAATATTCAAGGTGGGATTTGAACTCAGGTCTTCCTGACAAGCCCTGCACAAATACACAAAAAAGAAGTTCAAAAGGGGAACTGGAAGCAGATAAGCTGATTTTGTTACTACCTTCTTCAAGTTATTTTTTAAACAAATAGCTCTTCTTACAAAGAAAACTAAATAATGGAAATTCATGGTTTTTAGTTAGAATCATTTTTTCTCTTGCTCTTATTCATGTATCTGAATATTTGCATCTACTTGTACATGTTAAAAGAATCATAAAAGGGTGGGCATGGAAGGGAGAAGAAAGTTTTTAAAAGGGAGGAGATTTAGTAGCAATACTAGATCTTAAACTGTGGCAGTAATTATTAAATTAATTAATTAAATTATTAAATTAATTAATAAGGCAGTAATTATTAAAACTATCTGGTATGGACAGAGAAATAGAAAGGTACATCAATAGAATAGAGTAGACATACAAGGTACAGCAGCAAATAAACATAATAATCTTGTCTTTGACAAGTGTAAAGACTTAAGGTTTTGGGATAAGAATTCATTATTTGGTAAAATTTATTGGGAAAACTAGAAAGCAGTATGGTAGAAACTAGGCATTGATCAACATTTTATACCATTTACCAAGATTTAATCTGTATTATTGGCATTTTCTCCACTACTTTCTTAAGCCTAGACAATCCCCTGGTTGTTAACATTTACCAGCACGCCCCTATACAGCCTCGTAAGAAAGGACCTTATCTCTGGGTAGTACAGTTGATTGAGCATGTGCTACTTGGAAGGCCCACTACAAAGGAGAGGTGTTGGAAAGGATCTGAGGGGAATCGCTGTGGTCATGAACAAAGGAGGAGAAATTCCAAATTCCCTGGGTAGAATCAGTATGTAAATTACATGTGTAAGTGCCAGGGAGCCTTCTGGACTGAGGGTGCCATCACCTGTGTTGTCACAAAGGCTGCTAAAAGTAGCTTTAGGGATGGAGATCAGCTTTGTTGGACCAAGGACCCTTGGTAGTGAATCTGGGCCATTGGAACTGGGAGTGTATTGGTATTAGGGAAGGTTAGAATATTTTTTTCTCTCTACCTTTCCCTTTCTGTCCCTTTCTTACTCTCTTAGGAAGTGAAAATATGAGATTAAAGTATACTATTTTTTATTTTCTTGAATGAATGTTTATGTTTCCTGATGCTGAATTAATTTTCACTTGTCATTTCACATGCCTTAGTGTGGTGGATAGCATGCAGATTAAAATAGTCACAGTCACAGAATCTCTTGACTCTGTTAGAATTCTAAGACATATCTGAGAGATGAACTAAAGTCAGAGCATTCCCACAGAAGACAAGAGGAGTCATCTAGTGACTTGTCTAATGGGGAAGTTTCTTTTGGCGGGGAGGGGAGGAAGTGGGAACTGATTTTATTTCATTTATTTTTAAAGGCAATTTTATTTTATTTTGTATTCAGTTTCAAATTCTCCCCCACTCCTACCCATTGAGAAGGCAAGAAAAACAACGTTGGATGAACAAGCTTCTAAAGAACTTTCCAAATTCAGAGCACCCTAGAGAAATGAGCTATTGGCTAGGTGTACGCAGAATGAGACTTTTGAAACCCTTAGACCAAAAAGAATTTTTCCTTCTCTCTATGATCAGTTTCCTTGGCTTCACTAAAGTTTATTTTCTGTGTGTAGAAAGTGAAAAGACAGATTAGAATAGAGCCAGATGACCTGATAGGTTTTCTGGGCATAAGACTAGAAATTGTGCTGCTGATTTCTAAGGTTAGTGAAAACAAAGAGATTAGCTGAGATCTTCCCTTCCCAAGTGAAGTAGTTTCCCTTTTGTAGCCCAGGGGCTTCCAGGAAAGCGTATATCAGAATCAGGGCTTTCTCTGGAACTCCCACTCTGGAACCTGGACCTCCTCACTTTGAGCATCAGGGACAGGGATGATTCATCAGAAGCAAGAAAGATCAGAGAGGGTAGAGGCCAGGAGGGAGGGGGCTCACCTGGTTCATGGATCCATGGGGAGGAAGCATGTCTCCTCAAGGTTTCTATCCTGCTGAAAGAAAGATCCTTTCTAGGGAAACAGGAAGATGGGGTGGGTTATGACTAGGAGGTGAAGCCACTAGGTACAGGGATGAGGTCAGTTGTCTCTAAGGGTGGGGCTGAATGGGGAGAAATTCACCCAGGTTGCAGCTGCTAAAGGGAAGAAAGAATGCCCATAAAGGTATTATAGGCACCCTTTAAATTTTAGTGTCCTTAAATTTAGGTCCAGTCTCCTCCACCCTAGTTCAAGCTCTGTGGCACCCACAAGAATTCAAGACCAACAACCATAGTAGACTACAAGACAGACCTTTTTGTCCCCTTTGTGGAATTGGTTCTCACATTAAAATACAACCCAATGTACTTGTTTGTTTCCTGACTTGATGTCAGGAGCCCCATGTGGTCATTCTTAAAGGAAGTGCTGGACTAGGGGGAATAAACAGGAAACAGTCACAAAAATGAAGTGGGCTTGACAGAACACCTTAGGAGAAACCCTTTCAATTAAACCTCAAGGAAGGAATGGAACAGGAACAGAGGACAAGAAAATCATGGAGAGTCCAGAGCAATGATGTGTCTACTACCCTGGAAGAGAGTTGGTCAGATTTGTCCAGGACAGCTATGAACAGTACCTACAAGTGCTTCAGTGAGGATGCTGAGCAGAGAGGCAAATTTCCACTGAAGAAGAGGACCTGGGAGTAAAGTACCCTCTTACGCCATAAGTTACTTGTCATCTACATACTAACTCATAAGCCTTCGGTGGACCCTGTTCCATAAGTTTCTTGTCATTTATATACTCACTCATAAACCTTTAATGGCCCCTGTTCCTCCTGACCAACTCCTCTCACCCCATTCAGAATCACCCAGAGCATCAAATTCTCATGTACTGCTACAATTCTATCCACTGCCCATGAATGGCCCATGAAACTCTGGTGGCCCACTCTTCTCTTTCTCCTACTTCTCTCCCTGGCTCCATTCAATTCTCTTTTTATCTATTTCCTGTCCTCTGTAAACATGGATTCTCTCTCTCTCTCCCTCTCTCCCTAAAGGTTGCCAAGAGTCCATCCAGCAAAGATAGGGTCAGGAGTTCATTTTCAGACAGGAATCCAGTTTGGCTGATCTACGTCAACTCAAATATTTCATTCCTGTGTCCTGTTCAGCCTGCTGGGAGATCACACCTCTTGGTAGGGTTCAGTCTGACAGGGTCTCTAATATTGGTTAATCAGACTTTCTGACCCACAGGAGGGGAAATGTCTGCCGTTGGAGGGAAATGAAATTGTCAAACACAGTCCTTAAGGAAAAGGAGATTTATAAGGGATAACATACAAAAGTACAGGAATTAAACAAACAAACTCGGAAAGAACACTTCAAAACTCAGCCCAAACAATATATACTGCACGCTAGGCCGGGCAGGTCATCCAGAGACCCCAGGTCACCCAAAGCACCACCCAGCCTTTGCCATTGTTCATCCCCCAACAGCCAAGGGCCTTCCCAGAACTTAGACAGGAAGGTAAACGAGATGACTTCAGCCAAGGGAAGAAGTCAGAAGTCAAGAGAACCACCCATCCACACAAATACTTCTTTCTCCCTGTGATGTCTGACTTGTCCCTGGCTCAGGAGAGGTGACCTTCTACTTTCCAGCCTAATCACATCATTGGTGGAAAGAGCCAGCAAACCCTCTACTCTAAGAGAAGACAAGGTCATAGGGTCAAAGGACTTTTGAGCTGGAAGGAACTTGGTTAAACTCTCTTCCATTTGCAGATAAGGAAACTGAGGCACAGAATAATTTGCCCAAGATCACACAAGTTGAAAGAGACAGAGAAGAGTCAATATTTGAACCAAAGAAACATGGAACTTGCAGTTGAACTTGAAGGGAACATGGAGGTCATCTAATTCATCTCTTTCCTTTTAAAGGGAAAGAAATTAAGGTCCAACAAGGGAAGTGGCCTGAGGTCACACAGAGTCCAAATCTGAACCTAGATCATCTGATTCCAAAACCATTGTCCTTTCCCCATTCTCTGCACAACCATCGTTCTCCTAATGGCTCTAGAACATCCAAGCTACCAACACTGTGGCCCATAGGTACAAGACCCCACCTTCTTCCCATCTTTACTACCCATGTAAGGGTCATTACCAATGTGCCCCTGCTTAGCCACAGCAAAGATTCTGAGTTCCCACCTCTCACTGTCCACAAACTGATTGAGAAGAAGTGAAAATGGGCTCCCAAGGTATGTATCCTTTGGGTAGTGTTGAGAACATAACTTCATATGAAGTAGGGATGGTGAATAGTGTTGCTCTCTGTGTCCTAGGAGATTTCTTTATTCACTGACATAGCAGAGTAAATTAAGAGACTTGCCAAACCCCTGGAGTAGTTAGGGATACTTCCTTGGGGAAAGATCACTAAATCCTTTAGTTGAGATGTTAGGAAAGACAGTGATTATTTGCAAATAATAATAGCTAAGATTCATGTGACAAGGAGATGCTTCTCTCCCTTTGAGTCATAAGCACAATGGAGCTTGGGAACTTCCGATAAGCCCCATCTTGCCCCCAACCCTTTTTGAAATCTTTGAAGAAACAACCAGGGTAATTTGCATAACCCATCGTAGTTGCCATAGAGGAAAACAGAAAGTAGAAAAACAAGCAGAAGGAGAGCTTTGATGAATTTCAATGGGATGGGTTGACATGAGCAGAAAATACATTGCACATGTGCTAAAGGAGGAGGTAAATGGCGATGGACTTGCTATGACCTGACCCAGAATAGAAAGCTTCCACTATTGCCACTTTCTAGCTGTGTGATCTTGGGCTAGTCATTTAACCCTGTTTGCCTCAGTTTCCCCACCTGTAAAATGAGCTGGAGAAGTATCCCAGTGTCTTTGCCAAGAAAACCCCACCATGGGGGGTCACAAAGAGTCAGAAATGACCGAAAAATCAGATGTTTGAGAACTGATCCCATTCGAGGAGGTAACTAGTGATATTTGCTAGCAGAAAATTTAAGGAGGAGCAGGGAAGAAATTTTGAAAAAAAGAAAAGAAATTCTGAGCAAAGCATCACTAGCAAGAAGGAACCACAAAACCTGCCAGGCTTGGCAGGTAACAACAGCAGAATAGTGGAGTATTGACAAGAGGAGAGATGCCCCAAAAGAACAAGTAACACAACAGTGACATGGAGGAGAGAATGCTGAGCCACTTGGGCCTGCATTCACTACTCTTCCCCACCCCCGCCGCTTCCTACGTCCTCCTGCCTTCCCTTATCCCCACTTCTCCCCCTTTATAGGTAGTTAGAATGTGTCTGAGGCTCTGACATCATCAGTGAAGAATCTTTGGTCTTTGTCATGGTTTGATTACAAAATAAAAGAGACCACTAGAATACGACTGATTACCTTCACCTAACTGGGAGAAACAGAGTTAATAGAAACAGATAGGTCCACCAGCTACTCCCAGTTCTGCTGCTTTCATACATCTGGTGATACCTCACAAAAGAAAGGGGGCTCTCTAAGGATTCAGATGAAATTAGATTATTTTGTGTTTTGAGGACTTGTGAAACTGAAAACTTATAAGGGGAATTGATGACTACCTTTAGGAGGGATACCAGGTAGTGAAGTTAGAATAAGTGGGGAGCAATGAACTTGATAAGAGAAGGGTCCCCACATGTTTATTATAAAAATGAAAAAGAATTCTGGCCCTCCCAAGCGAAAGAGGAACTGACTCACTGGTGACTCACTCCATCCTTCGGCTCCAGGCATTTTCTCTGGCTGTCCCCCAATCCTGGAATGCTTTCCCTTGTCAACTCCACCTACTGATTTCCCCAATTTCCTTGATGTCCCTTTATAATCTCATATTTTACAGGAAGCCTTTTTTTTAACCCCACTTACTTCTAGTGCCTTCCCTCTTTTAATTAGTTCCTACTTACATATAGCTTGATTTCTATGTAGTATATAGTTGTATATAGTTTCCTTGTTGTCTCCTCAACTGGATTGTAAGCTCTGGAAGGGAAGGGACAAATTACAGTATATTACAAGAATGGAATGTTATGGAACCAAAAAAGTAATAAATATGAATTTTCTTCCTTGTTTGTTGTTCAGTAACCCATTTGCTCATACCAGGAGTCTGTGAACTTGTTTGAAAAAACATTTTAATAGTTTGTATTTCAATGTAATTGATTTTTTAGAATCCTACATGTTTTAGGTGGGGGGAGAGGATAAGGGAGGGATCTTTGGAGGGGGATAGGTTAAGTAATAGGAGGGCAAGGTAGAAGGGAGAAGTAAAGTAGAGGAGCTGGGAAGGATAGGAAATAAGAAATACACAGAAACATAAAATAAAAATCAGGAGTAGAATTTATTAGGGAAAAAAAGCAGGATTAGTAATAATGATTTCAGACAAAGTTAAAGCTAAAATAGAGTTAATCAAAAGATAAAAATAGGGAAACTACACTATATGTCAGCCATATTAATCAATATTGGATTAGACTAAAATAACTTGATAGTATAAGGTTGAAATAGACATATTATTCAATGTTATTTTGGAATAAAATAACTAGACAGTATAAGGTTGGAACATTGCTGTGGTGTAGGAAATGATGAGTGGGTAGCCTTAGAAAAATATGGAAAAACTTGGATTTATGAAGATGTTTTCTACCTCAGAGAAACAGAGGACAAACAAGTATAGTACAGTTTTACATAGATTCATATAATATATATATGAGTATAATTATAGATATTTAAATATATGTGTATATGTAAGTGTGTATGTGTCTATACATATGTATGTGTTGTGTGTATATGTATATATGTATTATACACACATATGTATATACGTACATATATATTCATATATATGTATATCTGCACTTAATTATGGTCTTCTTGGGAAAGGGGGAGAAGGAAGGAGGGAAAAAAGAACAATGTAAAAAGTGCACAGCCAAGAAAAAAGAAAACTTACAAGGAAGCACAAAAAAGATGGACGGCTCTGAACACAGTGTGTAGTAATTATCATATGGGCTTTCTTGAAACGGAAATTCATTGCTATATATTTTAAATCCTCTCATATGTTCTGCTGTGCACATGGCAATGCTTTTTTTCTTTTCTTATTTTTTATTTGTTTTACTATTTAAGTTTACAATATGTTTCTTTTTCTTTTCTTATTGCATATTTGTTTTAGTATTTCAGTTTGTAATATTTTTAAAAAGAGCCTTTGAGTTGCATTTATGTAAACCTTTAGAGGTTACCAAATGTTTTCCATATATATTATCTCGTTGTGATCCCCTATGAGTTAGGTAGGGTAAGCGTTATTATCCTCGTTTTACAGATGGGGAAATTGCATCC
Organism: Notamacropus eugenii; assembly: GCF_028372415.1. NCBI lineage: Eukaryota > Metazoa > Chordata > Mammalia > Diprotodontia > Macropodidae > Notamacropus > Notamacropus eugenii. The sequence continues at coordinate 216,534,963 of NC_092872.1, read as the reverse complement.
CATAGTGATGAGATAGCTTGCCCAAGGTAGCATTGCTAATAATAGACAGGGCCTAGACTCAAAGACCAGTCATCTGACTCCAAATCCAAGGCTCTTTTCACAGCCATACTCCCATTTTCTCTGTAGCTTAGAACAGAAGCAGGTTCATTATAAGAGGGTGTTATTGTGGTAGATCAGAGACACAGTGACTTGAACCATGAGTAAATATCTCTGTGCTTATATACAAAGTCAAAGGAACAGAGGTGGAAATCCTCAATAATGAAAAATCCTTTGGCATTTCCAGAGCTATACGTTTGTCATAAAGTCTATAAGTATTGACTAGGTCAGAGGAGCTCTGAGGTTTCTTCAGCTAAAATCTAGGGCATCCTGGGAGAGATGTGGCTACTCTAAATTTACCAAGAGGGGATATAGCAGAGGGCAAATAGTGAGAGGAGATTGCTTTAGGAGCAGGTGAACAAACAGAAAATCTTGATTCTGGAGTTGTGACACAGAGAAACTCTCATTGTGGAACCTCTGGAATTTGAGTCAACTGGAATACCTGTTATAGGAGGCAGTGAGGTACAGAGCAAACAGGGCTAGATTTGGAATTTTCAGTCTCAGCTCTGCCATGGATTGGTTTTTTTTTCACTATGTACAAATCATCACATCTCTCTGAGCCTTAGTTTCCTCATGCATAAAAGGGTCAGAATAGTATTTGCATTATCTCTCTATGAGGTAATGATTTATAAATTATAAAAGCATGATGTAAATGTGAGTTATCAATGAGTAATATTAATATTATGTGTTTTATTCATAAACTTTCCATCTGTCTTGCTTTACAGGAAAATAGAAGGGAAAGGGATAAGAGAAGAGGGGGAGATAGAAGGGAGGCAGATTGGGGGAAGGGATAATCAGAATGCAGCCATCTAGGGTAGGGGGAGGGGAGAGATGGGGAGAAAATTTGGAACTCAAAATCTTGTGGAAGTGAATGCTGAAAACTAAAAATAAAATTTTTAAAAAATTTCCATCATCAACACATTTTAGTCAACATTATAATTATAATGCTATTATAACATAATTATATATATAATGCTAGTATAATAGATATGTGTTTGTGAAATCCAGTAAGCTTGCTTTTCTTCTACCATATCAGATAGAGCTGTGGACTCCCTGGACAAAATATAAATTCTTCCCATTCTTCATTTTCTGTTGGGTTTAGGAGTGGGGAACCTGGGACCTTGAGGCCACATGTGGTCTCTAGGTCCTCAAATGCAGCCCTTTGACTGAATCTAAACTTCACAGTAGTCAGTAGCGTATATGTGGAGGTCCATGGCTCTCATAGTCCTGAAAACTGTCCTCTGGAAGAGCCCACTAAGTTTCATAATAGTGTTTTACCCAGGAAGAGGCAGTATAGGTAGCCAGGTCAAGTCAGATAGCAACTTCTGAGTCTCAGCATCAGTCATTTTGCTGACTCAGTTTAGGGGAGGGGAGGTCTCTTCCTGATTGTTTCAAACTATTCTTATCTAGTTGCCTCTAGTTCCTCTCCCCACCCCCTTTACCACCCACTTCAGTTTCACTAGTACATCCCAACTTCCTCCCTAGATCATTGCTACAGCTGGCAGTTAGGGATACCTGTGAGTGGGTAAGCAATTGCCCCTTTCCTAAGGGGGGAGTCAACGGACTTAAGTTCAAATCCTGGTCGTGCTACTTAGCTACCTATATAACCTTTCACAAATCACTCAACCTCTCTGGGCCTCAGTTTCCTCATCTGTAAACTGAGGATGGTGGTCTAGGTGATCTCTAATGGAGATAACTTTGTTTACTTACTGGTTGAGAAGCAGCATCAATTGAAATTTAAGTTGAACTATGATATTCTCCAATTCTCATGCAAAGTTTAAAAAAGGACTTAGTGTGGTGCAGTAGATGGAGAGTAGATCTAAAATTACAGTTCTGGAGCTCAAATTCCAATTGTGCCACTTATTGCCCAAGAAAAGTGAGAGGATGCGCTAATATATCATTGGTGAAGTTGTCAGTGGAAAGCAACTTTGGGTTATGTTAAGAAAGTTACTAAAATATTCATACCTTTGATTAACAAATGCTGCTACTAGCATATACCCCATGTAAGTCAAAGAAAAAAGAAAGGTTCCCTGATATGCACCAAAATATCTTTAGGACTCCGAGTAATAAGCCTAGACTAGTGACAGGTTTGGCACTGTAGGAATCTTAGAAATTATCGGGTCCAACCATCTAATTTTTCAGAAGAAGAAACTGAGTCCAAGAGTGAAGGAGTAACTTCACCAACCCCAAGTAGTAAGTGACAGAACTGGGCTTTGAGAGTGGGTCCTAGAGTAAGAGAACCAGGTATGTCCAAATTCAGGGTTCCTTCCATTATACTACAGGAATTCCCAAAGCCTTAGCTGTTGACGTGGTGGCTGTTCCTTGCACATGACATTCCATCTCCTATGTCCAGTTCTTTGTATTGACTGTCCTGAACGCCTGGAATGCATTCTCTCCTTGTCTCTGCCTCATACAAGCCCAATCTTCCTTCAGGAAGCCTCAGAAACATCACTTCCCAACAAAGCCCCCTCCCCTCCCTGCCCAATTCCTCTGGTTGCTAGTTGCCAGGCCTAGAGGCCTGTGTGGGCTACCCGAGTCTTCTTACCTCACCTCCGAGGTCTTCGGCTGGCCACGCCGGATGCACATATGAGAGAAAGGACGTTCCAGAGTCGAACAAGGGTTGAGCTTTATTTCAGGGTCTAGTTACAAGTGCAGGGAGATCTTCCTTAGGAGGAAGAGGGGGAGATTTCCTAAGGAGGCTAGGATCTTAAGGGATTGGAAGTAGAAGTACAAGTGGGGAGAGAGGGGGAGGGGAGAGAGGAAAGAAGAGAAACGGAGCCTACTGTCCTCTTGGCTCCTCACGTGCTAAGAGAGCTTTCAGGCTTCCTCAATCCTACTTAACCTTCAGCCACACAGTTTGCATCTCAATACCCTGCTGTTAGATAACAATAGTGTGCCCAGATCCGGGACCATCTCGAGGGCGGGGAGATCTCTCTCCCATCACGTTTCTCACGGGGAGAGGTGGAAATACCCGAGCTAGCCGAGCTAGCTCAGTCTGACCTTCTCGAATCCCCATTGTTCATGGAGGGCCTCGTAAGACTCTAAGATTTAGAAGTCCCACTTTTACCCGCCCGAGACCGTCCACACGGAATTGAGCTTCCAATCCCAACATATCCCCTTCTTTGTTATGCGCGGAGCGCACCTGGCTCTAGAGCAAACAGTGGCTGGAGGCTGAGTGGATTAGGAAGGCCTTTAGCATATGAGTACCCTACAACAAGACTTCATTCACACAGAAATCTGCAGCTAGCACAACTGACAAAGGGAGGCATCAAATAAAACAAAGATGAAACTAAATGGCTGAGTTACAACAGGGGAAGTGCAATCAACTAATCCCAAAGCATATTTTAAGAGGAGCAGCTGGTGTAGGCGCCTTACACGTCACCACCCCCCTTAATCTTGCAAAAGGATCTATACAGGTGGAAAATTGGTCACCTCCTCCCCCCCCCCAAGTGTCTGAGTCTGTGATATCAAAGTCCTCCTTCAGCTGGTGGAAAGAGATGCCTAGATGGGAAGCTGTCAGCAGCAGTGTCTGCAGTTGTGATGAGTGCTGCCTCCTCTCTGGGCAGCAAGGTTAAAGCTGTCAGCAGCAGGCTCAGGTGGCGTATGATCCTTCTCCGGGGTCTCCGGGCTCTCCGGGGTCTCCGCCTCCTGCATCTCCGCCGTCTCCAACATCGGTTCCCACCTACGGATCCTTCTAATGGGAATTCATGCATGACCTTTTCCTATGGAGACACAAACATACCCTCGACCCCATATTAGTATCTTAAAATGTCTCATAGCTGGAGTAGTATGTGAGCCTTTTGAGACAGCTGTATCAAGCTCTGATTGTATTAGGCCTCTTTTTCTTAGCTCTGATTGTATTAGGCGATCTCTATCTCCCCTTCTTTGTTTAGCGAGGATCGCCTTCAAGGTAAAGATGATAAGAATGCATAGTAGCTGTTTATTTTGGTATAGCTGCTGCCAGGTGCTTACAAATGCTTGATTAACATCTGTAAGGAACCTGAACTTTACGGATTTTTTCTTTATAACAAACACAGGAGCATTCCAGGGTGCTGATTGCTCCTTAACCAATATTTGTAGTGCCTGGAGTTTTTCTGGAGTCAGGGGCCATTGCTCCACCCAAATCGGGGTGTCTGACTTCCAATTCAAGGGTGGGGACTCCAGTGCAACAGCAATGGCCCTTACTAAAAATTTGATAACCTCATCCCGAGGCGGCTAATAGCCATTCCGGCAATCAAGACATAATCGGAGGCTGAGTACTGTAATTGATTTCCTGTAGCCTCAAATTGCCCTGTTCCTGTAAATTGCTGATAAGCCTGGGGGGCCTGAGCCCCTAGCCCACCGGTAGTGCTCTTTACCCTCTGAGAAAATTCTGATACCCAAATCACATTCTGCCCAGGGGTAAGGCAGGCTCTAGCTAAGCTCTTCCAGTCATTAGGAGTCAGAACGAACTGACCACTGAGAGTTTCAAGCATGGCTATGACAAAGGGTGAATTAGGGCCATGCTTGGTACAAGCCTCTTTAAGAGTCGCCACTCTCTTCCACTCTTATTCCAATCCCTCCCTGGCCTCTCCGGCCCTTCCTTACAAAATTCTCGGAGGTCGTTTAACTCTATTGTGACCCCCGCCTCCCTGCTTTCCCTGTGAAGTTTCTCAGCCCAGACCTCCTGTTCCTCTGGCTTTATTACTGGCAATAGATTCCCCATCTCCGCCCTTTTCCCAGGGGTTTGGGAAGCTTCTCTCCACTTTCTCTCCTTCCGAATCTAGGATTCGGGACTCGCTTCTTTCACAGCCCCTTCCGGGTGTACCCCAAAAGCACCCAGGATTATCTGCGCTCCCAATCCCTGTTGGGGCGCCAACTGCCAGGCCTAGAGGCCTGTGTGGGCTACCCGAGTCTTTCTTACCTCACCTCCGAGGTCTTCGGCTGGCCACGCCGGATGCACATATGAGAGAAAGGACGTTCCAGAGTCGAACAAGGGTTGAGCTTTATTTCAGGGTCTAGTTACAAGTGCAGGGAGATCTTCCTTAGGAGGAAGAGGGGGAGATTTCCTAAGGAGGCTAGGATCTTAAGGGATTGGAAGTAGAAGTACAAGTGGGGAGAGAGGGGGAGGGGAGAGAGGAAAGAAGAGAAACGGAGCCTACTGTCCTCTTGGCTCCTCACGTGCTAAGAGAGCTTTCAGGCTTCCTCAATCCTACTTAACCTTCAGCCACACAGTTTGCATCTCAATACCCTGCTGTTAGATAACAATAGTGTGCCCAGATCCGGGACCATCTCGAGGGCGGGGAGATCTCTCTCCCATCACGTTTCTCATGGGGAGAGGCGGAAATACCCGAGCTAGCCGAGCTAGCTCAGTCTGACCTTCTCGAATCCCCATTGTTCATGGAGGGCCTTGTAAGACTCTAAGATTTAGAAGTCCCACTTTTACCCGCCTGAGACCGTCCACACGGAATTGAGCTTCCAATCCCAACAGCTAGTAACTTCCCACTCTAACTGCCTTGCATTAATTTGCCCATGTGTGTCTCCTCACCTTCCCTCCCCTCCTTGAGAGTGAAATTGCTTCCCTCCTGCCCTTCATGGCCCAAACACCCATCATAATGCCTGAGGGTACATAGTAGGTGTTTAATAAATACTTGTTGATAGATTAGGAGACAAGGTTATCTAGTTTTCCCTAGACTTCTCAGATTCACTGGGCCAAAGTGTTAAAAAGGCATCCTGGGACAGGCAGAAAAATCTTTTCTTAATACAAGAAGTGCCCATTTCTTTTTTCTGTCTAGCTCTGCTAGCATAATGATCAGCATTGAGAATAGTGGCTTCTGCCACCACCCCCCCCCCCCCCACATACACACACACACACGTAGGGTCACTGTTTATCCTTCTCATAGTATGTACCCATCTGCATAGACTCCAGCCTAAAAATCTTTTCCCACTCTTTTTTCTGCTGCAAAGATGGGGGCGCAGGGGCGGCATGAAGGTAAGAGGTGGGGAAGGTTGCTTTGTCTTACTCTACTGGCTTTGAATTTAACACACAGATTCCTCCTTCCTTCCTGACTGCTGTGAAACTAACGAGTCCAGTCAATTTTGAACCAAGAAAGACTACTAATCTGTTTACTTATTGTGGGGTGCCTCATCTAAAGAGCCAGGGTTGTGGCATTTGCTTGTCCTGTCAGTTCAGCCCTTGGCACTTGATAAGTCTCTGAAGTAGCTAGCATCAACCAAGCCCAGTTCTCTGAAAACTACTGAAGAAATACATCACTTTATTTCTCACTAATCACTATGAATGCATTCTCTTTGCAGAGCCCTTTATACTCTTCAAAGAACTTTGGTATAGACAGCTGAAACAGACATTGAGGGACGCCTTGACAGCCATCCCCTGTTGTCCACTCACAGAGTACAACCCTACCTAGCTCAGGCCCTCGTCAGCTCTCCTCAGTACAATTGCCTTCAATTGCCTCTGGGTCTCCCCTCTCTAACCCATCCTCCCCACAGTTGCCATAGTGATATTCCTAAATCGTTAGTCTGATTGTGTCCCTACCCTGTTCAAGAAACACCAATAGATGTCTATTTCTTCTAGATTGTAATAGAGACACCTCCATTTGGCATTAAGACCTTTCTCAATCTTGATCCAGTCTTTCCAGGCTGATTTTTGCCTTGGCCCCTTTTATGTACCCTACATTCCTGTTAACTTAGCCTTCTCGTTCCTCATGCAGGACATTTCAGATCTCGATTCTTCTCCACTCCTGGCTAGAGTGCACTCAGACTCACCTGTTCAAATCCTTAGCACTCTTCAGGGTTTGGTTCAAGTGCTAGCTACGACTAAGGGCCTTGCTTGATTTGCCTGGTTGCTAATACCACCTTTTTATTTTAATTAAAATTTATTTTAATTAAAAAATGCCTTTTTATTTATTTAGTATGTAATTTATTTCTATTCACTTACTGAGTACATGTTGTCTCTTCTTCCTTTCATCCTCCCTCTGCACAGGTAGAATGTAAATTGAATCTCCAGTACAGTACCTGGTACATGAGTTTAATAAATGCTTAATGTTTACCAAATTGTGTTGAAATGTCCAAGGTCACTCACTTATGACAGTGCCAAGACTAGACTCTGTTTTGTCTGATTCCAAGTTAAATGTGCTTACTATACTATTCTGTCAAGAATATCACCATTCTGTGATTACAGTCATAGAAGGTTTGAGCCAAAAGGTATCTTAGAGATCATGTAAGGTCAGAGAGATCATCCTATTTAAGAGATCATTTTATTTTACAGACAAGGAAATTGAGACCCAGAGAGGATACACAACCTGGTCAAGATCACAGGTTGTTGTTGGTGTTTGTTCTTCATTCTTTTTTTTTTTTTTATCAGAGAAGTTTATTCATTTTTTAAAATTTATTTTTAGATTATGACATTCATTTCCACAAAATTTTTGAGTTCCAGTTTTTCTCCCCATCTCTCCTCTCCCCTATCCCATAACAACTTACCCCTTCCCTCAATGTGCCCTCCCTCCTATCACACTCCACCCTTCCCTTATCCCCATCTTCTCTCTTTTCTTGTAGGGCAAGATAGATTTCTATACCCCAGTACCTGTATTTCTTATTTCCCAGTTATATGCAATAACAATTCTCAACATTTGTTTCTAATACTTTGAATCCTAACTTCTCTCCCTTCCTCCCTCCCCACCCATCCCCACTGAGAAGGCAAGCAATTCAATACAGGCTATATATGTGTTGTTTTGCAAAAGACTTTCATAATAGTCATGTTGTGTAAGACTAACTATATTTCCATCCATTCTACCCTGTCCCCCCTTTATTCTATTCTCTCATTTGACCTTGACCCTTCCCAAAAGTGTTTACTTCTAGTTACTCCCTTCTCCCATTTGCCCTCCTTTCTATCATCCCCCTCACCCCACTTGTCCCCTTCTCCCCTACTTTCCTGTAGTGTAAGATAGATTTTCATACCAAATTTAGTGAGCATGTTATTCCCTCCTTAAGCCATATGTGAAGAGAGTAAGCTTCACTTTCCCCCTCTCACCTCCTCCCTTTTCTCCTCCATTGAAAAAGATTTTTCTTATCTCTTTTATGAGTGATAATTTGCCCCATTCCATTTCTCCCTTTCTCCTCCCAATATATTCCTTTCTCACCCCTTAATTTTATTTTTTTATAGATATCATCCCTTCTGATTCAACTCAACCTGTGCTCTCTGTCTATATATGTGTGTGTGTGTATGTGTGTGTGTGTGTGTGTGTGTGTGTGTGTGTGTGTGTGTATAACTCCTCCACCTATCCAAATACTGAGAAAAGTCTCAAGAGTTACAAATATTATATTTCCATGTAGGAATGTAAACAGTTCAGCTTTAGAAAGAACCTTATGATTTCTCTTTCCTGTTTACCTTTTCATGTTTTTCTTGATTCTTGTGTTTGAAAGTCAAATTTTCTTTTCAGCTCTGGTCTTTTCATCAAGAATGCTTGAAAGTCCTCTATATCATTGAATGACCATTTTTTCCCTTGAAGTATTATACTCAGTTTTGCTGGGTAGGTGATTCTTGGTTTTAATCCCAGTTCCTTTGACTTCTGGAATATCCTATTCCAAGCCCTTCCATCCCTTAATGTAGAAGCTGTTAGATCCTGTGTTATACTGATTGTATTTCCACAATACTCAAATTGTTTCTTTCTGGCTGCTTGCAATATTTTCTCCTTTACCTGAGAACTCTGAAATTTGACCACAATATTCCTAGGAGTTTCTCTTTTTGAGTCTCTTTAAGGAGGTGATCAGTGGATTCTTTCAGTATTTATTTTTCCCTCTGGTTCTAGAATATCAGGGTAGTTTTCCTTGATAATTTGATGAAAGATAATGTCTAGCCTCTTTTTTTGATCATGGCTTTCAGGTAGTCCCATAATTTTTAAATTGTCTCTCCTGGGTCTATTTTCCAGGTCAGTTGTTTTTCCAATGAGATATTTCACATTATCTTCTATTTTTTCATTCTTTTGGTTTTGTTTTGTAATTTCTTGGTTTATCATGTAGTCATTAGCTTCCCTCAACTAAACTCTCATTTTTAAAGAACTATTTTCTTCAGTGAGCTTTTGAACCTCCTTTTCCATTTGGCTGATTCTGTTTTTTAAAGTCTTCTTCTCCTCATTGGCTTTTGGGACCTCTTTTCCCAGTTGAGTTAGCCTATTTTTAAAGGCATTATTTTCTTCATCATTTTTTTGGGGTCTCCTTTAGCAAGCTGTTGACTTGCTTTTCAAGCTCTTCCATGGCCTGAGCCCATTGCATGTTCATTTTGGAAGTACTGGAGACAAAAGACTTGACTTCCTCTGACAGTATGCATTGTTCTTCCTCATTTGAAAGGATGGAAGGAATTACCTGTTCACCAAGTAACCTTCTATGGTCTTATTTTTTTCCCCTTTTTTGGGCATTTTCCCAGCCATTTACTTGACTTCTGAATTCTTTGTCAAGAGGAGGGTCCTAGTGCTCCTTTTCACCCCAGGACCATGCTCAGGGCTGAGATTCAGATCAGTTGCTCAATTCCCACAGAGGTTTTAGGTGAGGGCAGGGCCACCACTGAGGGCTGAGGTTCAGATCAGGTGCTCAATTCACCCAGGGGCTTTAAGCTAAGCCACTCCCACAATGGAAGCTGCCACCTAGCTAGGTCACTGCCAGCAGTGCTTCCACCCCACTGCTGCTGCTGCCTCGGATGCCTAGGGCCTCATGCTGGGGGGGGGGGGGGGACCCTGCTCCCCTCTAGCCCAGCTGGGAAAGCCCTCTCACTGACCTTTGAAGCTTTCTTTGGTGCTTGTGGGTTGAAGAATCTGAGACCCTCCCTGCTGCAGATTCTCCCCAGAGGACTGTTCTGGTCCTGTTCCTCCCAGTGCCATGTGGCCAGGGCTAGTCTATAGACCTTTCCTGTTGGCCTTCCAGGTTACTTTTGGCTGTAAAATGTCTTTCACTCTGTCATTCTGTGACTTTTGCTGCTCTAGAATTTGTTGAGAGTCATTTTTACAGGTTTTTATAGGCTATGTGGGAAGAGCTATAGTATGTGCATCTTTCTACTCTGCCATCTTGGCTTTGCCCCCTGTCCTTCATTCTTGAAGAGGACCATGACATCAGGAAGATGACACCATGACTTGCAAGTGAATTGGATTTAAGTGAGGGAAGGCTGGGCAAGATCACCAGTCTCACTCTCTCCTCTGGAGCCATCTGGGTCCATTGGCCTGATATAGATCAGGATGACTGGAGATAGCCCCATGATCTTGGCCATCTAATATTTTCTGAATAGTATAGTCAAGTCAGGACTATGACTTTCAGACTTCTAGAGTCATATTACTCCTGTCCAACACTTTGCTCAACACATCAGCTCCATTCCAGTCTATTTGTCAAATTCCTTTGATTTTGAAAGCCAAACCTGATCCCTTCATCTCTTTGTAGTCCTCTTACACCTTATTTCCTTCCCCTTGCCCCTCACCTACATACTCTGAGATTTCTTGTTACTCCTCACACACAGCACTCATCTCCTAACTCCAAGCATTCTTACTTACAGTCTTCCATGCTTGAAATGCTCTCCCTCCTCCTCTGTATCTTCCTTGAAACCTTTCCCAACTCCCCTTAATGCTTGTGCCTTCCCTCTGAGATTACCTTCAATTTAACGTGTCCACATCTTGTTTGAGTGTAGACCAGGAACTCCTTGAGAGGCTGAACTATTTCCCCCTGCTCTTTGTATCCCCAGCACTTGATACAGTGACTGGCACATAGTAGGTACTTAACAAAGGCTAGTTAACTTAATCTGCGGACTTGACTTTTCCCCATACACGATATTCCACTTCTTGCCTCCATGCTTTTTTCATGTCTGAACGGACTCCCCTCTCACCCCTGCATCATGGAATTCCCAATTTCCTTCAAAGGATAATTTGGGTACTACCTCTTACATGAATGCGACTTTCCAGCTCTACCCTCCAGTCATCGGTGCTCCATCTTCCTCTTGAAATCACCTCACATTACTTTATATATACATTGTATGTATTTATCTGTGTGCATGCTGTATCCACCCAGTAGGATGTAAGCATCTTCAGTGCAGAGAATATTTTATTTTTGCCTCTGTATACTTAGTATCTAGCACAGTGCCTTATACATCGTAGATGTCTAATTATTGTTGCATTGAATTGAATTAGTATCTGTATGACATTTTATTTGTGCAAAGTGATTTATTTACCTTTGGGAGAAGAATTAAGTGGAATTTCAAAGGTAGATGAACAAGAGGCTACAGGTAAGAGGAACTTCCTTGGCCAATGTCAGCCAGTGAAGTTACTTAGAAACCCTAGAATGGGAGTTGATTTCTCTATCAATACTAGTCAAAATCATCATCTTGTCAAAGGTCTAGTATTGCCCTGACCAAGGACTCAATTTCCACATCTGGAACAGGAAACAGTGGGACCTGAGACAAAGGATTAGTGCTGCCCTGACAGGACTCCAGACCCTACATGCAGGGCCTCAAAACCAGGCCTGTGTATTCCACATGAAGGACAGCTTTTGGGAGCACCTTATGCCACCATCTTGGGATGTAGCTTCAAGGTGGTTCTCACATGAATTCAGTCTGGTCCCCAGGTGCCTACATCTGAACTTCTCATCACCTTACCATGATCAGGAACCAGGCATTTGGAGAGTAAACATACATCCACGCCATCCGTGGAGGATGGAGGCCCAGCTAACTGGTATTACCAATTACTAACTAGTATACCATGCTATAGCATTCCTTTGGCTCCTTTAATCTCTGTGAGTTAGAAGCAGCACTTTCCAAGTCAAAACCCCCTTTCCCTGTTGTCTCTTCCAATACTCTCAATCCTCATCCAACTCAACAATTTTCCCTCTAAAGACCTCTTTTTCCTTCCTTTTCCCCTCGTTTTTCAATGTGAAATCCTTATTGGATAATGAATTAACACACAAAGTGCTTTGCAAATCTTAAAGTGCTATATAAATGCTAGTTATTATTATTGATACTAATATTACTTTAACAAACTCCCCTTCGTTCTAGATCTCTCCTTTTCAGACTCTGCTTCTGCCCTTTCCCCACAGTTGTGAGAGCCTGGCTCTTTCCACAATACACACATCCTTTGCCACCCTTCCCAGTGCTGTTTATGCTTTTTCCACCCACTGGACCAGGAAGGGCTTTCAAACACCTTAGTCTCCATTGCCTATTCTACTTCTTCCTTCTGAAATCATCATTCTGCAACCTTTGAGGTTTATTCCATCAATCTGTATCACTCAGTTCACATGCTTGTTCCTGGGTTCTACTGGTTTCCAGGTAATTGGTTGGTTGGTTGTTGTCCTTTGTTTTCAAAGAGGACCAAATTGACATCACCATGATAAAGTGAAGTTTCAGTGTGTCCGACTACGGCTGATCAGACCAGTATGAGCTGGGAATGCTCTACCACAGGTTGGGTACAGATAGTCTGTGTGAATATTTGTGGTGCATACTCCAAATCTGAGCATCCTACCATTACTTTGTGCTATCTCAATTCTGCTTTGCTCATAGAGCACAGCACCCTTTCTGATGTGAGCACACCATGCTAAGTGGTCTTGTTTCCAGGTTACACTCACTCCTTCAAAGAATTTGGTACCTGGTTTTCAGTTTTCCTCTAATACTTCATCTCCACACCGTACCTGATAGATACTGTGGTGGAATGGATAGAATGTTGAATGACAACCAAAGGATCATAGTATCACAGATTTAGAGCTGGAGGGGACCTTAGAAGCCAACCCCCTCATTTAACAAATGAGGAAACTGAGGCACAGAGTAATTAAACATGACTTGTCCAAGATCACACAGCTAAGAAGTATCTGAGGTGAGATTTGAACCTAAGACTTCCTGGCTCTATCTAAACTCTGCCTCTTATACTTAGTAATTGTGAGAGTAGAAGAAATCACTAAATCTCTTTGGGCTTGTTTCCTCATCTGTAAAATGGAGATGACAATAATGCCTGTAGAACCTACCTGTGTCACAGGATTTTTACGAGGTTTATATGAGATTATATATGTGTGTACATGTATACATATGTATATACACATATATGTAAAATGTGATTTGTAAACCATAAAGGACTATACAAGTCAGTTACTATAATCAGAAATTTCAGTCTGTAAGTTGATGTCCCCCAAACACCCTGGCCAAACAGTTCATCAACCACCTTATTTCTCATGTCCTACTTCTTCACTGCAACTCAGCATTCCACAGGAATTGATCCTATCTTAGATGTCACCATCACCTCTAACTATGCCTCCCATATGATGATGAACTTTAAAATTTCCCTAACAGCAACCACCTGTCCTTCCACCTCTCCCCTACCTCATTCCTCCTTAAAATTATTCTTCTTACTCAATGGCAGTCACCAGTTCTTTATCCCTCCTTGTTTCTCCTCTATCATCGCTACTCTGATCTTCACAGCCTCCACTCTATAGTTAATTCACTAATAGTACATTAATTGTACTCTCAAATTTCTCATCCTCTTGTCCTTCCACTGTTCTCATCTTTCTTATATCTACCACCCACTTCTTCTCCTCTTACTTTCACATTGCTGAAGACCATTGGTGAAAGTCATACCACCATGGCAACTGGGTCTGCTACAAATTCTTATCATTTAATTGCAATTGGCTCCCATTGTTGCATGGCAACCATTTTGTTTGTAGCTCTGTGGGAACTTCCTTGAGACTGGGGGTTGTTTTTTGCCTTTCTTTGCATTCCCAGTGCTTTAGTAAAGTGACTAAAACATAGTAGGTGTTTTAAAAATGCTATGTGACTGCTGGGTGGAGCCAAGATGGCAGAGTAGAAAGATGCATACACTCTAGCACTTCCCCCACAAAATACCTGTAAAAATGACTCAACAAAGTCTAGAGCAGCAGAAGCCACAGAACAACAGAGCGAAAGAGGTTTCCAGCCAAAGGTAACCTGGAAGGCCAACAGGAAAGGTCTATCTCCTGGGATGCTGAGAGGAGTGGAGCACAGCCCTGTCCGTGCGGCACTGGGAGGAACAGGACCTGAACAGAGCTCCAGGCAGAGTTCCTAACAGGGAAGGTCCCAGATACCCCAACCCACAAGCGACAAAGAAAACTCCAAAAGTCAGTGGGGGAGGGCTTTTCCAGCTTTGTGAGAGGAAACAGGGTTTCTCTAGCAATAGCCCCAGGCTGCAGCAGAGGCCTCAGCAGCATACTGTAGGCAGCTACAGAGTCCAGGAAGCAACCTGGATCCATTGTTCAGGCAGCTCAGCTTAAAGCCTCTGGTGGTAGGGAGCAGCTGATCTAAACCTCAGCCCTGAGTGATGGCCCTGCCCCCACCCAAAGCCCAGGGGAATCCAGCAGCTGAGTCTAATCTCTTGACAAAGGATTCAGAAGTCAAGTAGCTGGCTAAGATAAAGCCCAAAAAAGGGAAAGAAAATAAGACCATAGAAGGTTACTTTCTTGGTGAACAGGTGTCTCCTCCCATCCTTTCAGATGAGGAAGAATAAGGCTTACTGTCACAGGAAGCTAAGACCCCTGCCTCCAGGGCCTCCAAAGTGAACTTAAATTGCGCACAGGCAATAGAAGAGCTTGAAAAGTGAGTTAATAGCTTGCTAAAGGAGAACCAAAAAAATGCTGAGGAAAATAACACCTTTAAAAAGAGGCTAACTCAATTGGAAAAAGAGATCCAAAAAGCCAATGAGGAGAAGGAGGCATTAAAAAGCAGAATTAGCCAAATGGAAGAGAAGGTTGAAAAGCTCCCTGAACAAAATAGTTCTCTGAAAGAGAGAATTGAGTTCAGGGAAATGAATGACTATGAGATAAACCAAGCAGTTAGAAAACAAAACCAAAAGTTTGAAAAAATAGAAGATCATGTGAAACATCTCACTGCAAAAACAACTAATCTGGAATATAGATCCAGGACAGACAATCTAAAAATTATGGGACTACCTGAAAGCCATGATCAAAAAAAGAGCTTAGACATTATCTTCCATGAAATTATCAAGGAAAACTGCCCTAATATTCTAGAACCAGAGGGAAAAATATATATTGAAAGAATCCCATGGGGATGGGTAGGGAGGGTGGGAAAGAAGGTGGAATTCAAAGTATTAGAAACCAATGTTGAGAATTATTATTGCATATAACTGGGAAATAAGAAACACAGATAATGAGGTATAGAAATTTATCTTGCCCTACAAGAAAAGAGAGAAGATGGAGACAAGGGAAGGGTGGGGTATGATAGAAGGGAGGGCTCATTGAGGGATGGGGTAATCAGAATGCAAGGCATTAGGGAATGGGGGACAAGGAGAGATGGGGAGAAAAATTGGACATGTTACAAAGTGATGTAAAAGCAATTAGCTTTAAAACAATTGACTAAATTAGTTACCGAGACTAAATCAGAGACATTTTAAGTTTGGGGAAATGAATTTTAGTCTAAGTCTCCTAGAGGCAGGTAACTTTGGGTAAAATTTGGCATTGATGGAAAAGTTAAGTTTTAATGGTAAAAGTTAAGTTTTAATGGTAAATTTGATTTTATGATTGTTATTTAATCAGGAACTAGAACATGTATAGAAAGGCATGTGAGTCACTTAAGACTTGCCTCAAAAGATGTTCCTTAGCCAATGTGAAATTATAGTCATATCTGAAACCTGGCTATTGGAACTTGCTATTTTAAGATGTTATGGGACTATTAAGTAACTGTCCTTCTGAGTCTAACTCCAGGCATGGATAGCAACAAAGGTGGTCTGAGCCTCCAATCCATGATTCCAGTAAGTTTGTGAGATGTTAGTATGAACTGAAAAAAGTGATCTCATGGGAACGGTGGGAGAGCAGCTGTTCAGCCTGGGCTGAGGTAGGATTCTCCTGACTCAGTTTCTCCACTGACACATGGCAGACTCTAAGCCTTGCTGAATGCAAGTTGACAATCTACTCCTGCCTGGAATTGACATGAAGTTGGGGAGATATTGTTTCCCTGCAATGTCCCTACTCTTAGTGGCAATTTCCTATAGTCAAAAGGTTTGTAAGCTTAATAGCAGATCTATTAAATTATAGATTGTTGGTTGGGGAACATCCGAGGTCAAGTCTAAAATTAACCTATTAGGCTTAGGACTTTAGACCAACAACAATCAGTTAAGGTCCTTTAATTCTTAGTAATAGTGTGGAGACAATTAAGTCAAGGGCTTATGAGGTTAGCATACATAGTTCTTATTTGTGTCTCAATTGGTTAATGTTTTAAAAAATCCATTTGTGGTCTATATTGTAAATGCTTTAAAAGAAATATCACCTGACCAAAAGTTGGAGTTGTGTTATGAGATATAAACTGTGTTAAAAATGAAAAATAAAAATAAAAATAAAGAAAGAGAACTGCTGAACTCAGAGAACAAAAAAAATTCTATCTGACTGACCCGCTTACAACCTTTTCACTAGTTTGAGGGACTCTGTGGGTCAGCATTCATCCAAAAATATAGCTCATAAACCCTCAATGATGTGGCTATTTTAAAAAAATAACCATCTAGAGAACAAATTATTATTTGTAAAATGTACTTAATTAAGAAGGATCGCAAAAGTGACAAGAAAAGATCTTCCCCTTTCATGCACACACACACATAGAGTACATTCTCTCATAGGTTGTCATATCACCAGTGGAAGAGGACACAAGCTTAGGGAACATGTATGACCAAGGAACACATACAAAGATATAGACATCAGGAATCATGTATCCATGGTCATGCATGGAGTTCATAGACTAGGGGAAACAGTCAGGGCACACACATAGCAGGAATAGGTCACACATCTCATATTGTAAAGTTCTTGCTAGTGATATGTTGTTCTCTGCTCTTCTCTTCTAAATATTGCATTTCTACTGGGGCATATCATCTCTATTGACTGTCAAATTTTTGTTTTTAGTTAAATGCATCATCTCTGTTGAGGAGCGTCATCTCCACTCCACTTGTTCAAAGCTATGCCCTTCTTCTGAGAGTCTTCACTGGTCTTATGGACAATGAACTCCTCTGTACTACCATCTGCTGGGCTTCAACTAGTTAGACCCTTCAGGGCCAACTGCTGCTCTTTATTAAACCATCTTCTAGGTTTTAATGGCTAGAAAGGCTCTCTCTTTTAATGCAGATATGAAGGTTATGACACACAGCCAGACAACACTAACAAAAGTGAGCAGAATGTTGCAATCTAAGATTGAATCTATTCTTTTAGCTGCCTGTGTTTGGTGCTGATTTATAGTTCATGGTATCAAACAACTAAGTGATTTAGGATTAAGAAAAATATTTTAAACCCTCGTTACATCACTGATTCTGAACCTATGTCTCCACAACCCATTTTGGAGACTGGGTTCAAAAAGTCCAACAACCTACCATAAGACCTGTGTAGAGAGAAATTGGAGCCTCTTTTCCTCTGCGCTGGGCTAATAATCAGACAGCAAGCATTTCCCCCCATTTTCTTTTAAAAATCATTTCAATATCATTTTGCTTTCTCCAATTATATGTAAAGACAATTTTAACATTCATTTTTACAAAATTTTGAGTTCTCAATTTTTCTCCTTCCTTACCTCCCTTGCCCTCTTCCTAAAATGCTAAGCAACATGATATAGCTTATCTATGTGCAGGCATATAAAACATATTTCGGTATTAGTCATGTTGTGAAAGAAGAAGTACACCAAAATTAAAAAACAACACAAAAAACCCACTAAGAAAGTGAAAATAACCTGCTTCTATCTGCAGTCAGATGCCATCAGTTCTCTCTCTGAATGTGGACAGTATTTTCCATCACAAGTCCTTTGGAATTTTCTTGGTTCATTGTATTGTTGAGAAGAACCAAGTTATTTATAACAACAAGCATTTATTAAGCATTTTTATGTGTCTGGCACTATGCTGAGGCTCATGAAAAAAAAGCAAAAATACATTCTCTGCCCTTGGAAAGCTCTTGTTCTCACGGAGGACTCTCTACTTATTTTTCTTTGATCGGCTCCTTATCACAGTCTATAACAGCTGTTAAAACTGTTTTCGTTTTCTTCCAATCTCCTCACCTCTCCTCACCCTTCTCTCAGCAGATGAACTTATTTCCTGACAAAAATTAAGGCCAGCCATCCTGAGGCCCCTTGTCTCCTCTGCTTCCCAAATGGAAATTCCTTTCCAGCTTGATGTATCATCTTCTCCCTTAATACTGTCTCCGAGGAGGGGGTTGGCCAACTCCTATACTTGCTTCCTCAGTTCTTTTCTCTCCTCTTTCCCCTCGCCTTCCGCCATTGAAGGATCAATTAATTCCAGATCATGCTATCTTTTTTCATATTTTCTTGCATGTTTTCCTAACTTTCCCTCTTTTCTTCTAATTCTCCTCCAGGAAACTCCAGGAAATCTTTCTCTCTTCATTTTTGTTGGGGAGTCAAACACCCTTTCCCTTAAAAGACTATGGCATAAGAACTCTGACCAAACCTTGACCAATTACAACTTCAAAAGATTGATGATGAAGCATGCTTCCCACTTTTCGCCAAAGAATTAATGGACCAGACAGACAGAAAGAAGCATGCATTCTCAATTGACTGTTCTACTACAGCTTTGTTACAAGGAAGGGCTTCTCCAGTATTTAGAGGACAGGATAAGGGCATTAGTGCATAGAGATAGATAGAGAGGAGAAAGAGCATCAAGAAAATATTTATTTAAATGCACAGAAGAAAACCAGAGGCAGTACGGAAGGGAACACAATTATTTTGTTACTACTTCATTAAATTTAATGTATATAAATATTTTTAACAACTGAATACACAAGTTTATGGTTTCTGATATAGCAGTCTCCCTTGTTCTTTGTATTTTGAATTGCTTGCTTGTTTTTTTTTTTTTACAAGTGTTAAGTTAACAATAAAAAAGAGTTTGAAATAAAGATCATGGTAGATGATTAGATCTTCCTAGAAAGGAAGGATTCAGAGACAAGACCTGAACCCATCGTACTCCTGATTCTGTGGTGAGTTCTCTGTGGCAGAGGGAGGGGAATAAGGGAAGAAAGGGACGGGAGAGGGAGAGAGAGAGAAAATGGAGAGGGAAAGGGGGGGAGAGAAGAGAAGGGAGAGAAGAAGAGTGGGGAAGG
Organism: Notamacropus eugenii; assembly: GCF_028372415.1. Taxonomy (NCBI): domain Eukaryota; kingdom Metazoa; phylum Chordata; class Mammalia; order Diprotodontia; family Macropodidae; genus Notamacropus; species Notamacropus eugenii. Next base: position 216,515,796 of record NC_092872.1, on the reverse strand, counting down.
ATAGAGAGGGGACAAGAGGGGGAAAGGGGAGAGGAAAAGAGAGAAGATGGGGAGGGGAGAGGAGGGGGAAAGAGAAGGGGAAGAAGGGAAGAGGAGGAAGGGAAGGAGAGGGAAAGAGAGGGAAGGGGGAAGAGAGAGAGGAGAGGGGAAGAGGAAGAGGGGAAATGGGGGAGGTAATGAGAACACAGGATGGTTAGATACATTATATAGATAGAGACTGATGTCTAAAAGGCATAGCCTGCCATTAGACTTTATAGGCACAAGTCATTATTACAGTATGTGACCATAGGATCTACTTTATGTGGCAGTGTCCTAAGGTTAGTGGGAGTGGGGTTCACTTCATATTTTAGGGAAAGGATGGAGGGATAATCCTTTCCCCATCCGTAGCCCTCAAAGGGCCCTTTACAAACCTTTAATGGCTCCCTTAGCATCAGGCTGTGGCTGACAGTCTTAGCTCTGCAAAATCCAGAACCCTGGGGGATTCCCTAAGGAATCTAAAGCAGAATACTGGCTTTTTGGTGCTTTGTGAGGTATTGTGAGTTTCTCTGACAATTACTGAACCCATGTCCCAGACAAACATCATGAAGTGGGGGTAGGCGGGGGTAGGGGGGTGGGGTTTGCTGTAAATGATTTCTCACAATTCCCTCTCTTGAACTGGGAATCAGAAGGTGAATTCCAAAGGTGCATCATCCCTACCCCATGTTGAGGAGCAAAGCAGAGATATAATCATAGATACAGTCCTGGAAGGGACCTCATAAACCATCTAGTTCAACCCTTTCATTCTATAGATGGGGAAACTGAGATTCAGGGAAATTCAGTACTCACCCAAGGTTACAGGTGGTGTCAGTGGTAGTGTTTGACCCCTGGTTTTCCTGAGGTCAGAACCAGAGTTTTTCCCACCATCCTATACTTGGGCAGGCAGCTCAGAGGTTACATCCTCCAGTCTCAACCCTGTATGAACTATTGCACTGATGCAGACAGGCTCACACACGTACACAAAACAATGCATTCAGCTGTCTAAAAATTAAATATGATTCATTAAAGAAGGTGGCCTTCCATCAGCTAGAGAACAGCTCTCGACAGAAGAGACAGATCTTGACCTCATTTACTCTGAGTTCTCTCTGCCAGCTTCCATCAGCATCAAACTAAGGAAGGTGCAAACTCTAAAGAAACCCTCATTGAAAAGTAAACTATTTTGAGGAAGAAAGTGGGAAGGCTTGACTGCTTGTACCACCTAGCTCCTACACTGGCTATAAAGGAGATGGAAGCAGTCCTGAGGATTAGCACTCTCCTAATGCTGGCGAGTGAAGCTGTTGAGGGGGTAAAAGATAAGTTCTTGAGAGTTAAGTTAGAAGTAAGTGACTGAAGAAAGTGGATTCAGTCAAGGTTAAGCTGTGCTGAGAACGGGTGTGTAAACAAGAGAATGGTTTACACACTCATTCTCAAGCCAGGGAATTGAATCAGTTCGAATGGATGGATGCCAGCTACGACTGTTGCCCTACCAGGGCCCCTGTGATCCAGGGGTGAGAACCCCTGTGGATTCTGGGTGACTTTGGGAGCTTGGTAACTCCAAAGGATTAGATGGAGTAGACATGGCTAGAAAGAATTTTGTCTGAAAATGATCTGGGAGTTCTAGTGGACATAAAACACAGTGCCAGCCAACAGCATAGAGGATGGCTTGCTAGACTTGGAGTCAGGAACACCTGAGTTTAGATCCTACCTCAGATATTTAGTAGTATATGACCCTAGGTAAGCCTCTTAACCTCTGTCTGCCTCATTTTCTCCTCTGAAAATGGAAATAAGATAGCACCTACTTCACAGGCTTGTTGTGAAAGCCAAACTAGAAAACATACTTAAAGCACTTTGCAAACCTTAAAGTGCTATATAAAATTATTATGTTAATAATAATGTTAATAATAACATTAATAATATAAAATATTGTTAACTTGTGTACAATCTTAGGTTGCATCCACAGAGGCTTACTACTTTAAAGTAGTTGATAAAGAGCTGTCCAGGGAGTCAGAAAAACCTGAATTCTGCCTCTGATCTAGACTGGTTGTATGATCGTGGGCAAGTCACCTTACCCCTCAGTGACCAGGCAACTACTAAAACTTAGTGTTGGAAGAGGAACTTTCTTACTGAGAGTTCCCTTTACCCGTGAAATTAGAGAGAGAGAGGAGAAAGAGAAAGACAGAGACAGAGAGAAGCAGAGTCAGAGAGACAGACACAAAGAAGCAGATGGGCATAGCGTCTTGGACTAGAGAGACAATGGTGCCCCTATATTTTACCCTGGTCAGATCACACTGGAGAGCTATGTTCAGTTCTGGGCACCACCTTTTAGGAAGGGTACGGAAGGCTGCAGAGTGTCCAGAGGTACACTACCAAAATGGGAAGGGACCTTGAAACATACTTATGGATCCATTGAAGAATCTAGAGAAGACTGGGGGTAGCAGGAAGGGAGGACATGCTGTCCTCAAGTATTGGAAGGACTGTAATGGGGAAGAAGAAGTAGCCCTGTTCTGCCTGGTCCCACAGCTAGAACTGAGAGTTCTGATGGGCACTTTAGAGTTTAGGTGGAAGCTGTAAAGAGAATGATATATTCTTGATGTAAGAAAATGCTGTCTAGCAATTGAAGATGTACCAGAAGAGAGGGGGCTGCTTTGAGTGGTAGTGGGGACTTGGTCTTTTGCAGTTTTCAAACAAAGCCTTGAAGAAGAAATATTTGAGATGTTGTGAGGGAGATTCTTCATCAGTGATGGATTGGATAAATTGGTCCCAGGGCCCCCTTCCATCTTTGGGATTCTGTGAGTTGTTACTGTTGTTCAGTCATGTCTGACTACTCATGATCCCACTTGGGGTTTTCTTGGTAAAGATACTAGAGTGGTTTGCCATTTTCTTCTCCAGATCATTTTACAGATGAGGAAACTGAGACAATTGGGGCTAAGTGAATTGCGTAGGGTCTCATGGCTTGTAAGTGCCTCAGGCCAGACTCAGGAAGATGAGTTTTTCTGACTCCAGGCTCACTGCTCCATGTAGCTGCCCCATTCTGTGAGTAGGAGGGTTTGGACTTTGATTTGTATAAGCATGGAATTCAGGCAATAGGGTGAAAGAGAAAGTCCTTACTTTGGGCCCTGAAACTGTGCACCAGCTCTGGATCATACTGTCCTTCCATATATTAATATCCGGAAAGCAAGACAAACAATCCCACCATGTTTCACAACATGAATGCCACAAGAACACTGACTTTAGGAGCAAGTAGGGGGCGTACCGGATAGAACACCGACTCTGGAGTCAGGAGGACCTCAGTTCAAATGTGATGTTAGACATTTACTAGCAATGTGACCCCGGGGCAAATTGCTTACCCCTAATTAGCCCCCCCAAAATAAACAAGCAACAAAAATCCACTGACTTTGAAATTCAAATCCTATTTCTAACCTTTACTATCTGTGTGACCTTGAGCAAGTCACTAAAACTCCATGGGCCTTAGTTTCCTCATTTGTAAAATCAGGGGGTTAGACTGATGGCCTCTGAGGTCCCTTCCAACTCTGCTCTAGATGGCACACTCTTGGTATTTTCACGACTGCCTTCCATGACTGGACTTTCCCTCCTGTGTCTGTCTCCTAGCTTGTGAGTAAAGCTATATCTCAGCAGAGTGCCAGGCCACCTCTGGGCCATCGCTTTAAAATAATTGATACAATTCAATTACATAAGAAAAATATTTTTCACTGTATAGTACTCTTTTGGAAAAAAGATTAAGAAGGAAGAAAATAAAACTGGGGGAGATATAGCTTAGAACAGAGAAATCCAACTCACAGCCTACCCACTAGCTGAATGCATCTCAAAACTCCCAAGGGCATCATGAATGAGATGAAAATGTAATTGGGAAATGTTTCACAAAATAAAATTTAAGACTATAATGCAACATAGACAATGTTAGTTTGATATTTTCAATATGCAGCTGTGGGGATTAGTTTATATTTGAGTTTGATGTTACTGGTCTAGAGGATAATAGCTAATATAAAGTTTTATGACTTCAAATAGCTTATGTCTTGTTGGGTCAACAATAACCCTTTGAGGCATATAGAGTTAGTATTACTGTCCCCATTTTGCGAACGGGTAAACCGAGCTTCAGAGAAGTGAAGTAACAATAAAAACAACTAATATTTATCTAGTGTTTACTATGTGCCAGGCACTATTCTAAACACCTTATAAATATTAATAATACCATTCTAAGCACTTTACAATTATTATCTTATTGGATTTTTACTACAACCCTAGAAGGTAGGTGCTAATATCATGCCTGTTTTACGGATGAGCAAACTGAAGTTAAGAAGTGACTTGTCTAAGGTCACACAGATAATAAGTCACATAGCTGGCACTTGAAACCAGGTCTATTGATGGCTAGGTTAATATTCTTTCCCACAGACAAGCTGTCTCTCAGAGAAGGGTAGGACTAGGAAACAGATGATTTAAAATTCTTCCCATCTTAAGTTTCCCCTAAATATTCAGTTACTGCCCATATTACCTGGGGCAAGTCATTTCATCCCTTCGGGACTGTTTCATCATCTGAAAACCAAGGGCACTGGATTAGATGACCTCTAAGGTCTGTTAAGGCTCTAAACCAATGATCTTACAAGCTTTTTTCTACAAAGGGAAAGGATTTCAGTAATCAAGAGAAGTGCTCTCTGGAAGTCCTTGAAATAAGGAAGCGATGCCTCCTTGTGGTCATTTTCTAGAACTTCCCATCTGCCGAGCCATGCGATTATTTTGGTGAAGGAGATGTAATTAGTCATGAGAAGCAGACTGTAAGACCTAACAATTCATTAGATTCAGCCAACTTGAGATGCCTTTAAAAATATTTCCATAACAAAAGTGATACCAATCGACTGGAGAATACCTAATCAAATTGTGGTACCTGAATGTAATGGAAAAGTATTGTTCTGTAAGAAACAATGAACAAATACAGAGAAGTTTAGGAAGACTAACCCGAACTGATGCAAAGTAAAGTATGCAGAGGCAGGTGACCACAGTGACCTGTGACCACAACAACACAGATGTAAACAACATAGCAAATAATAATATATATACCATATAAAAAACAATAAAAAAGAATATTTTGAAAAAGAACGAGAATATAACATGACAGTTCCCTAGATCCTTTACAGAGGAGGAAGTTCATGGATATAGAAAATGACACATGGTATCATTTTAAAAAAATTATTGAGAGGTTTTGCTAAATGTTTTTCTCTTTTTTCTTTTTAAATTCTTTGTTATAAAGGGAGTTATCTCTGGGAGGGGAGAAGGGGAGAGCTATGAGGAGAAACTAGATGGTGTATAAAAAAAGATATCAATTAAAAACTAAACTAAAAAGTCTCCATGTGTACTCCTTCTCCAGGAGGGAGACGGGAGCGAGAAAATTTGCAATTCAAAATTTTAAAAATTATTGTTTAAAATTGTTTCTAATATGTAACTGGGCAAAAATAAAATATTAAATAAATTATATTTGAAAATTCCCCAAACTCTTAATCTTTGCAATGATTTTGTGCCTTAGAGCTTTTTATTTTTTCATAAAATAAATAAATAAATCTCACCTTTTTAGGGTGAGATTGTTATAAGCAAACCTTCTGGCCAAAAAAGGCAATATGGTTTTTGTAAAGGGAATTTCACTTCTCAAACTATTAAATTTCTATTAGAGAAGGTTACTAGAAATAAACCAGAGGGAATTATCTTACCTTGAAGAGAACCATCCCCCTAAGAGAGACAAAGCAGAGCTATAAAATATCCAGAGAACAAATGAAATGATAAACAGACAATATAATATTTGCATTGCTTACTTCCCTGTCGGAAAGGATCAAATGAACAGAACATGCTTGGTAAACCTTACAGCTGTGTGTAAATGTCAGCGGTTATAGTGGCTTTAGACATCAGTGAACACTAGGCTGGGTGGTTGTCTAGGTCCACCCCTAAATGACATCTTTATCGCATACCTTTATGTTTCATGGTAATTTCCTCTAAGACATTTAATTCTAGAGTTCTTGATTTGGGGGAAGGCCATGAAGACAATGAAAGTACTTGGTCTCTCAACAGGTTTGGTACCTTATTTTTTTAGTGTACCTGGAGAAAAAAAATGGCTAGTGCTCCTAGTCTAGTCTAGTATATGGGTCTAGTTGATATTGGCAAAATGTATTCTTGATAATCATCCCAAATTGTAAAACCAAGCTAAAACCTTGGATTGTAAAGGAAATAAATGGTAATAATAACAAATATTGATAATAAATAAAGACCCAAAATGTAGAGAGGCTTTATAGTGCAATGGAAAGCTCATTTTGGAGTCAGGAAGACCTGGTCTCACCTCTGTTGTGGGGCCGTGGACTAAGTCCCATGACCTCTCAGGGCTCTAGAAATGGCAGGGAAGGTGATGATCTGCCCTAATGGGGGAAGCTCCTCATTGGCTGTGCTCTACGCCAATGAAATCACAGGTTCAGTAAAACATACCACATACTTACAAATGTGTGATGCAGCGACACTGGCCTCCTCCCTGTTCCTCCAGTAAGCTTTCCATTGGCTTCTTCCTTGTTTTCATGACTCCCCCACTCCCAGAATCTCTCCTTCCTCATCTCTTTCCTTTAAATCTCGGCTAGTCACATCTTCTATGAGAAAGCTTTGTCAGGCCCTTTTAATCTTAGTATCTTGCCCAAGAATCATCTTTAATTTACCCTGGATAGATGATAACTGCATATAGTCGTTTGTATGTGGATGGAGTCCTTGAAAGCTCCTTAAGAAAAGGGACTAGTGGTAGGTTTTCCCCCCTTTCTATTGTATTCCTAGCACTTGACATGGTGCCTGGTATATAGTGGGTGCTTAATAAATGTTTGTTGACTGACAGTTATACAAACAAAATGTGTGTGTGTGTGTGTGTGTGTGTGTGTGTGTATACACATATATGTATGCTTATACAAAATATAGGCCACTAGGTGGTGTATAGTGCATAGCGTTTCAGGCTTGGAGTCTGAAAGATTCATTTTGCTGAGTTCAAATCTGGTCTTAGACACTTAGAATCTGTGTGAACTTGGGAACATTTCACCCTATTTGCCTTAGTTTCCTCATCTGTAAAATGATCTGGATAAGGAAATGGCAAAACATTCCTATATCTCTGCCAAGAAAACCCCAAACAGGGATCACAGTCAGACACAGCTGAAAACAACTGAATACACATACACATACATACACAAAGTTTCTGAATGTTGTTCTTTTTATATTCCTATGATCAACATTAATCACTTGTTAGTTAAGTGTTAGTAAGACTTAGTCTTTGGCTTATAGGTGTGTGTGTGTGTGTGTGTGTGTGTGTGTGTGTGTTTGTCCTTTGTTGCTGAAGAAGACCATGCCATCAGAGAAATGATGACTTGACTTGTACTTCACTTTGTTTTGAGTGAGGGAGGGCTGTGAAGGTCACCAGTCTCACTTCTCCTCCAGAGTCATCTGAATCCAGTGACCAGATATTCATCAGGATGATTGGAGATGACCCAGGATGAGGCAATTAGGGTTAAGTAACTTGCTCAAGGTTACACAGCTAGTGAGTGTCAAGTGTTTGAGGTGAGATTTTGAACTCAGGTCTTCCTGACTCCTACACTGGTGCTCTCTCCACTGCACCACCTAGCTGCCCCTGGCTTATAGGTAGTTATAAGTCAAAGAAAAGTTTATTTCACTCAGGTTTTGAGGCAGGGCCCAGGTTATCATGGAATCAGGAATCTACTCACAGAATCACAGAAACTCAGGCTGAAAGGAATTTTAGTTCAACCTGTACCTGAAAAGGAGTTCAGGAAGACCAGGCCCTAAAATCCAGGGGTGAAGACAAAGTGTGACAGAATTGTGGACTATGAACAAGCAATTCCACTGCTAGCATGCCTCAAAAATTCAGACATTTCTCAAGGCAGACAGGTGGAATGAAAGCACCTCCAAATTCCCCAAAGCCATTGACCATCTTTTCCTCCTCAGATTGTTCATCGTACTTTGTACTTATGCTATCAGTATAATAGACATAATAGGGGAGCCCCCACCTCCTCATCTGTAGAAATGGGGTAAGGGTGCCATGAAACATGTGTGAGGTTGTCCCTGTGCCTTGGGCTACTCCCAATGACACATGTGCTCTGGCCTCTCCCCAGAAATGTGTCATGGAATGGCCCACCACAGACCCTGGTTCAAGAGATCAGAGGGGGTCCCCTGGTTATACTTATTCAACTTCATTTTGTATTATGGTTATGAGTCTATGTATATTGTTTCCTTTTCTCCCCCTCCTCCCTACTAGTTTATAAATTCTATAAGGTCATTTCTCTCTCCTTCTCTCCTTTCCTTCCTTCCTTTCTTTTTTCCTTTTTCCTTTCCTCCTACTCTTCCTTCTTTCCTTCTTTTTTTCTTTTTCCTTTCTTTCTCTCTTGCTCTCTCCCTCCTTCTCTCCCTCCCTCCTTCCTTCCTTCCTTCCTCTTTTGGTTCCTTCTGCTTGCCTGCCAACAATAATTTATTTGGTTAATTGAATTAAATTGCTGAAATAGATTCACAAAAAAGTGTTGCAACTTCTACAGGAAAATAAATCTTTACTTTAAAAATCAACTTTTCTTAAAGATAAAAGATGCATGCATTAGTGTGTGTGTGTGTGTATACATACATATATAGAAAGTTTGTGAATTTTGTTCTTGTTTAACCTTGTGTTCTCAAGACTAATCATAAAAAGATAAAACAAGAATTATCATTGGAGAATGAAGGTGATCTAAAAAAAAAAAAAGAAGGGGCACAGCCAAGATGGTGGAGTAGAAAGACCCACATACTCTAGCTCTTCCCCCACAGCCCATAAAATATCTGTAAAGAAAGACTCTCAACAAATTCTAGAGTAGCAGAAGCCACAGAATGATGGAGTGGAGGAGATTTCCAGTCCAGGGTGAACTGGAAGACAGACGGGAAAGGTCTATCACACCGGGATGTGGAGTGGAGCACAGCCCAGCCTTGGCTGTGAACTTTCCTTTGACTTATACCTACCTGTAAGCCAAGAACTTAGTCTTACTTAAACTAGCAAGTGATTAATGTTGACCATAGGAATATAAAAAGAACAATATTCAGAAACTTTGTGTGTCCACAGGCCTCAGTGGTGGATTTCACAGCATCAGCAGCAGAAGGTTCACAGATCCCTCAACCTGCAGGTGCCAAAGACCCTTCAAAGGTCAGTGAGAGGGTTTTTTCACCTCTGTGACAAGGGAGAAGGGCCCCCCTAGCTCTGGCCCCAGGTAGCATCAGTGGCAGCATCAGCAGCAGTGGGAGTGGCCATGTCTGGCAGCAGCTAGAGTCCATTGTTCCATTGTTCGAGTATTCAGTTTAAAGCCCCTGGAGGAATTGAGCAGCTGATATGAATCTCAGCTGCAAGCCCCACCAGGAAGTAAACTTCTCTCCCTTGATTGTGCCATCTTGGAGGAACTGAGAACTTACAGACCCCCAGAGTATACCCCACTCTTGACAAAGAACCCAAAAATCAAGTAACTGGTTGAGAAGATGCCCAAAAAAGGGAAAAAAATAAGACTATAGAAGGTTACTTTCTTGGTGAACAGGTAGTCTCTCCCATCTTTTCAGATGAGGAAGAACAATGCTTACCATCAGGGGAGGACATAAAAGTCAAGGCTTCTGCATCCCAAACTTCCAAATAAATATGCAATGGTCCCAAGCCATGGAAGAGCTCAAAAAGGATTTTGAAAATCAAGTAAGAGAGGTGGAGGAAAAATTGGGGAGAAATGAGAGAGATGCAAGAAAATCATGACAAGAAAGTCAACAGCTTGCTAAAGGAGACCCAAAAAAATGCTGAAGAAAGTGACACCTTTAAAAATAGACTAACTCAATTGGAAAAAGAGGTCCAAAAAGTCAATGAGGAGAACGATGTTTTAAAAAACAGAATTAGTCAAATGGAAAAGGAGCTTCAAAAGCTCACTGAAGAAAATATTCTTTATAGAAAATAAATTTAATAAATATAATAAAGAAAATAAATTTAAAGAAAAAATTTAAATAAAAATTCTTTAAAAATTACAATGGAACAGATGGAGGCCAATGACTTTATGAGAAATCAAGAAATCACAAAACAAAACCAAAAGAATGAAAAGATGGAAGATGTGAAGTATCTCATTGGTAAAACAACTGACCTGGAAAACAGATCCAGGAGAGACAATTTAAAAATTATGGGACTACCTGAAAGCCATGATCAAAAAAAGAGCCTAGACATCATCTTTCATCAAATTATCAAGGAAAACTGCCCTGAGATTCTAGAACCAGAGGGCAAAATAAATATTGAAAGAATCCACTGATCACTGCCTGAAAGAGATCCAAAAAGAGAAACTCCTAGGAATATTGTAGCCAAATTTCAGAGTTCCCAGGTCAAGGAGAAAATATTGCAAACAGCTAGAAAGAAAGAATTCAAGTATTGTGGAAATACAATCAGGATAACACAAGATCTAGCAGCTTCTACATTAAGGGATGGAAGGGCTTAGAATATGATATTCCAGAAATCAAAGGAACTGGGATTAAAACCAAGAATCACCTACCAAGCAAAACTGAGTGTAATACTCCAGGGGAAAAAATGGTCATTCAATGAAATAGATGACTTTCAAGCATTTTTGATGAAAAGACCAGAGCTGAAAAGAAAATTTGACTTTCAGACACAAGAATCAAGAGAAGCTTGAAAAGGTAAACAGGAAAGAGAAATCACAAGGGACTTCCTAAAGTTGAACTGTTTACATTCCTGCATGGAAAGACAATATTTGTAACTCTTGAAACTTTTCAATATCTGGGTAGTGGGTATTTAAAGAGAGACAGAGAGCACAGGGTGAGTTGAACAGGAAGGGATCATATCCAAATAAAATTAAGGGGTGAGAGAGGAATATATTGGGAAGTGAAAGGGAGAATTGGAATGGGGCAAATTATCTCTCATAGAAGAGGCAAGAAAAAGCTTTTCCAGTGGAGGGGAAAGAGGGGAGGTGAGAGGGAAAAAGTGAAACTTAGTCTTATCACATTTGGCTCAAGGAAGGAATAACATGCACACTCAATTTGGTATGAAAATCTATCTTACACTACAGGAAAGTAGGGGAGAAGGGGATAAGCAGGGTGGGGGGGATGATGGAAGGGAGGGAAAATGGGAGGAGGTAGCAATTAGAAGTAAACACTCTTGGAGAGGGACAAGGTCAAAAGAGAGAATAGAATAAATGGGGGGCAGGATAGAATGGAGGGAAATATAGTTAATCTTACACAACATGACTATTATGGAAGTCATTTGCAAAACTACACATATATAGCCTATATTGAATTGCTTGCCTTCTCAGTGGGGATGGGTGGGGAGGGAGGAAAGAAGAGAAGTTGGAACTCAAAGTTTTAGGAACAAATGTTGAGAATTGTTTTTGCATACAACTGGGAAATAAGAAATACAGGTAATGGGGTATAGAAATTTATCTTGCCCTACAGAACAAGAGAGAAGATGGGGATACGGGAAGGGAGAGGTGTTAGAAGGGAGGGCACATTGGTGGAAGGGGCAATCAGAATGGATGGTATTTTTGCAGGGGAGGGGAGAGATGAGGAGAAAATTTGGAACTCAACATTTTGTGGAAATAAAGCTTAAAATAAATTTAAAAAAAGAAAATCAATAGAAAACTATATATATCCCATGAGTTTTGCACTTCTCTTAAATATTTGATATAAAAACTTCTCCCAATTGACAACTTCTCTTCTTAGTCTAACTGCATTGTATTTGTGTAAAGGCTTTTTAAATGTCATGGGCACAGTGTCAAGAGTGTTTTGTAATTATGTTTATAGATGTGCCAAGTGTTTTGCTGTTTACTGATAGGATGTTTTGTAAATACTACATATAAACGTTGATTCTGTGGGGGAAAAATTGTTAAAAAAAAAAAAAAAAAGAGCTCTCCATGAGTATGTGAAGTTCTGTAAGTATTTTGAAAAAAATCCTGAGAATCTTACTAGAATCTGAAAGGACTGTGCATTAGATCTGAGATGGCTCAGATCCACCAAAAATCATGTGACAATAGTAGCAAACAACTAAAAATTAAGGGCTGCCCATCAACTGGGGAATGGTTGAACAAGTGAATGCGCTGGAATATTATTGTATCATGAAAAAGGATAAGAGGGAAAGTTTTAGTGAAACCTGGGTACCTTGTCTAAACAGCTGCAGAGGAAAATGAACAGATCAAGAATAATTTATTGTATACTGTAAAAAATAAACAGGCATCTAGGGGGTACTGTGAATAGAGTACAAAGCCTGAAGCCAGGAAGACCTGAGTTTAAATCCTGCTTCAGATACATGATACTAGCTGTGTAACCCTAAGCAAGTCACTTAACTCTGCCTCAGTTTCTTCATCTGTAAAATGAGCTGGAGAAGGAAATGGCAAACCATTCTAGCATCTTTGCCAAGAAAGCCCCAAGTGAGGTCACAGAGAGTCAGACACAACTCGAAAACAATTTAACAACCACAACAACAACAAATGATGATGAAATGAACAATTCACTTCCTGACAGAGATGGGATGAAGAGTGAGATACATATTCTTGGATATGGCCAATGTGGGAATTGTTTTGCTTGATTATACATATTTGTTACAAGGCTTTTGTTTTTCTTTTTTCAATGGCAGGGGGTAAAAAGTAAAGCAAATGGATTTTTATTTATTGAGAAAATTTTATTTTATTTTTTAAAGCATGTAACAAAACTCAAAGATTTTGGCTGGTATGGTTGGTACTGAGGATGCAAAGATAATTAGGGCCTTGGATGATATTTTGGAAATGTTTCAATTCTACAGGAAATAAAAACAATCCCTCTTGATGTATCAGGTATTATTATCTATTTGGCTTTTAAAGTTCTTCACCACCTGTCCGATGTCTACCTTTCCAGTCTAATTACACACTACTCCCCTCCAGGAACTCTACAGTCCAATCAGACAGTCTTCCATGATGTTCCTCATGTGTGATAGCTAATTACCTGCTCTGACTGCTCCCCATGCCAGAAATGCTCTCCCTCTTCTTCACTCCACCTCTTAGGATCCCCTGGCTTCCATCAAGCCTCAACTTAAGCACTATCTTCTTCAGGAAGATTCTTTCAGTCCTTCTCTTCCCCTCCTCCACAACTTCTTTCCTCTCCCAGACCTCCCAGACCTTCATCTCTATTGTTATGTTGAAACTACTCTGTATGTCCTTTGTGTCCCTTCCCTTCCCTTCCCTTCCCTTCCCTTCCCTTCCCTTCCCTTCCCTTCCCTTCCCTTCCCTTCCTTTCCCTTTCCCTTCCCTTTCCCTTTCCCTTTCCCTTTTCTTTTCTTTTCTTTTCTTTTCTTTTTGCATCCCCAACAGTTAGCCTAGTGCCCTGGCACGTAGTGTTGTTATTTTTTTAAAACAACAACCATTTATTAAGTGCTTATTAAATGTCTGTTGATTGATTAATTGACATCCAACTGGGCTGTGAGTCTACATTTTTGTTCTCAGAAAAGCCTGGGCTGCTGTTCTGATATTAAAGAAACACAAGAGAACCACGTTTAATCCACTGTTGCTGTAAATTCCTCAACCAAGTGGCACAGATGCTCCCTAGATAGTACTTTGCATTATCTGAGGAAGCCCAAAAGAACCACACTCATTTGTATAGAGGTAAATTGTGACAAATGGTAAATAGCTATTTGCTGACATCATCTCCTTCTCCAGCATCTCCTTCTTTCCTGGAAGCCCTTCTAGAATAGAGTGTAACTTATTTCCAGAAGAATCCAAGACCCAGTCCCAAAACATCTTGGCAATGTAAAGCAGAAACAAAGACTACTTCTCTAAAACTGATACGCCAGCCTACTGTTGCTGAGGCCAGCCTTGCTTCAAAGTGCTAAACCAGACAGCCTACTCTCTCTTCAATTCCAGCACCTCTCATTTCTCTCCATTTGAGTGTGTACATTATCTTCTCCATTTCCTGTGGGCAGATGCCCTCTCTTATCCGATGCCCTGCTAAATTTGTAGTCCCTTAGGTCTGCTCTTGCAAGCACTGCTCCTCTATTCCTGGGTGCAACTGTGTAAAATTATTGTAAGTCTGGGGTTAGGATTACTGTATGTGGGATTGAAGCCTCTCCCAACTCTAGCCTTTTAGAGGCAAGCAGCTGATCACTCAACACTTTCCAATTAAGTGCGTGCTTTTGTTTGCTTTGCTCTTGCTAGAGTTCACAACAAGAGGGAGGAGAAGGGCTGAGGAGGCATAGAACTCTGGAGAAGAGGCCTGGGGTTTGAGCCCAGAGAAGATTAAGTTGAAGACCCCCCTGGTCCCCACCCACCTTCTGTCAGAATAGAGAGACAGGTGTGGGGGAGGTCTGTGATGAAATCTGTGTGTTTGTGCACATTCACTGCCTAAAAGTAGGTCTATCACCCATTGTTTTGGGAAGAACCATACCTGTAAGGGTGCCGGTGATTAAGTATGTCAGTCAGGGTAGGTTATCCCCTCAACCACCACTGTGGGCATCAGCCTCAAGCCAGTGTCCTGGGTAGTGATCCAAACTTCTCTGTCAACTAAGCACAAGCTGCATGGTATTTATCCCACACTTGGTTGGGATTGCATGAACATAGCACAGACATTATAATTACAGCTCTGCCATGCTGTTAATGTGGTGTGGATATGTGTATACCCTTATAATGAATCTGATTACTGAATCTCTAGATACTTGTGCCAAGTCAAGTTTTATCCATCCTGTCTAGCAAATTCATAACTGATACTGAAACTGAAAATTTTGCTAGAGTAGAGAGTTCTATTATTAAATTGTTTTCCAGTCATGTCTGACTCTCTGTGACTCCATTTGGGATTTTCTTGGCAAAGACATTGGAGTGGTTTGCCATTTTCTTCTCCAACCCATTTTATAGATGAGGAAACTGAGGCAGAGTTAAATGACTTCCCCAGGGTCTGCCCAGTGTCTCAGGTCATATTTTAATTCAAGAAGATGAGTCTTCCTGACTCCAGGTTTGGCACTCAATCCACTGTGGTACCTAGTTGTCTCTGGAGTAAAGACTAGAGCTTATCTAAACTTGGCCAACCCTCACAGTACTTACAGAAGAGTCTTACACCTTGGAGAGATCAAAATCTACCTGCTAATGCTGTGACTTTAAGGATATATTCCCTAATAACAATCAATTAAGGGCCTTCTTGCATTCTTATTGCAGTCCCTCTCACTCCCAATCCTAACCCGGAAGCTTATTCTGGAAGCAAAATGATGAGAGGATTTTAAAGAGAGTCTCTTAAGGCAGCTGCTAGCATTTTATGTGGACAAGTATCCTCTACCGATCAATTAACAAGTGTTTTTCAAGTATCTTACTCTGTATTAGGCAGTATGAACCCAGAGGATAGATACAAAGATAAAAAATGAAACCATTCATGCCTTTAAGGAGCTTAGATAGATAAGTGGGTAGATGGATGGATGGATCAGATAGATAGATAGGTAGATAGACAGACAGATAGATAGATAGATACAAACAGAAGGACAGCTAGCTAGCTAGATAACAGACAGACACATCATGTGACAGGCACTGGGCTAAATGCTAGAAATACAAACACAATCAAAAAAGATATTCCCTGCCTTCAAGGAGCTTACGTTTTAAACAGGGGAAGATAATACATAAGATGGAGCTGAAGGGATGCAGAGAAAGTACTGAAATGGAGCAAGGTGGAAAAGTCTGTAGAGTCAGGAGCAGAGCTAGGAAAGAAGTGATCTGTGACTGGCCCAGGCACTCCTTCAAATGGGCATTGCAGATAGGAACTTGTCAGTGGGAAGAAGGGGCTGGCCTCAAGGACAAAGGCGTCCCCAGGCTGAGTTTACATTCTACTGGGGTTGATGATATGTATATATAGAAGAACATACACCCCATGTGTTTGGGGTGTTCAGGGAGGACTAGCACCTCTGGTGGGAGGGCTTGCTGAGCCCTTTTCAGGGCTGCTTATCCTCCTTTGGTGTTCACCTGCCACTCAACTCTCCATCTGTGGCTCTAAGAAGCTGTAGTATATATGGTGGCTACACCTTGGTAAACTATCCCCTCAGCAGATGGGCTAATTCAGGTTGAGGGTAATTGCCAGGCCTCAAGTCTGAGACCTGTGAGTTAGGGATATGTTTACCCCAAGCTTGTGAAAACACCTATGGGTGATTGAGAATAATTTGCTCCAACAGCCACGAAGGTGGCAAAAGCAGGCATTGGGGAAGGCATAGAGCTTGGTCAGGCATTGAAGATGCCAAGGTCATCCTCTGTATCCCCGGCAACTCCAGGAATCTTGACTTTTGCCTTGACATTGGACTTTGATGACTCAGGAAGAGAGAGTATGGCTGATGACTTTGTGCAACTCTGCCTCAGTTAAATCCAGTTCTCAAGTTAGTCATCACCCATGATGTCACTGCTCCTTTTTGAAAACCAAGAACAAATAAGAGATAAGTACAAGGTAGTTCATTACCAGATAGTTAGAGATGGGGAATCAGGAGGATCAAGACAGACACAACACCCATATTTTGCAGCCCATTTTAATATAGACAATAATAGAATAGGAATATAGATATTTAATGTGCAAGTGTTAGTAACGAGCAGGAAGCGATCCCAGGAGAGGGGTACTTGACTTGTTTTACCCCATGGGGTATAGGGACAGGACAGAAGAGGCTGAGCCCCTGAAAGTTACCACAAGGAAAAGATAGGAATAAGAGAAAAATGAGGATAAAAAAGATGTTCTATAAAAATGGAGCATAGAAAACATGTGGAAATTAGATTCATGGCTGATGACATGATGGGGTGAGTCAGAGTAAGAGTACATTATTTTTTATATTAAAAATAGGAATGGAATTTTACCTGTTATTTCATTGGTATAGGGAATTTCCAGATGAAGAAATACCCTCTACCAGTGCAAGTTGTCAACTTCTCTGCAATTTATAGTCTCAGAGTATTTCCTAGAGCTCTGAGTGGTTAAGTGACTTGTCCAAAGTCTCACAGTCAATATATATCAGAGGCAGGGCTTAAACCCAGTCTTCACAATCAGCTCTCTATCCACTACATCTTAAATAGCTTAACTTAAATGTATATAGTTCTAAGGTCAGCCTCAAAAAGCTTGAAAACAGGGAACAGCCACTTGTTTCAGCTGACCAAAAATAAATAAAGATCTAGAGAAAAGAAACTTGATAAGGTGTGTTGGAAGTAAAGCAGGGAAGCTCTCACGTGGGAATTCACAGAATTCCATGGAATTGCAGAAGCTACCTTTTGGAAGAGACTCAGAGGCTGTCTCATCTAATACCCACAACCAAATGAGCATTTCCATTGCAACACACCTTCCATGCTGTCTTCTAGCCCCTCCTTGAAAAAGTCCAATGAGTGGACCCTTGGACCTCCCCAATTTTACTTCAGGTTAGTTCTAATTCTGAGTTTTCCTTTGTAAATGTAGAGCCACGACCCTGTAATTTCCCCACACTGTTCCTATTTCTGCCCTTGGGGCCAAGTTGGGCAAGGCAAACCTGTATTTCTCCCAACAGTCCTTCAAATACTTGAAGACAACCATGTTTCTCTCCCCAGCCCCTTCCCCCGCCCACCCCTCCCCCCAGCCAAACCTCCCTTCTGGATGAAACATCATCAACCAGTTTTCATACAGAATGCTCCCAAAGCCCTTTGGCATTCTACTTACCCCCTTCTGAAATTCTCTTCCATATCTATGTCTCTCTTAAAATTCAGAGCACAATATTCTAGATGTGGTCCGATCAAGGTATAGCTTGATGATCCCTTATTTTCCCATAGCTTTAATGCCTTTGAGGACAACAATTAGGCCTGGAACCAAGGTATTCACTGGGAGTCCAGACACAAAAGACCTTACTCTTTCAATGTGTAAGAGAACCAAACAAAATGCCTCCTGTTTTGGTCTTGAATAGGGGGTTGGTAGGAGTAGGGTACATCAGCAAGGAAGGAGAGGGGAAAGAAGGAGATTTTTTTCTCCTCCCTTGAGGACTGGAACTGCAGGAAACATCTGACCTGGGGAGTATATTAGGAAGTAGAACTGAAGACAGCTGCTAACATGCTGATTGTGTTAACCTATGACAAGCTAATGTGAATAATGAGCCTTTAGTTGTAATTACCTTCCTGAATATAGTTTGTACCCAAGCTCCTCTTAGTCAACAACTACTGTAGATGTGGGTGGGGCTCACACTGAGTAAGGGTCCCAGTGAGAGGGAAACCCTGTGGAAAAAGAAGTGAAAAGGAAAAGTCATGGATCCAAGGGTATGGTCTTTGAAAGAAGGAACTATCCTTATTCTCCAAGGTGGTGGGGAAGGCAAAAAGCTATCTAGGAATCTTCTACTATTTCTACACACTCTAAGGAGTGCTGGTCTTGTACTCCCAGACACTTGGGTTTGAATCCTAATACTTACTGATTGCTTAATGGGAGCAAATCATTTAACTTGTGTGAAGTTCAGTTTCAGTATATAACATAGAAATGTACTAATATATAAAATAGAAATATTTGTTTTACTCTCCCTTTAGGGTCAGTCTCCCAACCCAAAGCAACCCCCTACTCAAAATGGCAGACTGGATCCCCAGAAAGTAAAGGTTCCCTCAGGGTTCTATCATTAGGTAACCCCTAGTGGGGAACCTGCAACCTCGAGCCACACGTGGCCTTCTAGATCTTGGATATGGCTTTTTGACTGAGTCCAAGTTTTACAGAACATATCTTTTTATTAAGGGGATTCGTTCTATGAAGTTTGGACTCAGTCAAAGGGCTGCACTTGAGGACCTAGAGAGCCACATGTGGCCTCGAGGTCTCAGGTTCCCCACCCTTGCCCTAGTGGCTGGGATTTCTAAAGCTATTGCTATTGAACCCCTAATTAAGCAATGACATCAATTAGCTTTTACAAATGTTGTACTGAAAAGGTGTAGAAATATGGACAGAAGTCACAAAAACATCCTCTCAGTTCCCCCTATCCCTGTGAGTTTGTACTTTTCTATTTACACATACATGGTCACAGAGCTCAAATCTACTTAGGAATACATGTAGAGAATATATAGGACCTAGAGGGTATCTTAAAACTACTGACAATGACAGCCCTTTTCTCCCTTTTAGAATTCCCTACAAAGTTCATTTTGAGTTGAAGTGATCTATTGCTTAACTGGGCTGATTCCTTGTAGATTTTCATGTCTTGACTGCAAGTTCAACTCTCTATAGGGCTAGAACAAGTTGGGTCTGGCTTCTCTCCAGTCTCGTTACTGATGCCATTGCTGTTGGTGGTCTTTTCTACTTGACACTTCCATTGCTTAGGGGATCTTAGATGACTCTTCTGATCTTTCAGAGCTCACAAGGTCACAACCTGTTCCATTCCATCTCTGGCCATTCATGTAACACAAGGAAAGAACGTTTCAGAATCAGGTACTGTGCGCTAAGTGACACATAGCAGCCAGGTGGAAAGATAAGGAACTGAAGCTGCTGCCCCACCTCCTACCCAAAGATTCTTTGAAAGCTGCTGAGCAAGAGAAAAATGCAAAAAGACTGAGGGAGCTGGAGATTATCCTTTTGTATGCAAATGCCACCAGTCCTTCTATCTCTGACTTTCATACACAACTCTAGTCCCTCAGTCATTCATGGCCAGAAGAAGGTTCACCAAGATTCTAAGTGTTGTATCGAAACCAGATCAGAATGCTGTGCATGGTCCTCATTGGCTTTTTCTTTCACTATGTAATGATACCAATAGTATTTGCCTAACTATGGAACAAATGAAAGAACATATATAAAGTGTTTTGTAAACCTTGAAGCATTATATAAGCATTGGTTATTATCGCTATTGTTATGTTACTATATACAAAGATCCTTGATGGTTGTCGGAGAAGGTGGGTTGTGACTACATATGGCAAGCGTCCTTTTACCGATCTCATCAAACAAATACACACAAGACCAACAGGTGCACACAGTAGGTACTTAATGAATACTTGTTCGATTGAATTGATTTCACAGACTGTTACGTTACCTACGATCCAGAAGCAAAGCTCTAGGTGCATATATACAGACGAGGGTCAATCTTGGGAGATTCTTACACAGTCTTTCTTCTTGATAACCAGGATTTCCCTTGGCAAAATCACAATTTGATTTGTATCTAGAGGCCTTCATAGAAAAGAAAAAATGTCCTTCAAAGTTGTTCTTTACATTACTATTTTTGCAATAGTATAAATATTTTTAAATGCACAGAAAAAAACAAAAGTGTAGAAGGGAGCACAAAAAATGGAGCATTGTATTGTTACCTTGTTAAATTACATGCATAATAGAATGACACTGTAATAACTATATATACACATACATTTCTTTAAAAACAAACTGTGTATGTCAGAAGTTCACAGTTCCTTACATCAACTTCTTTCTCATTCTTGTTTATTTATATGTTTGTTTGTTGATAATATTTAAATTCACAATAAAAAAGAAAATTAATTTTTAAAAAATAAAGGATCCTCAGTGCCTACATAGATATTTAGATTAATAAGACATTGACTAGGAGTCAGGTTTTACACAACCTGGAAATTAATGCAAAAGAATTTCAACGGAGTCTGTAAGCAGTCAAGACAATTCTTCTCGCTCCCATAATTCTTATTATCCAGGGACCTATATACACCTCTAGATCTATACAGTACTACCCTGGATAGACCCTGGAAAATAAAAGTATTAGAATCACTAAAGAGTTGTTCCCCATCCCCGATTCCCTTTCCTAGAACCTATACAACCCATGAAACTCACATAACAGGAAAAAGCAAGGTCTAGGTTAGATCAAACATAACTTTTTCCCCCTTTGTTGATATCCTTCTCCCCTAGATCCAACTCCTATATGGTCCAAGAACTCCTATACTTGGTTCAAGAACTTGAACCAAGAAGATCTTCCATTAGGTCCAGACACTGGATCCAAAAACTTTTGGATCTCCTTTCCCCAATCCTTCAATGGGTCCAAAAACTTCTTTCCTATGTGGCTCCCTAGAAGGACTGTATGGCTATAAGAGCATCCCTCCAGAGAAATATGTGTGTTCAACTGACGTCTTTCTATTTGACCTTTCTTATTTTATTGATACTTTCTGTTTTTTACATGACAATCACTTCTTGGCATACAACCTCCTGCCACACTGATCCCCCATTGAGCTTGTGATAAAGAAATCACTTGAACAAAACCAATTGACAAAGACAATCTCACCTGACAATGTACATGACATTCTGCAACCATAGCATCCAACTTCCTCTCTACTATGAGGAGAAATGTTTCCTTATTTGCTGTTCAGAACCGAACTTGTTCATTGCAAGGAACCGGAATTCAGTTACTGTTTAGTCTTGTTTTCATTTACTTTATTGTAGTCACTGTGCAAATTATTTGCTCCGTTCTCCTTCCTTTTCTTTGTTTCACTTTATCATGCAGATCTTCTCATGTTTATGTCACAATAATCTATTTGATTCACGTAATTCTGTTTGTACAGCCATCCCCCAGTAGATGGCTACCCAGCTTGGTTCTAGTTTTCTGCTTCCACAGGGTGATGCAGTGAATGTTTTGGTACATTAAGGACCTTTCTCTCTGTCAATAACCAGTTACTGTAGAGGGAGATTGTTGGGTCAAAGACAATGAACAGTTAAGTAACTTTCCCCACATAATTCCAAATTGTTTTTGACAATAGATGGACTGATTCAGAACTTCACCAATAGTGTATTAGTCTTAGGAGATGACTTACCATCAAGATACCCATCTTTGTATATCTTAGTACCTTCCCTCTGAGACTACTCCTAATTTATCCTGTCTATATTTTCTTTTATTTAAATTTTTTTTAATTTTAGACATATTCTAAAACTTAAATATATAATAAGAAAAAAGAAACATTACAGACTTAAATATAAAATAAGAAATGAAACATGTCATGTGCACAGCAGAACATAGAAGATTCAAAATATACATCAAAAATATCATTTCAAGAAAGTCTATATATTAAATATTGTTTATTAAGTGTCTATATTTTCTTTGCACATAGTTGTTTGTGTGCCAGCTTCCCCAATAAACTGTGAATTCTTTGAAAACAGAGACTTTATATCCCCAGCTCATCACAATGCTTGACACATAGCATTAATTAATACTAGCTGACATGGCTTGACCTGTATATTTCTAATAGTAACATAAGCTGTATTAGCAGCTAAGTGGCACAGTAAACAGACACTAGATTTTGAGTCAAATCCCTCCTAAGACATTTATAACTTGTGTGACCCTGGGTAGGTCACTTAACCAAAGCAATTTCAGTTTCCTCATCTGTAAAAATGGGCATAATAACAACACCTACATACTAAGGTTGTTGTGAGAATGAAATAAAACAACATATATAAAGAGCTTTACGAACCTTCAAACACTGTGTAAATGCTAGCTATTACGACTGGTATTTATTTCTCATTCTGAATAGACATTTTGCTTTTCTACCCCCAAGTCCATCCTCAGAACCCAATTGGTTAGTTGGTTGTCTATGCCTGTGATCAACCATTAGGTTTTAAAGATCAAAAAAGATAATAATGGGAATAACAAAATATTAGTAGCTTACAAATATATGTATACATGTGTATGTATATATATATATATATATATATATATATATATATATATATATATATATATATATATCCTTTTGCGGATTACAAAATACTTTCTTTTTAAAAAAATTAATTTATTTGTTTTCAGTTTTCAACTATCACTTCCATAGGTCTTACATTTTCTCCCCCTCCCTCTCTCCTCCCTCCCCAAGATAGCATGCAATCTTATATGGGTTCTACACATACGTTCTTATTAAACGCATTTTCACATTAGTCATGTTAACTAGAAGAATTCAAATGAATGGGAGAAGCCATGAGAAAAACCAAACCAAAACAAAACATAACACAAAAGAAAATAGTCTGCTTCATTCTACATTCCAATTCCATAGTTCTTTCTCTGGATGTGGATAGTATTTTGCCTGAAGAATCCTTAGGAAATGTTTTAGGTCCTTACATTGCTATGAAGGGCTAAGCCTATCACAAACAGTCCTCTCACACTGTGGCTATTACTGTGTTCTCCTGGTTCTGCTCCTCTCACTCAGCATCATATAAGTTCTTCCAGGCCTCTCTGAAGTCCTCCTGTTCATCATTTCTTATAGCACAATAGTATTCCATTACATTCATATACCACAACTTGTTCAGTCATTC
Source organism: Notamacropus eugenii (assembly GCF_028372415.1). Taxonomy (NCBI): domain Eukaryota; kingdom Metazoa; phylum Chordata; class Mammalia; order Diprotodontia; family Macropodidae; genus Notamacropus; species Notamacropus eugenii. Next base: position 216,492,567 of record NC_092872.1, on the reverse strand, counting down.
CCCAATTGATGAGCATCCCCTTGATTTCCAGTTCTTGGCCACTACAAAGAGAGTTGCTAGAAATATTTTTGTACGTGTGGGACTTCTTCCCATTTTTATGATCTCTTTGGGATACAGTCTTAGAAGTGATATTGCTGGGTCAAAGGGTATGCACATTTTTGTAGCCCTTTGGTACAAAATACTTTCTTAAAACAATATAAGTAAACAATTTATTTTATAGATATTATTATCCAAATTCTAAGTAACCAACAAGGCTAGCAAGGGATGTGACCAGACTCAAACCCATGGAGTCTTCTGGCTCCAAATTCATACCTCTTCTAATACCTTCCCAGAGATATTTCAAAGGAGTCTTACAACTTCCTCCATTTTCCCAGAGAGTGTAATTTTGGATCCAAGTTCTTGCCCAAGAGATGGACATGCTTGCCCTCTTCACTCTGGAATTACTGTTTCTATTTTCTGCTTTGCTCATTAAGCATAAGATATTGAGTCATGCATGGATTGAAGCACATAGAGACAGAGACACACACAGAGAGACAGAGACATAGAGATAGAGACAGACACAGACACAGAGACAGGGAGAAAGAGATTACACAACAGGTCCAATTAATTTGAGTTGTAAAATATCTAGTTAAGAAGAACAACAATAAATACATTATGCTATACTTCAGTGTTACATTGGGGGCTAGTTAAGGAAAAATAAAGAAAGAAGTTAAGAGAGGAGGAGAAAGGGAGAAAGACAAGGATGAGACAGAGGATGACAAAAAGAAAAGACAGGAGGTTGGAGACAGGGAGAGAGAAGGAAAAAGAGGGAGGAAAGACCTGAGGTGACTGCTAGACAAGGCACACTACTCATCAAAGGCTTTGCTTCTTTGCTCCGTAAGGCTGTGAGTTTCATTAAGACTGAGCTTTCTCCCTCGGAAAGACAAATGATTTTAATTAACCATCATTCTTAAACTTTCAAAGGTTCCTATTTAAATAAGATAACCATTTGAGCAACTCAATAAATTATTCTCTGGATTCAGTGATAGTGATCCCAGCAATATCAGGGAGAACCAAATGAAATTAAGCCAAAGGCCAGATTAGATGGAAGACTCCCCTTACTATTTTTCACTTTTCAATGCTTGTTTTGGTATAAATTCAACCACAATGCAGTTCTCCATTACAACCCGCCACCCCTAAGCACAAGGGAATAGAGAAGGAAATTAATATACACATGTAACCCAGAGCCATTAATTTGCATATTTACTTTGTCGAATTGTGGGATACCCAGGGCTCTCCCGAGGACCAGTTTGCATATGTGCCTTCTTTTTTGTGTGTATAGTTGGGGGAAGAGGAACACATGAAAAGGAATTTGAGATTTTTGCTAAGTCCCATAGGTGTCAAACTTTGGACAGTGTAGGGAAGGAATGATGGATTCTTCGGGGTAACAAAGTGAGCCAAGGAAAGTTAATGAACCTGTATCCTGCCTCAGGGAACAGCCTGAGGGATGCTCTAAGTATGGCATTGCCATTAAGGGTTTATCACTCCAGAGGGACAAGAAGATGGTCTATCCAGGGATCATATTTCAGTGAGAGAAGCAGCAGGGCATGATGGAAAGAGGACTGAGTGTAGAAGAATAACACCTGGATAGGAGAAAAATCACTGGACTTGGAATCAAGAATGCTTGAGTTAGGGGGCAGTTATGGCCCTGGAGTCAGGAGGACCTGAGTTCAAATTCAGCTTCAGACACTTACTAGCTGTGTGACCCTAGACAAGTGACTTAACTTCAATTGCCTCTACCCTACTCCCCTCAAAAAGAATGCTTGGGTTCAAATTTCACCTCAACCTATATGACTCAAGTCATATCACTTAACCTCTCTGTTTCCTCAACTGTAAAATAAGGGAGTTGGACTTGATTCCCTCCAGGTCCCTACCAGCTCTGAATTCATGATCTTCTGTTGTTCAGATCCCAGCTTTAATACTTAATGGCGTTGTGACCCTGGGCAAGTCATGGGATCATAGAACTAGAAAGGACCCTAGAAATTGTCTCATACAACCCCATCATTTTACAGAGAAATAACTGAGATCTAGAGAAGTTAATTGACTTGCCCAAGGTAACCTAAGCTTGTGCTACAGTTGTGCCACAGAATGAGGATTCAAACCCGGGTCCTTGGACTTCAAATACAAAACTCTCTTCTCTTGTGCTGCACTGTCCTCATTTCCCTCATCTGCAAAATGAGGCTAATGATACTTCAACAACCTACCTTCCAGGTTTGTGGGGTGAACCTTAAGTCACTATGTAAAAATGAGCTCAAAACCCTGTGATCATATGAAAGTTCTGGATAGAGGTAACTTATTTTCTTAAATACTTGTAGCACCTCATCTTTGACACTAGAGGGCTCCTTCAGGGCAACTGCCCTCTAAAAATGCAAGTACAGAGAGAAGTTTCAAGTGGAATTTATAATAGATGGGCTCAGGATGGTGGGAACTACACTGGAAGGCAGGAAACACCCTTGCACAAGTAACTGACCAGAGGGCAATTGACTCATCACTGGACTCTCTTCCTAGGTCAGCCAGGAGCTAACTGGCCTTTCTGCCTGGAATTCTCCAGCCCCCTACACATTGGGAGCCATCCTAAAGAAAAGCCTACCCGGCTGGTGGTCCCAGAAAAACTCTTGGCTGGAATTTTTAGCCAACAATTGAAATGAACCTCTGAGATCCTAGTGGAAGCTATGGGAAAATGAATGCTTTACAACGGATCTATCTGCTTTCATTCTTTCAGAGAGGATGCAAAATCCAGGACAAAGTATAGGAATGGGGGAAAGGAAGAGTGAATTTCAGGCAGGATGGGAGGATGGCTGGGACAAGTAACAAAGCTGGAGAAAGAATTGAGTAGAGGAAGTAGAGGGGAAGGAAGGATGGCTGGGGGAGGGTTGGATCAGAGACCAGAGGCAAAGTGATAACCTGCTCCTCTCTGAACATCCAGCCTGAAAGGGTTAAAGGAGAGACAAGCAGGAAGAGGATACTACTGCCTTTGGGTGTCTCTAACCTGACTGCTTGCTAGGTGGTCCTTGCTCTTGGGCCTTCTATCAGCCTCAGATCCATTCCTATTCACTCTATAAGAGTTGGTAACTTTAGCCTTGGGATGATGGGATATAGAGCCAGAAGCAAAAATAGAAATGATCAAATCCAGCCTCCTGATTTTACAGTTAAAGAAACCGAGGTCCAGTAAGGGCATGTGCCCAAGGTCACTCAAGCTAGATGGAGAGTTTGAATTGAAGTTTTCGGAGCCCAGTTCAGTGCTCTTGAGAGCCATTCCCTCATGTTTACCCTTCACACTGCTCCTTCTCTTGGTTGTAAGCATGGCATTATTGTGGCTAGAGCATGGGACTCTGAGTCAGGAAGACCTGAGTTCAAATCCTGCCTTAGGTACTTAGAGCTATGTGACACTGGACAAGTCATTGAATCTATCCAAGCCTCAGTTTCCTTATCTGTAAAATGAGGGTCATATTGGATTGTTGGGAGGCTCAGGTAAGACAACATATATGAAGCTCTTTGCAAATGTTAAATTGTTCTGTAAATATCGATGATTATAATTACTTGGTTTTGTTTTTGTTGTCATTTAGCCATATCTGACTCTTTGTGTACCCATTTGGGGTTTTCTTGGCAAAGATAGTGGTTGTCATTTCCTCTGCCAGTTTATTTTACAGATGAGGAAACTGAGGCAAGCAGGGTTAAGTGACTTGCCCAGGAACATGTAGTTATGTCTGAGGCCAGATTTAACTGAGGAAGACTCATCTTCCTGACTCTAGGCCTGGCACTCTATCCACTGTACCACCTAGTTGCCCCATTACCCGGTTTATAGGTATCTATAGTAAACAGTAACACTTATACAATGCCTTTGTATAATACTTTATGCTTCTCAAAGTACTTTCATGTAAATTTATTTCATTATTTTGTATCCCCCTCTCTTCCAGTGCTGTGAAAGAATGATGAATATCACTTGAACATTTAGACCATAGATTTATGTAGGGGAACAGTGGACTAGGGAGTTGTGAAAGGAGCCACCCTTTGTGCTTGGGAGTCTATAAAGACTATAAAGACAGTCTTTAATGGCAGAGTGGAGCTTCTCCTCCTTTGGGTATTTTCCCCTTTTGGAGGAGGACCAGAGTAGCAGAACTAGGTGGGAGAGGCAGCCTTCCCCTCTAGGATTCCCTGGGAGCTACAGATCTGTGCTCTTGTATTCATGAAGATAAACAGGAGAGTCCCTTTTTGATCAATGCAATAACCAACTATTTTTCCAGAACACTGATGATGAAACATGCTGGCCACCTCTTGAGAGAGAGGTGACTGACTCAAGATGCAGAATGAGATAAAGATTTTCTGACACAGTTACTGTAGGACTTTGTTTTACCTTACTGAATTTTTGTTAGAAGGATTTTTTTTCTTTCTCAATTAGAGGTGGGGGTGAAAGGTAGGAAAGAGAACAAATAAATGTCTACTCATTAAAAAATGAAAAGATTTGTTTTTAAAGTGAAGACTTCCAGAACTTGGTCTCCTGGTTAGAGAGGCAGGGATTCCCTGGGCTTTACCAAGCTCAGGGGTTGCCTGTGTAGCAATCCCAGGGAAAGTCCAGATATCCATCCTTCTCCTGAGAAGACAGCTCTTGGACAGCTTCTTGGAGAGAAGTCCAAAGCTGGTGGGGAGATAAAAGAACTCAAGCAGACAGTGGAGAGGCAGAGGTTGAAGCTAACTGAGAGGGAGCATGAGGGAGATGGCAGGTTAGAAATGTAGGACAAGTCCCTTAGGATATGGGAGAGATTCGATCCTGAGGTAAATAGAGGAGTTCACTTTAGAGAGGAAGAGGGATAGCTTATTCCTCTGAGACTGCAGGAATGAAAGGATAGATGGAGACAGAGACTGATGATACATTGAAGACTGGAGTAAATGATAGGAAATGGGACACTAAGATGAGAGAAGGAAAATTATAATTGCTATGGATAAATGAGCAGAGTGGAGCATTCTGGAGATGGACAAAATTGTGGTAACTAGAGGAGAATAGGCTGTATTTACGACTGGTGGAAGGAGATGGAGATCATGACCCCTCAAATTTTCTCTCTTTCTTAACACCCCCCCCCCCACATACATACAAAATCACATGTGGAAGCAGTTACATTCAAATTTATTCCCATTGGATTGGGAGTGAGCTGCCTCAGGAGTTCTTCAGGGTCATCTGCTTTTTAGGGAATTGGAAACGTAGAGATAGTAATGGCCTATCAACTTGAGAAACCCCACACATCAGCTTGATATCATAAAAGTTAGCCATTTCCCTTTTTTCTACGCAATTGAACCTAGGTGTTCACATCCACACCGAAGCCCAGGGGCAGACTTCCAACAAAAAATGCTGGATAATGAACCCATGGCTAACACAGAAATACATATCTGTGACTTTCCTACCAAGATAGTCCTCATTTCTATTTCCCTTCAGATACAATGTGTTGCCATGGAAAGAACACCATATCTGAGGTAGAAAGACTTGGCTTAGAATTTGGATTTGACCAGAGATGTGCTAAAGTCAGCTCAAAAGGGTTCTCTTGGAACTGAGTCATATTTATAAGAATAAAAGTCATTCCCCAGTTGATAAAAGGTCAAAGGACATGAACAGACAGTTCTCAGATGAAGTAATTAAAAGCTCTCTGAAGTCATATGAAAAAATGCTCTAAATCACTACTGAGTAGAGAAGCAAAAATTAAAACAACTCTGAGGTAACACCTTATCCCCATCAGATTGGCTACTATGACAAAAAAAGAGAAAATGATAAATGTTGGAGAAGATATGGAAAAATTGGTGGAGTTGTGAACTGATTCAACCATTCTGGAGAGCAGTTTGGAACTATGCCCAAAGGGCTACAAAATTGTGCATACCCTTTGATCTAACAATACCACTACAAGGTCTGTATCCCAAAGAGATCACAAAAAAGGGGAAAGGACCCACATGTGCAAAAGTATTTATTGCAGCTCTTTTTGTGGTGGCAAAGAATTGGAAAATGAGGGGATGTTCATCAATTGGGGTTGTGGTACATGGATGTAATGAAATACTATTATGCTATAAAAAATGATGAGCAGGCAGACTTCAGAGAAACTAGGACTTACATGAATTGATGCTGAGTAAAAGGAGCAAAACCAGGAGAACATTGTACACAGTAACAGCAACATTGTTCGATGACTAACTATGATAGACTTAGCTCTTCTCAGCCGTATTATCATCCAAGACTATTCCAAAAACTTTGTGATGAAAAATAGTATCCACATCTAGAGAAAGAACTATGAAGTCTGAATACAGATTAAAGCATACCTTTTTCTTTTTTTCTCACGGTTTTTTCCTTTTCTTCTGATTCTTCTTTCACAACATTTCTAATGTAGAAATAGGTTTAATATGATATGGCCTACATCACATTGCATGATGTCTTGGGAAAGGGGAAGGGAGAAAAAAATTAGAACTCCCAATTTTATAAAAGTGAATGTTTAAATCTATCTTTACATGTTATTGAAAAAAATACTATTAAGTAAAGGAAGAGGGTTCTCTTGATCTGATTGTTAAATTTTTGTTGCGAGCATTTACTACTCAGAAATCAGCAAATGCCACAAATCAAGGTTTGATTGATTGTTTTGTTGATTGTCTAGACCTAGGGCACTGATGGAGAAATGCTGATTATGCTTAAAAAGTATGCCTTGTGTCCATTTCTCCCCCCACCCCCCAGAGAGCCAGTTGTTAAATACTTTTCTGCATACCCATAATCTCCCTGTGTGATGTAGGGTAATTGACCTCCCTGGGTCTGTTTCCTCATCTGTAAAATGAAGAGTGTTAATTAGATGACCTCTAATATGCTTTCCAGTTCTAAATTACCATCTTTGCAGAGGAAGCAGCTTTACTGGACACTGCTCAGTTTAATCCTTGGGTCTCAGATCTTCCTCTCAGACATCCCCATCCTCCATCCTAGTTATTGGTGTGTTTGTTGTCTCAGACATGATTTCTCTTTCAAACCACAGCAGCTGCTGCTCTGCAGATCCCAGATGGGACCACCATCCATCACTCAGTTGTCTCTGATGAGGGAACCTGAACCCTAGAACAGACTGTTTACTTTGCTGTCTTTCTCGCCAGCCAGAGAGAGCCTTGCACCACAAATGGGTCTCCTCTCTTACCTCCTCCCATCCCAGTGAAGTAAGATATACTGGTGAGCTCCAGGCCTCTTGCTCTGTGATATGTAAAGGTAAGAGAAAAAGATGAGAGGATTCATCATGACCCAGAAGGAAGAGGGACTCTCCCTGTGCTAGTAACAACAACCCCAATTTGTTATGGGTTTTTGACTTCCCTTTCATTAAGTACCCATGAGTACATAATGTATAATTAAATACAATCCTGTAAGAGGTCTCTCAGCCTGTGTATACCACAGTCCTTAAGGAAGGCCAGATACAGGGAGGAGGTATAACACCTGTTTAGGCAAGCTAACCTCTTGTTCTGCCAGACTGGAGCACTCTCATGGATCTGGCCCTGTGTGCTGGTCTCTCTCTGTAGGACATGTGCTCTTCCCCCTTGCTAAAGAACATGCTCCTTGTGGTGATGAAGAAGCAATTCTTGTTTAGTCACCAGCGATGGGGTTGTGTGATTGGTAACTGGTCAAAAAGTTTGGAGAATCTCAATCTCTCTATCTCTATGTCTCTCCACTCCCCCCCCCGCCATTTTCCTCTCTCTCTCCTCTCTCTCTCTCCCCCTCTTCTCTCATCTGCTGTTCTCTCCTTTCAGCCCTCCCCTCTTCCTTCTCTTCTTCCCCCTACTCTTCTTTTTTCATCTTCTTCTCCTCCTCCTCCTTCTCTCCTTCTTCTTCCTCTTCTTCTTCTTCTCCTCCTCCTCCTCCTTTTCCTCCTCCTCTTTCTTCTCTTTCTTCTCCTCCTTATTCTTCTCCTTCTCCTCCTCCTCCTTCTCTCTCTCTCATCCCTCATATATATCAAGGGGAGAGGAGAGAAATGTCCCCCTCTCCTCTCCACCAATAGCTATAAGGAAATGGCAAAGAGAACATGTGCTTATCTAGGTAAGTCTGAATACCAATCAACTTCTTCTGCTTTCAGTTTTCTAACATGAACCCACACCAGTGACCAGAGATCCTTCTCCACTATTGCTGAAAGTCCAAGAGAGAAAATTCTGGAAGATTCCCAAACAAGAGAACCACCACTTCCTCCTCAGCAGCTCTTCTATAGTGGCTCTTCTTGTTTCTGTGGCCAATCATCTCCAATACAACCTCTTCACTGGTGACCAAGCAGGAGCTGTGACATCATCTCAACCAGGTGAATGTCCTTCAACATGAGGGCAGAGCATGTGTCCCATAGAAGGGGACCAGATCACATATCCAGCTACATGGAAAGTGTCCCTGACCAGGAGATTGGAGGGTTCCCTGATTGCTCTCATTACAAATGTAAAAGGAATTGCCAAAAGGATATTAATTGCCAAGATGAATGGGACTTTTAAAACCAAGAGACTGGGCTATTTAATGACAGACACACTGGGAAACCACCATAGTCACGTCAGAGAAAGACATCATATACAGCAAAACTACTGCATACAGATGGGTGGGAAGAGTCATTCCATCTGTAACACAGGAATAAAAGGACCCTCCCTCCCCTCACCCCCCACATGCATGTACTCACATGCATTCTGTTGGGCAATCATGGGTACAAGGTCTCAGTTTCCCAGATGCTGGGAAATCAAAGAGAGCTCTGTTGGAGTCCAGCTAGAGAAGAACATGGAGATGGTTTGACAGGGTGTTGAACAGAAGTGCTGATGATAGGAGGAGAGAAAAGACAGTGAGTAGTGTCTCCTTGATGAAGATGGAGTCTTTGCCTGACCCTGAATCTCTGATGATTTACTTAACTTGGTACAAGGGACTAGAGCGGATGTTGGGAAGGTTATTTCTTCTCCTTCCTTTGTTGACTTTATAAGTGGAATATAGAAATAAACTTCTCTAGAGTAATAACTAATTTTTATATATAGCAGCTATTATGTGCCAAGGACAGGTGCTGCTACTATTCTCATTTTGGAGTTGAGGAAACTGAGGCAAACAGAAAGTAAATGACTTGTCCACAGTCACACAGCCAGTAAGTGTCTGAAGCTGATTTTGAACTTGTCTTCCTAACTCCAGGCCCAGTGCTCTATTTACTGTGCCACCTAAATATCTGAATTTGTGTTCCTATATTACTTGATGATTATGAAGTCTGTTGCACGCATAATCTCATTTGATCATCATAGCCCTGCCTTCCTAGGCCTCAAGCTCCTATGGTTTCCCCCTTCCCTCATCACTTTGTATTTATTTTGTAAATACTCTATGTATGTACTTGTCTTACTCTAGAATGGAAGCTTCTTGAAGACAAGACATTTTACTTTTGTCTTTGTATTTCTTGCACCTGACATTTCTAGCAGTACCTGACAGGTTGCTGCTATGGTTCAGTTGTGTCCAAGTCTTCCTGACCAACTTCACATGGGGTTTTCTTGACAAAGACACAGGACTGGTTTGCCCTTTCCTTCTCCAGTTCATTTTACAGATGAGGAAACTGAGGCAAACAGGGTTAAGTGATTTGTCCAGAGTCACGCAGCTAGGAAGTGTCTGAGGCCAGATTTGAACTCAGGAAGATGAGTCTTCCTGACTTCAGGTCTGGCACTGTATGCACTATGGTGCTACCTAGCTAGTCTAGGGTTCTAGAAGCACACTGTAGCACTTGAGCTTAATGTGCTCAGGACACTCAATACTTTGTTCTTTCAGGGAAGGAGTAGGGATTAGCTGGTAACTGACTTCAAGGTAAAATCAAACTATACACCACAGGACAAGGAGTTATGGTCCTGGGTAGTAAAAAGTCCAGGGCATGAGGATTCATCCAAAATAGTGATCCTATCAGAGCTGTTTATAATGAAAGCAAGTTGGGACCATAACCTTAGGCCTGGTGGCTCTGTAATGTTGGAGGGAGGGTCAATAGTGGGGGTCAGGAACACCATGTAGTCTTATACTCAAGTTCAAAGGTACCTAAGTTTAGAAAAGAAGGAAATAAATAAGCATTTATTAAGTGCCTACTATGTACCAGGAACTGCTAAGCTAAGCATTTTACAAATATGTCATCTCACAATGACCCTGGTAAGTACTATTATTATCCCATTTTACATTTGGAGAAACTGAAGCACAGACGGTCTAGGCTAGGTGACTAGCCTAGGATCACACAGCCATTAAGTGTCTGAGGCTGGATTTGAACTCAGGTTTTCTTGACTCTATACCCACAACTCTGTGTCCTGTGGTACCACCTATCTGCTTTATCAGGTAAAGATCTATCACCACCCACCTATGAGATAAGAATGAGAATGTGGTTTGTATTTGAAATCAAAGGACTTAAGTTAAAATCCTAATTCTGTTGCTACCAGTATGGATTCTGTCTAGAACTTTCTGGGTCTCCAGTTCCTTACCTATAAAATGAAAGGATTGGATTAGTTTGTCTCTCCCAGCTCTAGATTCTGTGATTTATCCTGCCATATCTACTAACAACTGTGACATTGCACAGAAGCCAGATTTTCCCTGGTAATTAAAGTATTTATGCAGAAAAAGGTTTAAAATAATGTGAAATGAAATATTTCCAATATTACCTTAATATCTTCATATCTGATTTCTCAATTAACTTCAACAGACATTTATTAAGCACCTACTGTGTGCAGAAGGGTGTAGGGTATGGTCTGGGAAGTCTAGTATTTCTGGTGTAAGAACTTGCCAAGTCATTTTCAGAGTAGCTTTCTACTTTGGGTATTCACCTGATTTCCCCAAAGCCTTAGAATGTACAGTGACCACACCTTGGTTTAACAGATCAGCTAAACTAGACTGAGGGTAACTGGGATTTCAAACCCTTTGGTATATTAGGCAAGAGTCTACTCCAAGCACATGAAGACTTCCTCTGGTGGAATGGGCAGATGGGAACAATTTGTTCCAACAGCCCTGAAGGTGACTGAAGCAAGTACAATGGAGCCCTTTGAACTTGGTTAGATATTGAAGACACCAAGGTCATCCACTACATCCTGAGCCATCACCGGTTATCTTTACTGTTGTCTTGCCACTTGACTTTGATGACTCTGGAAGAGAGAGTGAGGCCAACAACTTCATGAAACTTTGCCTCACTTAGATTCAATTTGTGTTTGAAACTCATACCATTTTATCATATTTATATATCACAAAGTCCTGTGGTGACAGGTGAGTGACAAAACAGCAGGTATGCATATGCTGGGGTGCTGTAGTCACAACCCTGAACCCACGTGGTCCAGGCCATAAGATCATGGAAGCAATGGTGGGTTTAGGCAGCCCCTTGGGTATCTGAGCAGCACAGCTCACCTCCTGGTGTGAGAAAGGGGTTAGAAAAGGTACCCTAAAAATTGTCTGCTTTACCCAAGCCTGTTCTGCTTACAGAGGCAGATGGGGACCCTATCCTGTGGTTGAAATACAAAACAATGTACAAAAACTTCTGCAAAAATGATTCCACTCAATGTTAGTACATGGAATGTGCATACACTTATGGACAACATAAAATCTAGGAGACTTGAAAGATGAACAGCTCTTGTGAGAAAGCTCAGCAAATGTCACATCCAAATGAAACAAGGTTGGCAAATGAAGACCAGCTTATGAAAGTCAGACCTGAGTGGCTGCAGTGATGGAGAGCACCGTGAAGCTGGCATACGTTTTGCAATTAAAACTAATCTAGTCAATAAGCTTGTATGCCTCCCAAACAGAATGAACAACATACTTAAAACAATGTGATTGTCACTTGCAGGAAAATGCTACTCTACTATCATCAGTGCCTATGCTCCCAGTATAATGAATCTTGGTAAGGTCAAAGAAAAATTTTATGATTACCTCAAGACCCTCATCATCAATGTGCCAAAAGAAGACAAGCATTGAGTTCTGGGTGACGTTAATGCAAGAGTAGGTACAGACTATCAGACATGGCAAAGAGTCCTTTGGAGGAATGAAGTTTAGGAAAAGCAACATCAGTGGTCACTTGCCACTGAAGATTTGTGCATCTCATGACCTTCTTAGCACTAATATTGTCTTCCATTTATGTAAATGCAATAAAGTTTTATGGATATACCCTTGAAGCAAGCACTGGCATTTAATAGGGTATGTCATTGTAGCGAGAAGAAACAAACAGGATATGAGACAGAGGAAGACAATGTGTGGGACAGAGTGCTGGACTGATCATAGACTTATGCTCTTCAAGCTAAATATTCACTTTAACAAAAGCAGCGGCCCCAAGGCAAAATGATTACCATAAGAATTAATGTCAACAGATTAGTGCACTTCTTGGAGTAGGAATAGTTTTTTATTAACTTGGAGGGAAAATTGAGCCAAGACACAGCTGGCAGCAGGGGAGAAGAAAAGGAATGGTCATCTTTCAGAGATTTGGTGTACAGCACTGCATTGACTCATCTGGTTGAAAACACTCCAAAATCTCCAGATTGGTTTGACGAAAATGATGCGGAAATTCAGAAGCTGGTAAATGAAAAAGAACTCCACAGTGTTTACCAGCAAGATAGTTCATCCCTCTAAGAAGACAATGTTTAACTCATCAAAAGTACAGTGCAAGTGAAGTTTAGAGAAATGTAGGATTCTTGGCTCAATAAGAAGGCAGATGAAATTCAGTTTTATGCCGAAAATAACAATTCAAAGTACATTTATGATGCCCTGAGGGCTATTTATGGGCCAAAGACCCATGCATCTCAACTACTCAGTGCTGATGGAACCACATTGATTAATGATAATGACATGATCGTGGAGTGACAGGCTGAACACTTCCTAGCGTTCTCAGTAGACCATCATCAGTCAATGCTGAGACCATTGACAATATACCTCAGGTTGAAGTCAGTTCCTCTGTAGCTGAACTTCCAGCTGAAGAAGAGATTTAAAATGCCATTAGGCTCCTCTCATGTAGCAAAGTCTTGTGACTTTCATAGGAAGGATTTCTCTCTTAGTCATTGCTGGCAAGATTCTTGCAGGAGTCCTCCTGTGCTTATGAAGGCTGATCCTTCATGTAGAAGATGGTCATCTACTTGAGAGCCAGTCTGGTTTCAGAAAGGGCCCAGGAATAGTTAATAAGATGTTTGCTGCCTGACAACTCCAGCAGAAATGTCAGGAGTAGAACAGAAGTCTGTACACAGTGTTCATCAATCTGCCCCAGGCCTTTGATACTGTCAGTTAGGAGGGTTTGTAGAAAAATAAGGCAAAATTTGGGTGCCTGAAGAAGTTCATCAGTTGTAAATCAGTTTCATGGTAACATACTTACATGGGTTCTGGATAATGAATGGTGCTCTTGAGCTTTCCCAGTCATCGATGGAATGGAGCAGGGCTGTATGCATGCTCCCATGCTTTTTAGAATGATGTTTTCAGCAGTGTTGTCAGATCCTTCAATGAGGACCAAAATGGCATCAAGATTGGCAGCTACACTAATGGTAAATTATTTAACTTGAAAAGGCTACAAGCCAAGACTAAAGTGGAGAGAAAGTTGGTGCATGATTTTTTGTTCACAGACAACTGTGCACTCAATGCAGCCTCTGAAGCTGAGATGCAACAAAGTATGGCTCAGTTCTTTGCTGCTTGTGCTAATTTTGACCTAACAATTAACACCAAGAAAACAAGTTTTCCACCAGTTTGCACCACACCATCTATATGTGGAACCATTATTTATAGAAAATGGAGAAGTTTTCAATGCTGTGGATAAGTTCACTTACCTTAGCAGTATACTTTCCAAGGATGTACACATAGATAATGAAGTTGACACATGCATTGGCAGAGCTAGCTCAGTGTTTGGGAGGTTCCAAAAGAAAGCATGGAAGAGAAGTATTAAGACTGCCTACCAAACTGAAGGTCTGCAGAGCCATTGTGCTGACATCATTGTTGTATGCCTGTGAAAACTGGACAGCATGCCAGTCCCATGACAGGAAATTGAACCACTTCCCTTTGAATTGTCTTAGGAAGATTCTGAAGATCACCTGGCAAGATAAGATACTAGACATTGAAGTCCTTTCTCAGGTTAAATTGCCAAGCATTCAAACTCTACTGCAGAGATCGAAACTCCAACAGGCTGGTCATAGTGTTTGAATGCCAAACATACGCTTGCCTAAAAGGCAAGAGAACTTATGGAGAACTCATACAAGGTAAATCCTCACATGAAAGTCAGAAGAATAAAGACACTCTCAAGGTCTTTCAAGATGAAATTTGGAATAAATTATGAGACCTGGGAGACACTGGCCCCACACTGCCCAGCATGTATCAAAGAAGGTGCTACATTCTATGAGCAAAGCAGAATTGCTGTAGCTCAAAAGAAATATGAGATGTGCAAATTTAGAGATATCCCCACTCCAAATGTTCACATGGACTATTTGGGCTTGACCTGTGCTAGAACATTCTAAGCTCATATTAGTCTCATCAGCCAATGGGACACGCTATACACTGATTCCAACACAGTGATGTCATTTTGGTCTTCTTCGAGAATGAAGGACAACAACCAACCAACCGTGTACAGAACACCGGATTAGGTTCTAAGTGAGTTGCCAGATTTAGTTAAGAAGGCATATATATCCTTCCTCTCCTACATCCCATAATTCAGTTCATATTTTCATTTTTGCTTTAACATATCTTTTTGTTGTTATTGTTGCTATGGATTCTTAAAAGCTAAGAGTGGTACAGGACTCCTTGGATCTCTGAAAATCCCTGGATTAACCATCAAGTGGCTGTAATTTTGCGGTTGTAGGTAGCTGATCAGTAGAGTTCCCTAATCAACTTTATGAGTTTACAGAGGTAAGCCTTTGTTTGGAACTTCAGTTGCATCTCTCTGTGGCAACCTTATACAGGCTTATTTACCCATTCTGCACTCTGTGTAAACTAAGTAAGAATGATGTGACTGATTCTGATTATTGTGGGAGAAGTTGTCTATTTGTTGGGGGAATATAAAAGGGGGGATCAGTTTCAGATTCTGTTGATTTGCCTCTTTTTCCAGAAAAATCCTGAGAGATAAAAAAGCAAGGCTAAGAGAAGGATTGGGTCCTAGGGAACAATCTCCCTAATGACTGCTTTGAAGCAAAATACATAGGAGTTACATGTATTCTCACCTATGTGGCCTATGAAGAGAATTCTTGGACTCAAAGTCCCTGAACCAAATCTGAGTGCCCGCACCCAGACTTGAGAGGTACTGTCAAGAACATGGCAGCCTTCATGGGAGGAAACCAATTAGCTCAAGTGATAGGAGTTTCTGAACTCTGAATTTTTGAAGTGGAGTGAGGAATCTTAGCTAGAAAAGAAAGGGGCTCCTGGGTAGCACAATCCTTTTAAAACCCAGCATTCTAAAGAGAAAAGAGTTTTGGGACAGTTCCAGCCACAAGATCACTTTGCTAAGTACCCCAATTTTGAGAATTCTCGGACTCATTCTTCTAGAAAGATAAGGGAAGTTCTTAGTACTTAGAGACTTTCTTAAAGAGAAAAGAGGATCATACATATTGTCCCCCATCTCACACACATTCTCTCTCTCTCTCTCTCTCTCTCTCTCTCTCTCTCTCTCTCTCTCTCTCTCTCTCTCTCTCTCGTCTCTCTGTGTCTCTCTGTCTCTGTCTCTCTCATACACACAGACAGATAGACAGATGGAGAAGTGACAAGGGATTATAGCTATAACATGGAAGAACAAAGAACTTTGACTTTCACCTCTGCTATTACTGTGACTTGTTTGAACAGTATAGATACTATGGGAAGGGAGGTTGTCTCTCTAGCAAACTGAAATTCATTTCCTTTGCAAGGACTGCCCCAGCCCTCAGAGTAGCATTAAAATATTGGGTGCCAGTAGGAGTCCCTGGGGTTTATATAAAAAGGGGGGAGAGTGAGAGATTCACTAGATGGTTGAAGAGTTTTCTTTCTAGAAACTCCAAGTTTCTTTGTCTTTCAAGGAGAAACCAAACCATAAGGTGGTGAGTCTAGACCATGGATTCTTAACCTAGGGTCCACAGATATCATCAGAAATTCAGGGATAGATTTCAGGGAAATCTACATGGGAAAAATGACATCTTTATTTTTACTAACCTCTAACTGAAATTTTGTATTTCTTTTAATGATTTTAAAACAATTCTGAAAAGAGGTTCAAGGACAGGGGATGTGCTGGTAAGTGTCTAACAGACAGCTCTCCAGTAAAAATAAAAACACAAGATATTTTAAAATTTAATTTGTATTATTAACATGTTCTCTATCACTTTCTTAAGTCTAGGCAATCAATAACATAATAAACCAAGTTCTGATATGTAGCATTTGCTGATTTCTGAGGTATAAATATGCATATGAAAATTTAACAGTCTGCTCTCCTAAGCTGATTGGAGGCGGCTATTTGAGCTGGCTCCATCCTATCCCTGTGGGTTTCATCAGAGTGCCAAAGGGCCTATGATACTAGAAAGGTTCATAATTCCTGTTCTACAGGAAACTGAGATCTGGTGATAACCTAGCTGCAACCTGTCCAAGGTTATGAAGTGAGTCAGAGAGCCTAGGATTTTAAATAGGGTTCTCTTACCTCTAATACAGGGCTCTTTTCACTCCACCTGTGCATTGCTTTTAAATGCTCATTATAGTCACTTTTCTCTTGTATAAAGACATTAAGGAAATGGGCAGCTATATTGAATGTGGCCCTGAAAAATGTTCCTGGTTGCCTTCTTTACTCTTGGAGATCACGACAAGTTGATGTGACGATCAGAAACAAACAGCTGAAGGGGTCTCATGGGGCTAACATGTAGGATTCTGGGGGAAAGTAGAACTGGGATTCATCTGAGAATGAGGGAAAAGAACTCTACCAAGTGCTCATTCTTTCCTGGGTGTCCTTTATATGTTTTCAGAATTTTGTAGGAGGTAGATTGGAGGCTGTCATGCCTATTATGTACTTTGTTACAACTTCAGTGTTTATGTGATATCTGGCAGTCCATCAATCTACATCTGTAGTGATCAAGATATGATCGACATATAAAATTTTTTCCTGAGTAAATTTTGGATGACATCCAAAAGAGTCAAAGAGAGGGATGACTTGGGGAATATGCCCAAAAGATTGGTCCCTGTAAACCTCATAAATCATAGTAATGTTGAGATATGGTTTATGAGAGGAAAAAGAAGTATCCCTAAAAAAATCTCTGAAGTTTTCATAAAATCCTGCTCCTAGTCCTCAATTTCACTAACTTGGACAGGACTAGGACTGCCTGGGGAGGCTATATATTTGCCCCCCCCCAAATATTCTCTTTACTTCCACTTTTCCCTCCAACTCTCAAGAATATATGTTATACTTTTCATATCTCATAGGATCATAGAGTTTAGGACTAGAAGAATCCTTAGATAGACCAGTCCTCTAGTTTTGCTGATGAGTAAACTGAGGTCCAGTGCAAACTGGCTGTGACTTGTCCCAGGTCACACAGTATGTGAGTTATTGTTGTTGTTGAGTCATTTCAGTCATATCTGACCCTCTGTGACCCCATTTGGGGTTCTCTTGTCAATGATACTGGAGTGGTTTGCCATTTTCTTCTCTAGCTCATTTTACAGATGAGGAAACTGACGCAAACAGGGTTAAGTGATTTGCCTAGGGTCACACAGCTAGTGAGTGTCTGAAGCCTGAATCTTCCTGATTTCAGGCCTAGCATTCTATCCACTTCACTGGTGAATGAAATTCAGGTCTTCTGATCCCAAATCTAGCAGTTTTCTCTAGGCTTCTAGGGTGTTTTTGATGTGCATTATAACCAAATTTCACCTGCATAAAGAACTGAAGAAATAAGGTACCCATTCCATGTATTTTGCCCTTGGGAATGACCTTGGTCATGTTGTCACCTGGAGATGAAGGCAGTCTGATGTAGCAATCAGAAATAAAACATTTATAGCTGAAGAAGGGCCCTGGCATGGGTCTTATGTAACAGCTGCTGAAGTGTGCACTTCCACAGTCTTAAAGGAAACCTGATACTGAATTTATATTTATTTAAGATTTATACCCAGTCTACCTCCAAGAAGACTTAAGCTGGCTTACATGTTAAAACACTGCCCAAAATGCGACTTTAGGGGATAGATAAAACAGAATAAAGACCATAAAAGATTGAAGGAGCAGGTGCTACCAGGCACCTGAGATGAACCAGTGACTAACAGCTAGATTCTAACATTGGCTGTAAGACTTAGGGTCTTTGAGCTATGTGTCATGGTCCCCTTTGTCAGTCTGGGTCAAGTCTATGCACTTGACATTCTCAGAAGAATGTTTTTAAAAACATAAAATAAAATATATCAATTTAAAAAAACCAAGTTAATGAACCCTGTTTAAGACAGTCTGCTCTAAGTTTTCTTGCAGTTAAGGCAAAAAGGGAAATCTCTGAGGCTCAGGGCCACAGTCCAGTACTTAATTTTCTAATCAAAGGCATATACATTTACCTGCAGAATCAAACTTTGCCCAAGAACCAAAGCTATTTTTCACAAGACTTCTTATAAAGAAAACAAGGTAATAACAATGAATTCAATATCTAACAACTAAGACCTAGAAAGCAGTGCCATTCAAGCAGAAATTCTTATATTATCCCTCCACAAACGCAAAGGGTCAGTCATAAGTCATCAAAGGCATTTCAGTTAAAGGCTCAGATAATATCAGCTGGAGACATTGCTTTCTGATCATTTCACTTAGGAGAGGAATAGGGCTCAGAGAATCTAGTTAATATGATATTAAATCATTCAACACTGAGATATCGTTTTACACTTACCAGATTGGCTAAAATGATAGATGGGGAAAGTGACAATGTTTGAGGGTCTGTGGAAAAACACATGGTTGGATCATTTTACAATTCCACCAACACTGTATTAGTGTCCCAGTCTTTCCATATATAATAGACAAAATAACTTTTTCACTCAAAGACATTCTTAAAACAACATTGCTGTTACTGTATACAGTTTTCTCTTATTATGCCCAAAATGTATAGATATATGTCTATTATAAATAATCCAAATTAACTATAATGAACATATGAAGAAAGATACTATCTGCATCCAGAGAAAGAACTGAGAAATAGAAGTATGTATAGAATAATTTTACAACTATATCTATATCTATATGTCTATTTGTTTCTAATGGTAATTATCTCTAAGGTTGGGTGGGAAGGAAGAAAAATTTTTTAATTTACATAATAATTTCGTTATATATTTGAAACAAATGGCATAGTAGATTAGCAGTTTCATGTGCAATCATCTTTTTATTGTACTATTATGGAAATGTTTGGTTTATTCTATAAATTAAAAATAAAATAAAAAAGAATATTTTATGCTAATGTTAATGTGACCATAAGACTATATTAGTATGTTAATATTATATATGTATATGTATGTATATATACACATACACACACACATACACACACGCACACACATATATATATACCATAAGACTATGTATCACAGATAGGGGATATCCTGAGGGAGCTTTTGGTTGCTGCTGGGTGGTTGTCAATTCATAGTTGTATCCTCTAATAAATACCCATAAAAGAACCTCAGTACTGTACTTGTGGAATGTCTGATTATTTTAAGAAGCCCTGAATCCAGAGGGGTTCACCTTATGATGTTCCTCCAAAGAAGACCTCACATTTACAAAGTACTTTACCATTTGCAAAAATATTTTCCCAACAACAAAACTGTGAGGAAAGTAATCCATGTATCATTCCTGTTTTACAGATTCATTTTAGAAAATATATATTAAATCTATGATCCAATGATTATGATCCTATTGTGTCATGTAAAAACCACTGTGCTAGACCCAAAGACAAAGATGAGACTGCAGTTTACAACCTACTGGAGGTGGGGTATTTATACAGAAATGTAAATATCAGGTCATCTGAGGACTAATTTATAAGCCAGGAATCAAGAAAAGCTTCGAGCAGCAGTGATTATAGCTGAGGAAATTGTAGGTCAGAGAGGTTAAGTGAATTGACCATCATTCTATAGTGCTACCCTATCCACAGTCCCTCAATGGAAAAAAAGAAGAAAAGAAAAGAAAAACAAAGCCCTTGTAACAAATATGCATAATTAAGTAAAACAAATTCTCAAGTTAGCCCTATTTTCCCAGAAGAGAGGGGGTGACTTTTCCTACCAATTGACATCCTCCGGCCAGTCTGTTATTCTCTCAAATTGAATTCACTAGACAGCCA
The DNA here is from genome assembly GCF_028372415.1 of Notamacropus eugenii. Lineage (NCBI taxonomy): Eukaryota > Metazoa > Chordata > Mammalia > Diprotodontia > Macropodidae > Notamacropus > Notamacropus eugenii. Next base: position 216,472,338 of record NC_092872.1, on the reverse strand, counting down.
GCTTGAGAATTTGTTTTACTTGATGGAGTATGTTTGTTACAAAGGCTTTCCGGATTTCTTTGACTGGAAAAGTCCCTCAGTACATTTACAGTGTGATTCAATTTACAAAAACAATTTACACCCAACTTTCCACAAATACACTTATCACATGAATGGAAGCCCACCAGAGTTTGCTCTAGGACAGGTGTGGGGAACCTGAAACCTCTTGGCGTCATGTGGCCCTCTAAGTCCTCAAGTGCAGCTCTTGACTGAATCCAAAGTTCCAAACTTGAGGAGCTAGAGGGACCTAGGGGGTTGAATGTGACAGAGAGGCTGCAAGTTCCCCAACCCTGCTCTTGGCCTTCAAACCTTTCCTAAGTCTATATCCAACTTTCCAGGCTTCCTCCTCCTGAGTGAGGAGAAGGTGGTGAAGCCACAAAATGTCCTTAGTGGCATGTGATAAAAAGCCAGTTCAGCATTTCTATCTATGTGGTTCTGTCTGGTGGAGATAACTACCATTTTAGTCTTTGGACAAATCAATATGTTTTGTGGCTGCAAAGCTATAGAAAGCCATAATCTCACAATAATAAAAATTGTAGGAGTCTCAAAATGCAGAACACATGGTGTGCAGCACCCAAGTGCAGAAGGATATAAAAAGCATTACTAAGGAAAAGAGTGGTTCTTTCTCACAGTAAAAGACAGGGATAAGAAAGTGATGGACAGCCCCCAGTACCTTTAAATTACTTGTTTTGAAAATAAACCAATTTCTCTAAGGAGTTGTCCAGATCCTCTTTGGAGTTCCTACCGAAGGGCAAGGATAAGAACTTTCTAAAGCTAGCATTGCTTTCCAGGTCAGGTGGTGGACTTTTCCTACCACCCTGCATCCTCCACCCAGTCTGTTATTCTCTCAGACTGCACCCAACAGACTTAAGAAACAAGAAAAAGAGTGGATTCATTCTAGCTGAGTTGCCTGAAATTCCATAATTAAAGATTTGGGAATCATTGCTGTTCACTCTTCAAGAAATTTTTTTTAGTATACCTCATTAATAAAAAAGGGAAAATGTACCTGCTGCATGCATCTTGGGAAAAGATCCAGTCTAAGAATTGGAGGGGTCTCCACTTCCTCTTACTCCCTCTCTCCCTTACTTGTGTTGATCTGTATGTAGTCCATAGGTAGTTTGGGAGTGAGGTAGACGAAATCAGAAATCGTTCTCAGAGTGAGTAGAAAGCAGTGAAAGAGGTAATCGCATAATAGGGCACTGCCTGGGGTGAGTAGCGGCTGGGGTAGGATCCCTTAGTCAAGGCTAGGGACAAGGGCATCCTCGCAGTGGCAAAGCATATGATGCTTGGGTTTCCAAGCTAAAAACAAATCCAATCCTTTTTGCTGCTTTTCCAGCGCTAGGTCTAAGGGACTAAGCTAGAATTTGGGGCGTATTGGTGCCAGGGTGGGCTGGGGAATTAAAATTCACAGGTCTGTCCATTGGGGCTGTCACCCCTACTCCCCAAGCACCTGCTTGTCGGTCTGTGTGAGGCCTTTGAGAAACTCTCCCAACCCACTGGTCCTAAACGCTATGAAGTTATGAGCCAGGCCTAACTTCTTAGGGCTAAGGGCCCTAGAAGTTCGTGGGAAGGAGCCCTGAAAGTTCACTTTGGGGCCCTTGAGGATAAGGAACAATGGAAGGGAAGGAAGAGGATTTATAGAAAGTCCTTCAACCAGACCCCGCTGACTGCTGATTCTAATCTAAAGTGATGAGGGGGCCAAGCAGCAGTGCTCCCCACCCACTTCATCTGCGGGGAGGGCTTAAGGTCACTTCTGCTTTTCCCTTATTGTACGCCTGCGCTTGCAACTGGCCTGCACGGCCCCTGTCCCTGCCCCTGCTCCAGACCGCAGATGCCTGGGAGATTTGCTTTTAGCTCTTAACCCTTTGCTTTATTTCTCCTTAGTAATGGGGGAAAGAGGGTTAAGAGTTAATTCTTCATTATCTAGGCACTTCTGAGCTTACTTTGGGAGCCCAACAAATCAGAGCTCTCTGCGGACTGTTCTGCCTGGTACTGAGGTTCATCAGTTTACAAATTGGTCCTGGGGAAAAATTTTAACTTTAGGAAGAGACTTAAGGGAGTGGACCGTCCGCGGGGAGTTTAAACCTTAAGTCCGGGTCTCTGAACTTGGATGGAGGGAAAAATCGAATCTTAATTTTCACTAATCCCAAAGTAAAATTTAGCATTTCCTCCAGTTACTGGGGGGAGGAGGGAAACCTGAGAAGGGGTCCATAGGCTTCACCAGACTGCCAAGTGAGTCCCTGACACACACACAGTAAGAACTCTTGATCTAGAGTGAGCCACCAGGGAGTCAGAGTCGGAAGGAAGACTTTTGCAGTAAAAGAATTCTAAGGAATGCTAAGATGGCACATCTTAAAGGTATCAGGTAAAAGTCCCGGAGAAACAGGCTAGCTAGGTCTGGTCCAACCTGGGCCCAAGCACGAGGGGAAACGCAAAAATAACTTCGAAACCAAATAACCAAAACATTATTTGTTTCCTTGGCCGATATAAAGTCTCTTCGTGGATTAGTGAACGGAGCTCCGGAATTGCAGTCAAAAGACGAGTTCAAATTCCTCTTCGACAATATATTACAGGTGTGACCTTGGGCAAGTAAGTCATTTTAACTCTTCTGAGCCTTTGTTTTCTCGTGCAGCTTGTAATAACTTACCTCTTGTGGCTGCAGCGAGACTCAAATGAGATAATGTACGCAAAATGCTTTATATATATTAATGCATAAGGAGATAAAGTACTTAAAGCCGGACAGCTGCGTGGGAGACTCGAAGGAGGGAGATCAGTAGAAGTATGAAAAAGGATCATAGTGGAAGGATGGGGAAGGAACTGACTGGGTAGCAGGGAGGGTATGGAGTGGAGTCTAGGAAAAACTGAGTTAGCCATTTAGGGCATCCCAGGGAAAATGCATAGCTAGTAAAAGCTTAAACGTAAGCTAGTAATAGCTTACATCACCAATACCTTATGAGGTCGGCCACTCACAGGGCAAATATTATTTGAGCTGAAGGTCAAAGAAGTGAGCGCGGCTACTAAGTGGTGGAATAGGGACTCGAACCCAGTTCTTGTGTCTCGGAGAGTGCAATGCACTTTCTACTCCTTCACTCTAGACCAAAAAACACCAAGGACGTTGCTGTCGCAAGTTCTCGATTTTTTCCCAGAATGCCGAGGATGGCGACTGCAAGACCCAGGAATGTTCTGTTGTGCCTAAAACTCCTTTCTTAATTCGAATCTCGCTTCTCCACCTTTTCTCAGTCGTTATTGCAGTTATTAGGACCCAGCCATCTGGCTTTGTACTGGAGGTGGGAAGAGAAGAGTTCTGATTGGGGATATTTTTTGTAAGAGCAAACCGAGAATAGATAGAAGCATTTTCATCCCACAGCCTCATGGACTGAAAATCCCCGGTGCAGTAATTTGGGGGTCCCTTGGTCCAACTCAGCTACTACTAGGAGTCCTTGTTGGGAGGTCCCCTACGTCCCCCCACCCCCTCTAGTCTCCACCTTCCTCTCTCATAACTTGCCAGCACGTGCCTAAGGAGCTCCCCAATCCATCTCCCCAACCCTGCCCCAGTCGCTGTCAGAAGTGAAGAGTTGGGGGGGCGGGGCGGGAGATTTGAAGGGTGGCCTCTTTAGAAAGGTGTGACCCTCCCGAGAGTTTGAGGGACCGAGGGTGGGGGTGGGTGGCTTTAGAGCTGAAAGTGAGGCCGACCTGCCGCCCTGAGAATGGAAGGGGACTCTATGAGCTGTGGAACCCACTGGAATCGGCCTCAGAGGGAGGCACCGCCTTTCCAAGTCCAGCATCCTTCCAGCACCGCCCCCCAACTCCCATTTATCTGAGCGAGTTGCTGCCTGGGCGGTCAACAGAGATTCCGAGAGCTCCTCGTCCTCCCTCCCCCTCCTCCTTTTCCCTTTCCCTCTTTTCTCCAGCCCCGCATTCCCGCTGCAAGCCCGGCGCTGTCCCCTCCCTATTACCCCTTCCCCCGCCCCCTTCTGTAAAAGCGAAATTGCTAAACTTGTAGCAAGAATGACCCCACATTCAGGCCGCCGCCTCCCGCTGAACCTCTCCGCTCCCGGCTTGGCCGTGGCCTTAATCAGTGCGCCCCTCCCTGCTTCCCGCCCCAACCTCCGCCCCCCCCCCCCTCCCTCTAGCCTCCCTCTCTCCACCCAGCTCACAAAAAGTGGGGAACAAAACCCCCGCGCATTTCTCTGTCCCTCTGTTCAGTAGACTGCTGCACAAAGCCCCCGCTCTGAGAAGCAATAGGGGAGCTCTGGGGGGACGTCAATCCAGACGCGCTGGGGTTTTTGTTCGTGCAGGGGACCTCGCCTTCCTACCACACCTTTTGTTCTGGACTCCAATAAAAAGCCATTCTTTCCGCACCTTCCCGGCCCGGAGCCGCCTTTCAGCTTGGCCCGGCCCCACAATGGCGCGGCTCTCTAATGCCTCCCCATTCTCCCGCCTTGGCACGCTCACAATCGGGCCGTGTGGCAGGGCTGCCCTCGCACAGACATTCTCCGCAAGTGACTGGGAGCCCGACAAAGCCGCAGCTCCCGGGGAAAGAGCAGAGTCCGGCTCTACCAGGGCTGGGGCGGGGGGGTAAGGGGAGCAGAGAGAGATGAGAAAAACTAGGAGGGAGGGTACGTGGGCAGTAGCGAGATAAAGCACCCCCACCTTGGGTGTCAGGGTCGGCTAGGAGGGAGGAGCAGCTTCCCAGCTGGGTTCCGGCCTTGTGGAGGAGGTGGAGGCGATTTTTCAGCCACTCGCGAGCTTCTAGGAGCCTGTGACTGTATTGAGTTTTAAGGCCGAGAGCTTGAGCCCCGTGTTTAACGTGGCTCCACCTCGGAGTGGGATCATCTATAATATTGGGGAGGGCAGGGAGACCGGAGAATTGGGGACCAGGGACAGCAGAAGGGCGGCAAAGGAATCTTTGGCTGCCCAACGCAACCGAAATTAGATAATACTTTTAAAAGAGGATAAAGCGTCACCGTGACAGGGGCCCCATTTTACCCCTAAGCATCCTACGTCGCAGGACTTTGGAAAGAGTATGGAGAGGGATGCAACCCTCATTTCTTAGTTCCCTTTTCACAATAGATTTAATTTCCTCTTTAACTCAATAAAATTTCTGTAGCCAAATATGGATTTGGAAATATTGCACCTTCTTTATTAATTCCTGTAGTGTATGGCGGCTGGTGTGTACACGGTGTGTATATAGGTATATATATTTATAATATGTGCTGGATACAGAATATGGAAGAGAAAAGAAATAAAATAACACCTTCCAGGGCGCCACGGGCTACTCAATTTGTTTAACCCACGAAACCCTTTGATCTGGTAGCCTGCTCTGCTAATCTGCAAATTGGACTGGAAAACTCGGGAGTCCTGGCTGGCGCCTGCCCTGGAGTGACCCTGGAGGGGAGTCCGAGGACTCTCGCAGCCTCCCGAGAGGTGGGCAAGGATGCTCTTAGGACCTACTTCTTTCCAGCACCACCCCCCTGCCCCAGTCTAGCAAATCTGCCTGGGGGTATGGAATGGGGAGGCAGGGTACTACGGAAAAAGACTGTTAAAAGGCTCCTTAAAAGACTGTTGTGTTTGGGGGGACTTTGAAAATAGGTCCTTTTCTGGAACCAGGTTAGGCGGAGAGCTCAGAAAGGGAGCAAAGTGAGAGGAGTTGAGTATGGGATCGGGTGGTTCATTGCCAGTTTCTCCCCTTCAGTTTTTTTTCTTTCCTCGCTAATACTAATTATTCGTGCAAGCAGAGGGAAGGCTGGGGAAAAGAAGAAATTCCCTTAGGTCTGGAGCTTCGTGAAGAGTGCATCCCATCACTCCCCACCCGGGGATGCAGGCTAGGAAGAAGAGCCCAGCCTCCGGCCTGTTCTCTGAGCTTAGCTGCGGTTGGCCTCAAACAAGTCCTGTTAGCTTTAAGTATACATAGACCATTATTTCTCCTCTATGCCAAACACGGTCTGATGTGGTAGAAACGGGGAGCCCTGCTTGTCCTCTCTGTCCCCACCATTTCCGGTCCCGAGTCAGTTGCACTTTTAGCCCTGGGGCGGGGAGATTTCTTTAGAGAGGGGATGCAACCGGGTCCATCCAGGTCCATCTTCCCCGGCCAGGTCTTTCCCGCCCTTCAGTCTGAAGAATACCCTGCAGGCTGCTCCGGAGCCTCCTCACCCGCCCCTACCAGGCTCGGATGCCCTGCAAGGTGCCCTGGGCGCAGGCAGGCACTGTGCTGCCCTGGTGGAGGCTCTGGAGGGGCTGCGCAGCGCCCCCGAAGCCTCCCAGGTTGCTCACGTTCACAAAGGGGCCGCCTCCTGCCGCGTTGCAGGCTGGCGGGATGGCGGCGGCCGCGGCGGCGCCGCTGCTCCCGGGGTAAGTGCAGCCGTAGTTGCCACTATAGGCGGCGGCCGCGGCCGCAGCGGCGGCTGAGTTCCCGTAGCCGTAGCTCGGGAAGCCGTTATAGGAGTAAGGGCTGGCGCCCACGCTATAAGGAGTGTTGTAACTCTGGGCCCCACTGATGCAGGGCTTCCCGTCCCGCACCAACACTGGCACAGCCACTCTCCTGGGAGGCGGCGGGTGTGGGTGCGTCCCCATCTCCAAGGACTTGTCCTGACGCTGCCTCTTACACTTGTACCTCCGGTTTTGAAACCAGATCTTCACCTGCGTGGATGTGAGCTTTAGGCTACTGGCAAGATGCTCCCGCTCTGGCGCAGACAAATACCTCTGTTGCTTAAATCTCCTTTCCAGCTCGAAAACCTGAGCCTGAGAGAAGAGGACCCTGGGCTTTCTCCGGCTGCGCTGCTTCGGCCTCTCGCTCTCCTCGGCCTTACACTCTCCTGCTTCCAGGGGCTTCTTCAGCGGGCAGCTTTCTGAGAAAGGAGAAAAACAACAGTGTTCCTTAGTGTCCTCTTCAATCAGCCTTGAAGCACCATCTGTGCAGAGGGACTGATTATCAGGGGCTCGGTGTGCTAGTGTGTGCCTGTAACTGGGACCGTTTGTGACTCTGGGGAGAGGGAATGCCTTCCTAAGCTAGAAGCGTGCATCACCCCTTTCTAAGGGAAATCAACTTCGAATACATTTATTCAGTGTCCCAAAGCCTGTATATATGATATTGTGCACTTACAATTAAGTGCAATGTCTGTATAGTATGGGAGTGTGCTTGTATTTACACTTTGGGGTCTTCCTGTGAATAGGCTTCGCACTGCTTCGAAAGTAATACGAATCTTAGTGATTAGAAATTTCAGTGTGAATTTCCAGTGGTCATTATCACAAGAAACAGACAAACCCACAGAGTGTGTGTGTGTCTCTGTGTATGTCTCTGTGTGTGTGTGTGTGTTGTCAGCTGCAGGTAGGTTTCAGACCCAGGTTTACTGCCAGCTCCACCCCATACTCTCCTCAGGAAAGCAACAGGGCCCAAGTTCCTCGTGTAGAAGGAGGCTGGCCTGGATGACCTTTAACGTCTCTTTTAGTTCATCCCTTTCAGGGTGACTCTATGATTCTATGCCTCTAACAAAGTCTCCCCAGAAATCTTATGAGGGATCTTACTCAAGTTCTTCCTCCAGAGCCCAGTTGAGTGGTCCCTGGGGAAGCCAAGGGCATCTTCTATAGTGACACAAAGCAAAACTCTCACAGTTTTCAGCCAAGGTTTGAAGGCTAGGCGCTACAAGGCCCGAGCCTGGAGTTGTCTTTTCATACCACCTCCTAACAGCCCAGGGGCTGCCATAACGGAGCTCCCCAAATCGACCAGTTTGGGCCTCCATGTCTGCGTAGTGGTTACTGAGTAAGAGCGCCCAGGCTGCCCCTGGGGCACGAGACCGACAGTCTGTGGGCGTGAGAACACCTCTCTGACTCTGAGGGATAGCGGGAAGGAGAGAGAGCTTCCTTTTTCTATTAAATTCTATTGCATTAATTGTCAGCTTTGAAAAAGGAAAAACATCAACATCAACAACTACGTATCATAGCAGGGCAAGTTCTCAGGCCGGGGGCAATAAGCCTTCTGGCAGCTACAGCGTCCGTGGTATTGCTCTCTAGCGGACCCCCCAGGCTCCCGGGAACGCGCCTTTCCCCACACTTGCGGTTTGCAGGGTGATAGCCTCGTTCTCCAGTCTGCGGCTGAGGTTTTCGGGGTCACCTCTTCCCCCAACCCCCGCCCCTTGCTCCCTCGCAGGTACCTGCGTTGTGTCGGAGCTGTCGCTGCACAGGACTGGGGCCTGACCCCCACCAAAGGCTAAAGGAGCGGGAGGCCCTGCTGGCAGTTTATGGGAGGTGTGCGGGCCTCCGCCTTTGTTCCAGGTGTGCGGGCGCTTTTCCTGCCCCCTCTACTCACTCTGGCTCCTGTCCCTCACGACCCCGTCGGCCTCCTCTTCTTGGTCCTTGGGCCCGCAGGAGCCGCGGAGGACCGTGTGGACATAGCTCTCGGGACAGATCCCCGTCTCCCTGTGGCTCTCGGCTGCGGCTATTGAGTTTAAATAGGGCAGCTTCTCTCCCTCCTCCACCTCCTCCCCCCCATCAGAAAATTGGGTCGCCTCCCGCGCTGCCAACATGCAGGAGGAGGCCGAGTGGAAATGCTGCTCCAAGTCCGTCTGCAAGTGCCCGCCGTGGTACTGCTGTTGCTGCTGCTCCAGATTCAAAATGTCTTTGACAGAGAACGGTGTGGAAGTGACCGGGCTTGGTAACATCATCAGAGCAACTTAATTGCTCAAAGCAAATACTCAATAAATCCTCGACGGAGGGGCGGGGAAGTTGTTCCTGCTGTCCTCCTGCCTCTACCTCTGCTGCCGAATAGGACTTTTGACAAACGATGGACGAGGTCCTGCTGCAGTCTAAATTGCCTCCATTAGCCTGGAACCAGGGGTCTGGGTTTTGTTACAGCCACTGCAGTGACTAGGAGTACGGCTCAGAAGCCGCCTCTGTCCCTGGTCAAAACGTCATGGCGGGGGCCGGGCCTGTTCCCCGGGCTTCTTCTCTATTGGCTTGGGTGGATTCTAGCCACACCCCCATTGCCCCTTCCAGAGAACCCGCAGTCCTACCAGAAATAGAAATTGACTAAAGAGAGAATCGGGAAAATCCATGGCTTCCTTGATCAGGGCCCTGGCCAAGCCGCTAGGTGCAAGGCTGCTGAGGTCAGAGGGTCCAAGACCGACCGAAGCAGGCACCAACTGCTCGTGCTTTTACCCAAGGGAAAGCTGCTGGCTCCTGACTTCGATTAGCCCAAAAGTTCTTGACTTTTTTTTCTTATGGACTTTGCCAGTCAGTCTGGTAAAATCTCAGAGTAATGTTTGTAAATGCATAAAATAAAACGCAAGAAACTAATCTTATAGCAATACAGTCATCTAAAATAGGCTTGTTTGTTTGTTTGTTTTTGAAGTTCAGGAGCCCCAGGTCTTTTAAGAATGCTTGCATCAGTCTATTCACTCTCAGAAGAGGTTGAGACTTCCAGGAGTAAGTTGTCTTATGATCCACATGCATTCGAGCAAAGTAGAGGCTTAGGTCCCTTTGAATACCTAGGCTGAGAATCCGATGGGTTGGAAGTAGGCAAATGGGTGTCTATCTAGATGGGTATAATGTAAATAATAATAATGATAGCGATTGTTGTAAGTCATAATAGAAACATAGAATATCAATAAAATGTTACCTTCTTGGAGGCAAAGACTTTCTTGGTTGTCTTTGTAGGTGTTTACCTAGCACGTATTAGGTTCTGAATAAATGCTATTTGGAGTGTTGAATTAGCAAGCACAGTACCATCATATAGTCTCTTCAATCGGATGTGGATAAGTGTAATTAGGCACTATGGGGCTCCTTGACTTTTCCACGTAGATGAAGTAAGCTTCTTTTCTACGTATTCAAATTCTGTCTTGCCTATGAAGTTTTAACTGGCTTTATAGAATTGCAGAATATTAGAGACAGTAGGAGGCTTAGAGGTCATAAGATCACAGATTTAGATATGGAAGGGTTCCTCGGAGCTCATCTAAGCTAACCAACCTTCCTATTCCATAACGGAAGAAACTGAGACAAAAAGAGGTCAGGAACCTTGCCCAAGGTCACATAGGTAGTCAATGGTAGAATTGAGTCTACTGACATTCACTTCGGTCCTCTTTCCACTATATGTTATTTCTCAACACAGTAGGCATTCTCTCCTCTCATATCTCTTGTCCAAATACAATTCTAGATAACACAATTCAGTACAGAAGGACTTGCACGGGTGTTATGTAGCTCCCTGATTGTTTCACACGTATTAACTTTGTTCTGATGAAATTAAAAGCTTGAGGGCAGGGGACTGTGTCTCTTGTATTCTGCACAATGACGAATCCTGTTCTGGCAAAGGGAGCAAAGGCAAAATACTTATTGACTTTAATTGTCTCAGGCTTTTCGTCACACATACAGAGCCTTTAACGGGAAACCAGCTGGAACTGAGACGGTTCGGTTTATAGAAAGTCCTTGTGCGCATCTGTGTTTGGAAAAGGAGGTCATCATAGCAGGGCCAGTCTAGGCCCAACTGCTTCTGCCTACTCTGTCCAGCAGCTCTCTCTAGTTTGGGGCTTTCGTCAGCTCCGCCCACTTAGAGGAAGACGAAAAGTCAGCGCTAAATGCTACATGTTGCCGACCTCTAGGGTAGAAATAAAGATTCTTAAGCACCAGGAGGTGAGGGATGAGAGGAAATGGGGTGCGAAAGGGCTGGGACAAGCAGATGAGTGGTACAGAGTTACTGTGTGACTCCAATCAAATAGCAGAACTACGGTGGAAGGAAAGACTAAGGGCCTAGGAGCTGGAAGAAATGGGTGGCAAGTTATGTCAAAGGACAAAGAGACTAAAAGGTCTTTCTCCCAAGGATCTACCTTCTAATCGACTTTCATTGGGAGCAGTTTTCTGTCGGGTCTGGGGAACACCAGGGAGGGGGAGAATAAAGCGATCTCTGGGGGGAGAGGGCACCTTGGGAAAGCCCGTCGAGGAAGGAGTAGGGGGAGGGGAGGAGCCTGGGAAGAAGGGGGCGGAAATACCTCTGGGACCCTTCCCTTGGGGCTGGCTACGGGAGCTGGACACGTGGGTTGGGGAATGCAGGAGCCTAGAGGAGGGCGCCGAGGCTGGCAGTGGCTGGGGGAGGGGGGTTTGGGCGGAAGAGTTTGAGGTGCGCCTTCCCGAGAGGGAGGAGCTCAGCAAATGGGGAGGGAGCGCCCCAAAGCGCAGCATCTGACAAATGTTTTGTTTCTATTTAAAATAATAATGAAGATGAATGCTCAAAAGTCCGACAAAGTCCAACGTCTTTTTTTTTAAACGAACCGTCTATGGACTCTTTTTTTCCTTCAGATTCCAACAGTTTGGGCCTTGTGTGGAGCTAGGGTAAGTAAGCTGCAAAAAGGAAAAGGTGGTGTTTGTTTGAAGGGAGGGAAATAGGGGAAGGCAACGAACTTCTGGATTGGGAAGGAGGGGACGATAGAGAAGAAAGCCCAGGCTGTGGCCCCTTGAGCGACATGAGCTGCACAACATCCCTGCGCCTGCCTGGCTCCAATCTTAAATTCTTGCCTAATTTTTTGTATTGGCTCTCCATGGACCAGGAAGATGGAGGGGAGAACAAACACTGGGGAAGAAGGAGAGGAAAAAAAAAACCTAAAATACGGAAATTCTTTGCATCTCCTACGGATCAGTGAATTTACCCATCAGTTTATCTGAGCCTTTTCTACTCCCGACTCTAGACACTTGAGCAACGCTCCTGGAACTTGTTAATGGGGAACTAATGTTAATGTACCTGCGGCGGAAGCCAGGGCTGCCAGAGGGCAATAGTAGCTCACCCTTCCACCCACTCCACTATGCTATCACACCCTGACACATGTATCTCTGCAGGGTATGGTGTATACACACAGCCCCACCAGTCACCCCCAGGCACTCTCGCTTAATCGCGACCTCGGGCCTTCCAGTAAATTCCCTTTTTCTTTGAAGGAGCTCCACAAGCTAAAGAGGCAAGAGATCATCAAAGATGCCAACCTAGAAGTCCTCTTTCTTCCCAGCAAACACCCTCTCCCCATTCTCTTGCCTCTTTTGGAGAGGGGGGTGGTCAAACCTGGGTTTGCATGGTAGTGATCAGGTTTAAGGGTTAGTGCGGACGTGAGGAGAGGAAGGCGGACGGGAAAGTGTCCAGGTTCTTTATATTGCCTTCGAACTCCAGCCGGAGGCAGCCTCCTGCGCCACTTTCAGTCTCAAGCTAAGTATCCCGAGGGTCTCTAGCTGGGTGGGCTGTGAGTGCATCCTTCCCAGCCCGCTTGGGAGGGAAACGAAGATCTAGAGAGCATCAGGCAACTCTCGCGACTGGGAGAGCAGTCCCATTGCTCTTCTGGGCCGAGAAATAACCCTAGACAATACGGACAGCGTATCAGACTCGCCCCTTCTCTCCAAACCACTCCAAAGCTCCGCAAGCTTCCTCAGTGTGTTAGGAGCCGCAAAGGAAGATCAGGCTAGAAGCTGCGGGGAAGTTGTCTGGCCTAGCCCTCGGCGTTAGCCCAGCCTTCCAGATGACCAGAGAAACTCGCAGCCGAGGAACAAGGCTCAACCTCTGGAATCAGAGCGGGACTGGAAGCCTCAGTCAGGCTCATCTGGAGTTTTCTCCTCTCTGCTAATCCCTGGAATAACGAAGGACTTTTTGCCTGACTCCTCTTCAAAAATATTTATATTTAGCCCCCCCCCCCCCCCCCATTGCCTCAACCACCCCTCCATCCCAACCTCGCAGACAGTTTCTTTCTACCAGTATCCAGTTCCGTAAGGGTTTCTCCTTAGCTATTTCACCAGGGCAGAAAGTACAAATCTCATTCTTTTTTCTTTAAGGTTTCATCCACCTCCATTTCTCTCTTCGTTTGGAATAAATCTCGGTCAGTCTCGGCAGGCCCAATAGCGTTTGTCTTAAGTCTTCATGAGGTCTGAGGGAGCCTTTGTAAGAAACTGGCGACCCTGCTCTATATAGGAAAGGGGCAAAGGTACCGAGTTCGATTACCTAGGATCCCCCACCTTTGAGCTCAGAGCTTCTGGGAGCCCTACTCTCTCATTTGAATACATTTGCAGTTTTGGAATTGTTGTTTATAGGGAGTTTTGAACAATTAGCATAACACCGTTTCATTCTGTGGATTGTTGTTATTTAATTATCACAGCTTAATCTCTGATTAGATAGATTAGGGTCGATTAAAAAAATTGTAATTTTAAATTGCCAAATATGACTCATGAGATGTCAATTCTTCGCTTCCACTCCACATTTTAAATGATTACAAGTCAGATAAAGACCTATCTTTACAAATTTAGTCAATATTTAATTTTCTTTAATCACTGAAATTATTTGTTTTCATTTAAAAAATAATAATTATAAAGTAATAGATCACTTGCCCATAGATATGTAATTAAGGATTAGAATTAGTAACTCGTTTCCTTTTTGGAGGAAAATGTTTTATTTAAATGCTCAAACAGAACTATAATTATAATATACTTCGGAGGAAAGTTGCAATAAATACACAAACATGACCACAGAATATCTGCAATTATTTTCGAATGTATCATTATATTTACCTACTAACTCTTCAGATAATTTACTTGTGCAAAGACTAAAAGGTCAAGAGTTAAACTGTCACCAGCAAATAATCAAAGACCTATTCCACAATATTTAGAAAAGCTCTTACGTTAGAAAGATGCAAAACAATAATATTGAAAACTTATTTATTTAAAATATTTTCTACCCTCTACCTCAAAAATGTCATTTAACAAAGAATCTTAGATGAAAATATTCCCTCCTCAATTACAACATTAAACGCTTTTGCTAGGAGGGTTTTTTCTTGATTTTTTTGCGTAAGGGTTAGGCAAGCTTTCAAAAAATTTGGGTAGTGTATAGACGACAATTTGTGGGGAAGTGAGCACCACATATACTATTATCAGAGGAATGAATGCCTGGTGTCTCACTCCGGGAAAACATGAACTCCAACGAATTTCCAGTTCTGTGTGTTCATTCCATTTGATATATTTTCCTAAAGGAGGTTGAGCGTGGTAAAGTTTTTTCCTATGATTGTCTGATTTCAATCGTTTTTGAGCGACATTTACCAGGGCAGGAGACCGCCTAGGTTTTGTTGGGAATCGAATACCCTGCCAGACTGAATCGTAGTCTGCCCCGGAGGTAGTGATTTCTCTGTTATGTAATCTGTGTTGTTCTTTGTTAATTTCAGGAGGGGACAATTTACCCGAGTTTCGATTTCAACCTGACAAAGGAGGTCGGCTTCTATTTGTACAAGTCTTCCATTAATTACCCAAAGAAGACTATATTAAAAGAAAAATATTAAGAACCACTAACTACTTCCCCCCAAGCCACATTCTTTTCTTCCAACATCACTCAGGTCCACGGCGGGCTGACGAATGCATTTTGGTCAAAAGGAGATGAGTTAAATAAAGACAAAAAAGAAGACTGAATTATCGATCGAGAGTCGTGCTAGGGAGTGTATGAAAAATGGGGGCTTGGAGGAGCACTTTAGTTTGAGGGTGATATTGCCTTCTGAGTGCATTCGTTGAATTTTGGAGAAATTCATATTAAAAGGTAGTGAAAATGACAGTTTTAAAACATTCCGCCCTCAGAGGTCCCTGAGCTCTTACAGACAGGGCTCCCTTCAATTCAACCAGTATTGAGTGCCTTCTCCGTGCCTAGCACGGCGCTAAGCGCTTGGACAGGATTGGTGAAGTCGTTATTCACGCTGACAAGCAGTGGTTGGTTAGTAATCTCGATTCCTCCTAAACAGAGTTTTCATCGTAGTTCCTTTTGTTCCCCATTCACTAGACATGTCATTCTTTGGATCTCAGACTAGCTGTCTCAGAACAGCCTCTCTTCTTGTGGGGAAAAATTGGAGGTCAAGAACTTCGGGGGTGCTTGAGAGTGAAAGAGAGGGAACATCCCCACTTCAGAAACAAAGGATCCAGCCCTGGGTTCTGTCTCTAAGGCTGCAGGCTTTCCCACGAAGCTGGTGGGATTTAAGACCCTATCTTCTAGAGGCAGTTCAGCAGCATTTACAGACCTTGGGATTTTCTGTCCCTGGGGGCCTCTTCTTGTAGCTGCTCACCCAAGGGGGCCTGTGAGGAGACTCCACTTTCCTGACTCCTCCACCCCCACTCAGGCATTTCCAGACCTTGGTGATGTCTGACTTTCATCAGTTTCATTCTGTTCTTTTCTGTAAGGAGGACCTTCTAACACACAGAAACCTAGGCTCCACTTGGCCTTGTCTAGCTCAACTCAGGAGCAGAGAGGAAGATGCACCTTCTTCAGCTGCATCTTAACTGCTAGGTTCAGTACTGGGAAGAAAGTGTGAGTCTGGTTCCTGGTTTGGGGCCTCAGGATGAATGTTCCCAGACCTTGGGGTCTCTTTCACCAGTGAGAAGAGCTCCCTTTTCAGGGTTACCAAAGATCCTAGAAATGATAACTTGGCCTCCAGGAGGGCCTTGTTTCACAGCCTTCGTCTTCATGACCCATCCCAGCTGTTTAAGCTAGACAGTCACCCACCCCCTTCACCTCTGGTAGCAGAATTCTGAAAATTATGTATCTATGATACATTCAACAGGGACCTGAAAACTTTTCCCACATACTCTCCTCCTTTTATCTGTCTCAAGAAGGTTCTTCCAAGGACCAACTGCTGACTTTGGAAATCGATTCTGGGCCCAGGCAAGGCAGAAACTTAGAACTAGATGAGGTTCTGTTGGTTCAGATATGATTGGGACTCCATAATAAGGATGCTTTGGGCTGACAGATGCTAGCTGAAGGTGCACATGGAGACCTGCAACCAGGGCTAGCCTGTATCATTTGTTCTGCTGCTGTCCCACTCTCTCTCTCCCTCTTCCAGCACATTCTCTTTGGGTCCTTTTCTTTACTTCCCAATTTCTCTTCACCTTTCTTCTCTTATCCTTCCTCCCCTTAATTCTATAAAAATTTAATTAAACTGGAGGGACCAATTCCGAGAATAAGAGGGGAGACTAGGGGTGGGGGAGAAAGTCTTCAGTCCTATAAACAAATCTTAAACACTTGCCTCCTTCTTTGATGTCCTTAGACACTGAGATCAGGTTATCAGTATGGCAAGTTGCCTTCCCTGGCTCTGGGAAGTACTTTTGCTCCCCAGAGCACCAACCAGTTGAGGCCCCCTGTCCAGGTCTTCTCTCCCACCACAGAACAACCTTCATTCTTGGCATTGTTCCCCAGGCAGCAGAGTTCCAGCCCAGTCTACCTAACTTCTCTCAGAGAGGAAGAGGTATTTCTGCACTCTTTCAAGGTCCCAATCTTTTCTGTGGAAATTCCCCAAATTTGCAGATCTAGCAAAACCTCCATTTCCTTCAGTTGTGGCAGATACCATGCATCCTCCATATGGGATGAGAACTTGGGGTGCCACTCCCAGTAGCAAATTCTGGGGGATTCCAGAGCTAAATTCCTCTTCTCCTCTTTCCCCCACCCCCATTCTATAAATGGCATAAATGTAACATCTCCCTCTGTTTTCATTCCTTCTGGTCCCAGTGGGTAAATTCAAGGTTTCAGATTTTGGAATCTATAAAATTGAGCACCAAAATCTGGGAGTGGGGGGCGGGTGGGAGGGAAAGGATCCTAGGAATGAGCAAGGATTGAACTTCCTGAACTTCTCTGGTAGAGTTTGACTTCTGGGGTCTCCTCTAGAAAGAAGGAATGGGCACAAAAGTGCCAAGACTATTGAAGCATAATTGGGCCAGAGTTCTCTGAATTTCTGAGCTCTGCCACTTAGGCTGGAGGCTTTTCTGTTTTCCAGCTCTTAGGGTTTCTTTTCTCTTCGCTTTCCTACCAGACTTCATGCAGGTGGCTTCAGCTGCTTCACATTGGAAAATAAATGGTATAGAGACAGACTAAGAGTTCCATTTTCACAAATAGGGGGAACACATGGCACGTAATTCTATACATGTTCAATGGATATTATATGTCTTCTTTGCACAAGGCCCTGTGCCAGGGACTAGAGAGGCAAAGCTGTATATGACATAGCTTTCAGGAAGTTATAATCTAATCCTAATGGACATATGAGTGTATCAGAGTACCCGGAAGTAAGATATGCATATGTTATATATAACAAATATACATAAGGAAAACTCACTAACTTGTACTACTTTGACATTTGTAACCACTTGGGTCAGAGAGTTGGTTTGAAGTTCATTTTACTGATCAAATCCTGCTTTCTTAGATTAATTCAAATAAATAACAAGCTAGGTTTGGGAGGAAAACCTTAAAATAGAAAGGGGAGTCAATCAGACGAATTTTCATTTTTCCATAGGCACTATTTTCTTTTTGTAATTTGAAGTAAATGTTATTGCCTTTGTCTTTACATTGCCTAAACTTCCCTGTACATCCTGTCTTCCACCCTCCTCCCAGACAGCCATCTCAATCTATTTTCTTTTAAGATATTGTCACCAGTCTTTACTATTTACTAGGTTGCATTGTACTCAGTGTACTGGGTTATAAAGTTGGCAACATTTCTGTTCATTATTTTGAAATATGTTATTTTGAAGATATGCTTAAATTCACCTGCTTTTATGACTTTCCTTCTTACTTGAGAGGAACACTTTCAAGAACCCTCAAGCACTCCAAAATTACAGAGATTTACACAAAAGCAATTTCCTCTTCATCAAAGTACGTTTCCTTAGGACCTCACAGTTAGAATAAATGAATTGAATGCATGAATGAATGTTAAAAGTAGAATTCCTACACCAATGAAATCATAGATCCAGACCAAAAAAACAAACTGTAACACAAACTTCTAAGCGCAAGATTACTCCATTAAGTTTATCTCTGTTCCTGCTAATGCACGATTCATATGTGTATACTAGAAAACATATACACACACTCAAACATGAAACTAAAAGCAATACACCTGCATCACACCCTGACTTTCCGAATTTTTCGGAAAGGAGACTGATATTAGAGTGTGCTTTATGGAAATCGGTCCTTGAACCTTCCATTCACACCTCATACACTAATCACATACACTGATAAGGTACGTGTGGGCACTTACTTCCTCTTTCTCTTTCTACGCTTAGACACTTGCGTGCATGGGATTCAAGGAGGGAGAGGCTGGGCCTGGAAAATGAGCGATCAGCCAAAGCGAGCGGATGTGGGCCCAGACACTGGCGGATTCCGCTTTGGCCAAACTTGTCAATAGAGGAAGGAGACTTGAGCTGCGCCACTTTCAGCCTATCTCCCCTGGCCCCCACCCCCACCCCCCACCTACCCCCACCCAAGTACACCGCCCTTCTCCTTAAGAAAATTAATGCTTCATTATCAATCAATATTTCTTCTCTTCCCCAAATAAGGTAAATCATCTTCGTAACCAAGATTTTTACTCAATAAGTCCTCAGATGTAAGTAAATCAATCCCCAAATATATCTTGTGTCGAATCGTCCACCCCCTCAAATAGTGCTAGTGAGATCGCAAGAACCCGTCCTCAGTTTCCAGCACAGCTTCCTCCTCCCCCAGCCCTCGGCCCCCACAAATGCATCATTTTTAGCTGCTGTAAACAAACCCCAAAGTTTCGAGTCATTGTTATTGTGTTTAGATAAAGATCTGGCCAATTAGTGTCCAGGCTGGAATGTAGATAAATCAGCTAACTGCAGAACCTACCCGGCCCGGCGAGGGAGCCGGGAGAGAGGGGGGCGGAGTGTGCCTTCTCGCCTTTTCCTCTCTTCTTAGCCTTCTGGGCTCACCCTGATCAGTTCATCCTTCTCCCCTTCTTGTCGTCGTCATCCTCCTCCTCCCTCTCCCCCTTAGCCTTTTCTTTTCTCCTTGCTTCCTCCCTCTTCCCTTCCCCCCGCCCTTCTTTCCTCTCCTTCCTCCCTCCTCTTTCCCCCTCCATGGGGGGAGGCCACCAATAGTCCCGGGACAGGCAAGCAGGCAGTCCCGCCGGGATCTCGAAGGCCTCCTCCCTAGGCGGATTCCTAATCAGGTCTCACTGGCCCCTCGATTTCCCCTAGACTCTTCCCACCCCCACCGCCCCGAAACTTTTAATGCTTCATAAAAGGCAGAGGCGGTTGTTAACAGCTCCGAGTGAAAAATGTAAGCCTGTGACGGGATTTACTGGAAGCTGCAGGATTTCTGGGCTGGAGATAAACACTGCGGCGGCCCTGGTGGAGAAGGACCCCCTCCCCCAGTAGCTGCAGGCAGCCCCATCTCCCTGACTGCTCCGGCTTCTTTCAGGGGCTCCCTCCCCCGCCACTCCCTTTTCTCAAGTCCCTTTCCCTTCTTGCCCCCCGCACGCCTGAAATTGCGATGCCTTCAGGGTCTGTCTCCTGTCTCCTCTTGGCAAGGGAAGAGGTCGGGTCAGGCGTTCGAGGAAAGTCCCTCTCTCCAGGGTGCTGGGCGACTGAGGATCAGTCTCCTAAAAGTGAGGGGGCGGAAAAGAGTTTGTATTCAAAGTCTGGCAGGGAAATGTTCAAGGCACCCTGGAAGAAGACAGAGCTTTTCATAGACTTACGAGCAAGTCCATTCCTCCCCAAAGATCCTCTTGCCCCAATCAAAAAATGATTCAGAACTCCAACTCAAACAGCTTCATTCCTTTCCAAGGAAATTTATTGAGTAAACACAGAGGCGCTTGAGGAGTAGACGAATTTGCATATAGTACCCAGTTATACGTAATTTGGAAACCCCACTTTAAGGGTTCAGCTGCCTGAGGCTGATCTGGGCCACTACTGCAGGTGTTCACTCACCCGGTCCCATCCCTGTCCGAGGGCTACTGAACAGGAGAATCTTTGACATTTATGTGGGGCCCAGAAATTTCCATCCTGAACGTAAAATAAAGTTACAGGGAATGGTAGACATGTAGAAAAGTGACCATCTCCCACATTAAATATAACTTTCTTAAGCTCAAAAGGGCTGATCAGGGAAATTCCTTGACTGGAGGTTTTATGCTCTGGCACATGGCACGTCTAAGGTCACATATCTTGGATGTTCGTGTGTTTATGAACACTGTACAAATGTCTTTGAGAGACCGAAGCAAGGCTCGGAGGAAAAAGTCTTTGGAAGCAGAAGTCTTTGGTTCGAATCTCACTTTTGCTACTTATTATCTGGACAAGTCACTTCATCTCTGTCTAAATGAGACAGTTGAACGAAATTAGGGGTTTTTAACCTGGAGTCGGTGACCTGGTTTATTAAAAAAATTTTTAAATAAATATTTCAATGTAATTGATTTCCCTTGAAATCCTATGTATTTTTTTAAATTTTAAAAACATTGTTCTGAGGAGTCTCTAGGTTTCAACAGATTACCAAAGGGGTCAGTTAATAAACATTTACTAAGTGGTTCTTTATGCCAGGCATTGTGATAAGAGCTAGGGATAAAAAGAAAGATAAAAGATGTGCAAAAGAGTTAACTTCTGGACTATCAGATTATCTCTAAAATGGCCTTCACCTCTAAACCTGTGATTCCTTGTAAAAAAAAAAAAATAACAACCATAGACTTAACTGTGTTTGGGATGTTGGGATATATATATATATATATATTGAAGTTATGTCTATATATTTGGCATAGTATGTGGACTGACACCTATGTAAGACTCCCGTGTGAAGGCTTTTGGTTTGTGTGTTTAATGCTTTTAATAACAATGATTTTGTTTTATTGACAACACCATAAAGTGAATTAGCAATGACAAATATTTACATCAAATGTGAATTACAAATAACACATTATATAGAGCTTTAAAGGTCATAAGACACGTTCCCTCACATCAGTTCAGTGAGATCGAAGTAGTGCAAATATACCCGCTTTACTGATGGGGAAACTGAGGCTTCTATAGGTTGTGACTTGCGTAGGCCGCACAGCAGGTAAGTTTGGCAACCACACTTGGAAGCTAGTTCTTCTGACTTTAAGCCGGGTCCCCCTCTCCCCACCACGCCCCCATATCTACTTAGTACACTAAGTGTTGAAGCTGGCTTGTTTTTTGGTGTGTATGTTTTAAATGTTTAGAGCCAGTTCAAGTAGGTATATGGGTGAGTGTGTGTGTTTGGGGGCGGGGTTGGGGATTTGCTGCATATACGTTTGTTTTCGAAATGTGTACGATGTCTTGGTTACGCGTGTACGCGAGTGTTTCTGCGTGTGCGTCTGTTTTCGATATCTGCATGATGGATGGGTGCTTGCTTTCGCGGCTGGGCATGCGTGTGTGTCTGTCTGGGTGTGTTTAGGTAGCTCCGAGGCTGAGCTGACGTGTCTGAGGACTCCTCACCTGCGTTCGGTTTAGATTTCCCAGGGATCCGGAATTCCCGGCTGCTCTGACGGATGCGTGGCGTCCAACGCTGTGTACACAAACCCTCCAGCGCCCCGAGTCTCAGCCCCTCTGGCCTCGAGTTCATCTCGCGATTTGCGCTATTAATGGTTATTTTATTTATACCATTAGAATTGTCCCCAGCACTCTGTTTACATCAACGCCTTGTTGTCTGGGTCTCCGAGGCCGCAGTGTTTGGACAGAGGATTACAGTAATGGATGGAGAGTCAGGAGGAGAGGGGGAGAAGGATGGAGCCAAACCTCTAGGATGCGAGGCTCAGGCTGGGGAAGAGTAGGGAACAGGGGCTCCTTCGGGACGCCACTTGACCTTGGGAAGAAAGGAAATATCATCCTGACTATGCCTCAAAGAGGAAACTTCATGGGTCCGGGCGGGGGGGGGGGGGGGGGGGGGCGCTGGGAGGGTGGAAAGATGAAGCTAGGGGGAAGGGACTGGAATGGAAAACGGGGAGAGGGCGCAGCCTTTTCCGGTGCTAGATTTCCACAAAATCCTAATTGAACATCGCTCTGATCACCCGGAGACGCGAGCCTGGGAGTCTCCAGAGACTCTGTCTGGTTCCTCCCTAATACCTCTGAGTAAACAAACAAACAAACAGGCTAATCCTGCCCCCCAGCTTCAGGGTGGTGGGGATCTCCGGCACTTTGATTCTTCGGGTTGACTGGGAGGGCTCCACTCTTTATCCCTTAATCCGGATTAAAGTAGCCCCCCTTCCCATCCCACCCCTGCCCAGCCAGCCTAAGGATCTTTGCAATCGGAACTTGTCTCATTTTAAAGGACTTCCACGCCTCAGATAGCCCTTAAACCTTCTGGCTCCCAGTCCTCGGAGAAGGTAGAGGATGCACGCTACAATTCCGAGTGTTGTTTTTTTTTATTGGGAGCTTAGATCTGTGTTTGGATAGGATGGGCATTCGAAGGACGTTCCTTCGTTTGAGAGTCACCACATCGGGTGCCCCAAGTTTTAGTCCCAGTTCCTCATCTAACAGCATTGCCCTGAGCAAGTCATTTTTCCCTTTCTGGTGCTTCCTTTCCCTTTCTGCAGACTGAGGAGTGCAGGGCGGGGTTACGCTAAAAAACTTTAGATTAGGAGTTTTAGAAGATTGGTTCAAATTCTGACTTTTCTTCTTAATGCTGACTTTCTGCAAGTCACTCCGCTCTGACCTTCAGTTTTCTGATCTGTAAAATGGGGGCGGAGTAGGGGAAGAGGTTTTGACTACATGAGACCTTCAAGGTTCCTTCCGGTACTAAATCTACGATCCCACGACTCTTATGATTTTCAAGGCCCCTTTCCTGCTCTTCGCTACTTTTATTTATTCCTTCTCATATTATAAATGGATGCTTCAGTGTCAGCCTGGGTCCCCTATGGTACTTATGGGTTCTATAAGGAGAATGAGGGTGTGGGTATGTACAAATATCTGGTGTGTTCAAGTTCTCACATCACAAAGATTAGAAATGGGAAGGACCATAGAGGTCATCAAACACAATCCTCTCATTTACAGATGAAATAAAAATTTATATAGGTTAATTGACTTTTCCAGGGTCACGCAGATAGTAAATGCATTGCCTGGATCTCACCATTCCCAAATCACTCTTTTCCACTACACCGTCTTTCCTTCAAGATTTTGTGCAAATATTTGATCTGTTCAGTAGAAAGTTGCTTGAGGACAAGAATTGTTCCATTTATCTCTTTATCTACAGTCTTTAGCATACTGCTTGGCATATAGCAAGAAATTAATGAACACACACTTGCCTGATTGACTTTTTTGCCTTCGCATCCCTAGGCGCCTAGCACCGTTTCTGTTTGAGTAAGCGCTTAAAAATACTTGGTGAATTGAATTGCGTGTATTGGGGTACCCAAGGATAGAGCGGATGTCTGAAGGTGTTTGCTTGGTGTGATTGAATGCGAATCTGAGACAGCTGTGCACACATCTTTCATGTGTGTTCTAGGAGCCAGGTATGCTTACAAGAGGAGAATTTCCTGGGATTTCCCTTCCCTCTCTGCCTAGGGCCGGATGCCCGCCTAGAGCTGGCTAGTTGGGCCTAAAATACCCAGGCTCGAAGCGGACCCCAGCTATTCTAAGGGGCCCTACGTTTCCGGAGAATTTGTCCTCAGTCACATTCATTACAGAAGAGGAGTTGAGGTTTCAGGATCAATAACCGGATGGCCCCACTTCCTTTTTTCCCGGAAAATCTTGAGGTTCGCACCAATCCTGCATTCCTCCCTGCTCAGATCTCTCCTCCAGCTGGGCATTGAAAACCCAGTTCTGTCCTGGACTGAGAGCGGAAGGAGTGGGTCAGAGCAGGTGCCTGGGAGGTGTGTTAGGACAGTGAAAGTGGCTGGGAGCCACCTTAGGTACAGATTAGTCTGTCCAAGTCCCCCACTTAACAGAGGAGTAGAAGCCCAAGGAAGGGAAATGACTTGCACGAGGTCACACAGCAGGGCTGTGACAGAGCCGAGACTAAAAATACCGATCCTCCTGACTGGCAGTCTAGTGTGGCTGCTAGCTCTCCCAAGCTGCCTTCCAGGTAGAGGCAGTAATCGGGCACTCGGGAAGGCACCTTTGCGTGGGAGGGTGGGGGGGTGGGAATGGGAATGGGGGTGGGGTACAGATGTAGCTGCTTGATGGAGGAGGGGGAGGGTCCTGTCTTAGGTGCGGAACAGACCTGGGCTTCTCATTCCGGCCTGCCAGAGAGTACGCTCTGGCAAATGGTTTATCTGAAGACAACTTCTGTTTCTCGTTCGCTGTCGGGAGTTGCCCTAAAGCCAGCAATGAAAAATGGTCCTTTTCCCGAGCCTCTCTGGAGCTGATGATTTATGTGGGAACCGTCCTCAGCCCGTGGGGCCAAAACTGCCCTCCCTCAAGCAAGAGCGGTGGAGGAGGGCTGTAAGCCAACCGGGCACCCCTACCCCTTGCAGCCCCCACTTTTTATGACGTTTATCCCCGGGAGGAAATTTTACAGCCGCTCCCCCAGGAAGCTGGTCTCTTTATCGCTCTAAAGTAAACACCATTATCCCAGGTTTGGGCAGCGCAAATAGGGGCCCGAGCCGGAGAAAAGCAAGTCCTGCAAATTATCTCATAAAACCAGGGGAAGGTTCCTGGAGAATTATGATTTATAATTGTCTAGCCCCCTCATCCCCCCTGTCCCAACATCCTAAAAATATAAGGCAACCTGTAAGAGAAAGAAAGGGACAGTTCTTGCTCTTCGGAATATAGCAGAGAAGGCTGGTGATGAAGGCTGTGTTGCTTAGGAGACGCAAGGGGGTCAGTGATAATGAAGGTGATGGTGACAGTGCTATTAGGAATTCGGATGGTAGTGATGGTGACTGAACCGCACCTGCAAGTGACAATGCTATTAGTGCTTCTGCTGAAGACAGTGATAATGATGATAACTGGCCGGTGTCTGGGCACAGGGATGTAGAATAACATACTGGCTGTTGTCGCTGATCTTCTTTCACCCCCCAGTTCAAGATTGCTGAGATCTTTTTAGACTGTAAATTCGGAGGGCATCTAGGAGCCTTTAGGAGATGTTCTCTAGAACCAGACTGGTTTCGTGTGTTGGGGACCATGATCTTATTCCTACACCTGGCGAAGCCTTACTAGCTTCTGCTGCTTTTCTCTTTTGTGTTCCAGACCCCTCTTCTGTGATATAGATAGAGGGCTTTCAACAGATACTCAGACATTTGTAATATTCAAGCTGGGATTTTTGGCTGGAGGGTATTATCGCATTAAAAAAAAAAAACCCAAACCCACTTGTATAAAGAGCATTGCGGGTTTTGGCAGGAATTGGATAAAATGATGCAGCTACTGCATTAATTTCTCTTTATTAACTGTCCATTACATTTACCCCTGAGCCAATCTAAAAATGTTTGCTGAACACACACTGGTCAGAATGACCATTTTAGAGAAGGACCAATCCTTCCTCTTCATTTCTCTCTAGTATCTGGTTCTGACTAGCAACATACTCCAGAAAATTTCCACCTATCCAGAAGTGTCATCAAATCCACCCTTTAAGTAAATGTTTATATTAAGTGATGGACCTTACACTAGAAGGCCAGCTAATCTTTGATTGGGAGGTGGGAAGGAATCAAAAGAACAAAATTTCCCATCTGCTGGAGCTACTTAATGCTTAGAATTCATTCCTAGAGTTCATTTTACCACTCTCACCAGGTCAATTGAAAAACAGAAAATGTAGGTCAGTTACCTCCTAAATTCTGAACATCAGAAGGGTTTACCTAAGGAATAGACATAGGGGAAAAGTACAAAGGGAAAGGAAACAGGATTTAGTACTGAATGTCAGATTAATTTGGTCTTTCTATAGAGCAAGGGTGAGGAACCTGTAGCCTCAAGGCCACATGTGGCCCTCTAGGTCCTCAAGTAGGCATTCAATCAAAGGGTCACACTTGAGGACCTAGAGGGCCACATGTGACTTTGAGGCTACAGGTTCCCCACTCCTGCTGTAGACATTATTCTCTCCCCCATCACATTTTGAACTCTTTGAAATAAGGGACTGTTTTTTTCCTCTTTTTGCATCCCAGTGTTTAGCATAGTGCCTGGCACATAGTAGGCACTTAACAAATGTTTATTGATGTATCAGTTGATTGCTAGTCAATACCTTGGATGATAAAGAGCAAAGGCATAGCACTGGGGGTGGGGGTCAGATAAGATATTCCAGGCACAATACTATACTTTAGAAGAAAAGCTATTTGGAATGTAGCATAAAGAATGCTGCTCTGGGGATCTAGAGTCTTGGATTCTAGTCCCAGCTCTGCCAACAATTCACTTTGTGCATTTGAACAACTCATTTTGCCCATCTAGGCCTCAGTTTTCATGCCCGTAAAATGAGGAATTTGGACTACTTGATCTCTAAGGTCTCAGCCAGATGATATTCCAAGAAGCCATAAGTTTCTCTCTAATTTGGCCTGACGACATTCAAAAGCAGAGTTGAGGTTTTGGGATCCATAAAAAGGAGGGAGGGCCCATGGAGGAAATCAGCTTCCAGATGAATCTATCAAAATATTTGATATTCTTCCGCTCACTGGTGCATTGTAGAAAGAGTAAGAAACCAGGGATAGCCATGGGCAAAGATTCCTACTCAGTGTAGTGAAAGATGCTCTACTGAAATGGCTGGAGAAATGGGTGAACAAATTCAAAAAGGCTCTTCAGTGATGATCAGATGGTAATTAAGGAGAGTGAGCTAGAGAAACAGGTTTTAGAATGATGAGGAATAAGGACAAGTCTCTTTCTTCTGAATAAAGGTATTTGAAATGCTGGCATGCATCACTAGGAATTCCTGTTGTCTGAAGGCAGGTGGAGTAGGGGGAATCTGTGGGGTCCTTTGCTCTGTCAAAGTGGTCCATGGACCAAAGGAGCTGAAGAACCACTGGCCTATGTGGCAACCTTTCTCTTTGTTGAAAATCATCCATGTTATTCAGCCTGTATTAAGAGCACGAAAAGCATGAAGGATCCACTTAAGTGCTTGGGGAAGTCTTGGGATCAGTCTAGGCATCCTACAACCTTCAGACTACAGACATTATCCATCCAGGTTATGCACCTGGTAAAATGGATCATTCAAACTGTGAGGGTTTAAACATCTTTTCCCTAAAAACATATTCAATACCCTCAGGTAGAAGCTGTTCAGGAATAATGATAATAATAATAAAAGCTAAAAGGCAAGGAGATAAAAAGTAGTCTGCAAGGAGGTTCACAGGGGTTTAGGAGATGCCTGCCAAAGTCCTAAAAACTTTTTATATTCTTCTTACTTAAATGGCCCACAGATGAGTCCTAGATCAATTCACCCAAGGGCAAAGTTAATTCCAACCGCCCCAGATCTTTACTACAATTAAAAAAAAAAATAACAGCCCTCCTTAGCACAGTGCCTAGTACATAGTAGGTTTATATAAAAACATATTCCCTTCTCTCTCCTATTCCCACAATTTGCTTGTCTGCAACAGTCCCAGCTGGAGTTATGGGAGAATAAGGGTTTAACCTATGCCTCTCTACATAGTTCCTATAGGTATTCTGGACCATAAGAGATGTCTTAAGCCAAGGTTAAATCACCTATCTCCTCCCCTCTCCCCAGCTACTGTGGCCTTAGCCTGCTTTGGCTCAGATCATAGTCTGAGGTAGGGTAGGGCCAGTTTCAAACTGGCTTCTGGGAAAAGAGGAGAGATGGGATGGAGGCTGGAGTTCCTAGTAAAATACTATTTCATGCTAGCCCTTCAGTGAATCAATGATCTTACTGATGTGAGCATTCATCAATATTCTACGCAGATGTAGATGATAACTTTTATATTATCTCACCCTATATAATTCTTATCCACATCTTTCCAATGAATCCCAAATAGAGGATCCACCCCCAAAGCTAGAAGCCTTATTTTAGTTCTTTCAATATTTTGCATTTGCCTGGGCAACACTTAGACAATCTATGGCATTCTTCCCTCTCCAAACATGATCATCCCACCTCTTTTCTAGTCATATAAGGTCTTTTATGCCACTTTTTGCAATAAATCAGCCTTGGGAATTTGCTACAGCCTATTCCTACCTGTCAGGTGTTTTTTTCATTATCCTTTGGGTTACCTGTAGTTGCTATTTTTCTAAGATCACGGAGTTTCATGATTTATAGCCATATATCACCAACAAGTGAATGTTGATATAGTAAAGTCGATCTTCAGTAGTGGTGAGCAGCTTGGGATAACTGAAGGCAACTCAGAATTGTCTAAATATCCATCAACCATTGGATCTCCCTCTTACTGTTCAGTTCTGGGCCCAGCTCATTATTTATCCACACCACCTGTCACATACTCCCAGCCCTCATCTGCAAAGTCATCAGGATATCTATCCAACTGCATCTTGTAATCTAGGCAATGTGCATTTTCATCCATTTTCTTTTTTTCAGTTGGATAATTAGGCTATTCTCTTTTGTATGAATGTTAACTTCATTGGGGAGGCTTTGTAGTGTTTTAGGATTCAATATAATGAATAGAATTTCATCAGTGAATAAGGGCATTTATGGAATCTTGCCCTTGTCCTTCTTTTTGGATTCTGTACAAGAAATTCTTTAGAGCACTGAGAATACCTTAGGTGAACATGTCTTACTTGGTGTTTATACTCAAAAGTCTCTCTATGATTTTATATATCACAGAATCTTACATGATTTTTATATATTCATGGGAGACATTTTGTTCAAAGGCTGTCTTTAAGAGCATATTTTATTTTACAAGTCAATTTTTTTTGAAGTTGATAAATATTGGGTACAGTGGAATCTTACATTCTATATGGCTCTCAAAAAGTTTGGAGATTATGAAGATGTCTACCACATCTATTCCCTTCTAGTGATTTCTTCAAGGATGTCCTCTGTTTCTGGCTCTCTCTCTCTCTCTCTCTCTCTCTCTCTCTCTCTCTCTCTCTCTCTTTCTCTCTCTCTCCATACACACACACACACACACACACACACACACACGCACACACACACACCCTTCTTTATATACATAGACCATTTTATAAAGATTTTATGATTTTATAGAGATGAGAAAAATGGGTCAGTACTTGTCACTTTTGGGGGGGTAATAATACAGCCCCTAATCTTTTCTATTCTATTGAAATTTCCTCTTTGAGGTATCTTGAAAATAAATCTCCAAATATTTTTATAGTGGGATAGTAGAAAGCAGTGTCTTTTTATTCTTCCTGAATCATAGTCCCTAAGTTTCATTTCAAAATGAAGCAGAGACCTTATTAATAAAATTTTATTATACTCCCCCAAATAGGTGTGATGGGGTACATATGCAGACATCATCAGCTTGCTAAGATGGCAGTTTCATGAGGGATTGGACCAGATGACTTTTAAATACCTTTTCTAAGTTCTTGGAAGACAAAATACATGTTACAACTTTTTAATGTTAATTCCAGGGTACTACATTCATAGGCATGCAACAAGTACTTGAATAAATGAATGAACTGCTAAAATATAGCTGTTGTTTTTATGACCCTTCTACCTTTCTCAGGAGACAGGGAATGCAGCAAAATAAAAAAAGGAGTGAATAATTATGTGATGTTTAATATTTGTAAGTGCTAAGACTTTCTTTTGAATGTGTGTTTGTATGTTCTGTGCTAGGAAGTTTGGAGTTTTGGCACATTACCAAAATAAAAGAACTAAGATCTTTCCTCACAGTAATGATGGCTCCCATTTTATAGATGAGGAAACAGAGAAGTTTAGTGATTTGTCCAGTTTCACTTAGTTGGTGTGGTGTGAAGGTCAGAACTTGTCTTCTGACTCTTCAAATGTGCTCTTTCCATCTACTGTACGGATTCCCTAAAACTATTGCCTCTCATTCATCCCCCATCTTTAACATGGCTTACAGGTATAGGTTATATTTTATCATATATAATGGTACATCAAAATAAAATTGAATGAGTAAATAGAATCATTTTTATCCCCTCCAGTGCCTCTTTGGGCAATCCTCCAACTTATAGGTAGATTTTCTGGAGGCTGGTTAACTCGGGTTCAGTGTACTCTGTGGGCCTATACTATAAAACTACTATTTGTGATCCCTTACTAATGTATGTAAAATACAACAGCCAGAAGCCCTTATTACCTCAGAGCAAAGGCATTTACTTTAGACCACAGAAGAATATTGACAACAAAATGCTCTCCTTCCCCATATAGTTTACTCTTCCCCAAAATATGTGTGCTATCTTTGGGGAGAGTGGCTAAGTACAGAGATTGTATTTGGGGGGCCAACACAAGGGGAACACGTTTGGATCGGCAACTTGAAATTCTAACACTACAAGGTCCCTGATGTTCTCTTGTGATTCCTCCTCACATGCTGCTCCTCCCTGGGCAATAGTCTTGGCTAGATTGTTCTAAGCGACGCGTATAAATCCTATTCTCTTTAGAGAAATATTTAAATATGAAAAACAAACAGGTATATGAGGGAGTTACTGGGTCTACCAGCTGGCCATAGCTGTAGCTTCCAATTTTAAGTTGAAATCTTCAAGTGGGGTAATATTAGACGCTTTCTGAAAGAACCTGAGACCAGCAAGGGAGTGTCCCCAATCTATTCTCTTGGAGTCTTGGCTCTGAGATTTGCTATTTCCTGACTAGTAAGATATATTTTTTTTCAGGAACCAAATTCTTTCTGCTTGAAACTCTTTTTGGACTAGAAGGTAGGGGCTGAGGAGTAATATACTTGATTTCCTTTCTCATACTTATACCTATCTCCTTTGGTTATTATTTCTTCTGTAAGAGGTCATTGGTGATGGTGGCTGAGGAGAGGAATCCTCCTCCTTCTCCCTTCCTATCCCTCGTCCCATGCATTCAAGAAGCATAAGGACAAATTCTTAGGAACAAGAGTTGAATATCTTCTCAATCAGCTTGTTTTTTTTATTTAAGCTACAAAAGGCACAGCTGATCCTCTCAGTCAATCATTAGAAGTCCCCAGTGGTCCATAAATTGCCTTCATCTGATTTTTTTTAGGAGGATGTCCACTAATTGTGAAATGGCTGAACAAGTTATGATATATGAATGTGATGGGATACTTTTATGCTGTGTGGAATGAAGAAGAGGATGGTTTCAGAAAAACCTGGTAAGACTAGTATGAACTGATACAGAGCAAAATGAGTAGAACCAGGAGAACAATTTATATATTAACAAAAATATTGTAAAGATGAGCCACTTTGAAATACTTAGGAACTCTGGTCAGTACAACAATCAACCATGATTGCCAAGATTCATGATGAAAAGTGCTATCCACCTCCTGATAGAGACGTGTTGTACTTAGAGTGTAGATTGAGGCTCTTTTTGGTAAACTTGGTCAATGCAGGAACTTCTTTTGCCCGAGTATATGTCTTTAATAGAAATCTTGTTTGTCTTTGTTTCTGAATGGGGGGAGAAGTGGGAAACAAATAAGACAGATTTTCACTGACTAAAAAAAAAATTAAAAATTTAAATTTCTTAAAGCATATTATAAAAGTAGAAAAGAGGTACTTTTTTTTTTTTTACTTAGGAGATTCCTTGCTTCAGGAACTTATAGCTTTAAATATATGTATCAATTACCCCAGTGTTTAGGCTCTAGAAGAATGACATTTATAGCATTTATCGATAATAACTTTGATATTAATATTAGTGATGATATGGGTGTACATTGAATTTTAGGACCTAGGATAGTGTCTTATACATAGTAGGCTTTTTAACAAATAAATATTTGTTTAATTAAATAGAATCAAGGTTAACCAGCTATTTGTTTCATGCTTCTTTGTCAACATATTGTTGACTGAATTCATGCAGCAGATATCACCCATGAAGGACCTTTTGATTCTAATGTTGAATCTTAGCTGTTTCGCAGGTTCTATCTAAATATAATTCACTTTCAGTCATATACATCCATCCATCCATCCATCCACCACCATCACCACCACCAGCATCATCATCATCATCACACTAGCCTTCTGGGCTCTCTACCCAAATAATATTGCTATGAAGATGTCAACTCCAGAAATGGAGAATAAACTCTATACCAAAATTCACCATTTTGGTAGTGTCTCTTTGAACTTGGCTTTGGGAGGTTCCTGAGAAGAGGATGAAAAAAGGGAAGAATTAGATCCTCTATCTTATGCTTTGCTAAGGAAATGCCATTGGCAAGGTCAAGTTACTAGGTAGTAGCACTTAGAATTGGTGAGATACTTACTACCAGTCCCTTACTACTGCCTCCTGTTCCTTCAGAAGAAGAGCAGACAGGGGGAGAAGAACAGATATGACCCTTACCACCACCCACCAACCCTGTGCAGACAACTCATTTGTGCTGCTTACCATCTGATCAGTTTCCTGCGACCACCTTGTATTATCATGTATGTGATATGTACAATCATTAAAAAAGATCTAGAAGTCACCAAATCTTTATCTGGATTAATTTTGGTACAGATAGAAATTTGAGAAGGGATTTTTATTCCTTTAGAGAGATGGGAGAAGCATTCCAGCTTTAGCGCAAGCTGAGGTACATAGTGGGAGAAGAGGGAGCAGTAGACACTGATCCCATTTGGAAATCCCACATGCAAAGGAAATGTACTAATATTGTACCCCTAGGCAAGTTAACATTTCCATGAATAAGAGAGACATGAACAGAGACATATAATTTTATATACACACCCCTAGACTTAACCAAGGAAAACCTTTGGGGCAAACATGAGCTGAGTCCAGGCAGGACCAGCCTCCTGTGGGTTGCTCATAGTCCATGAAACTGGGGCTTCCGCTCATACCATTTGTAGGTGGGGCATCCTGTGCTTTGCTCTACCAGGCATGCTCCACAGTCATGCTTTTGGAGAGCAGTAATTGTTAGGAAGTTTTTCTTGACTTTAAGCCTACATTTGTCTCTTTTGCTACTTTTACCCACTGTACTTAGTTCTGCCCTGTAGGGCCAAGCAGATTAAGTCTACTTACTTTTCCTTGTATATCCCTTCAAATACTTGCACTATCTAATGAGTCTTCCCTTTGTTAAGCTAAATAACCTGAGAATCTTCAACTGAACCCTGAATGTCATTGTTCCCCAGTCCTCTCACCATCCTGGCCAGCTTCCTCTGTAACTTGCTCTAGCATTTTAAGAGACTTCCTAAAATGTGGTACCTTTCTAACATATGAACACAGATGAAGCAAAAAGGAGGAAAATTTCTTGCAAAAGACTCATTAACTACTTTCTAGAGGTACATTTCAACTAAACTTTGTCATATGCAGTAGCCTAAATAATTTTTTGCCTATTTTTCCCCATGCAAAGAAGTTGCATCTTCCACTGACCTAATCCATGGGGGAGGGGGAACTGGGGATCAGATAAACGCAGAAAGTGACCCTACTAAGGTTATTTCTTGATGAGGTATGGATTAGTCTCTTGAGTGAATGAGAAAATGGAGAAAGTGACTAGATCTCTAAATTTCCTTCTTGAGGAGCAATCAGGAAGCAGAATGACATGTCACACCTTATAAAATCAGTTCATTGATTCCAGGGGAAAGACTTGAAAGGGAATCCAGCTAGAGAAAGGGACATTATAGAAACCTCCATGAGACTGGAGAAAGGAAAGTTGGAGGAACTTATATGGAAGGTGAGAACAGAACGGTCAAGCAGAGGCCATCACTGTAAAGAAAGAGGTTGGGACTCTTCAAGCTAAGTTATTTGGGCCAAATGAACACAAAATCTGTTAAAAATCTGTACAGCAGAAGCTATCTTGCTGAAACCCTTTGGTACTACAGACCTCCAGGCTGGAATCCCATGTCTTCTTTCCTCCATGAATTCTTTTATTGAAGCACAAAGCCTTTCCCTTTGGGTAGGAAGTTGGGGGAGTTAGTTTATGTTTCTTTGTTTTAAATTTTTCTTTTTCAATAGAAGTAATGATGACCCCACCAACAACTGCTAATTATGGTAACTAGCTGACACAATAGATCAAATGCTGGATCTGGAGTCAGAATGTTGTTCTGAGTTCATACCCAGCCTCATTGGTTGAATGGCTTTGGGTAAGTTGCTTAACCCCTATCTGATTCAGTTTCTTCATCTGTAAATAGGGATAATAATAACTCCTACCTCCCATGAGGATAAAAAAGAGATAATGTTTCTAAAGTGTCTTGCAAACTTTAAAGTTTTATATAATTAGTTATTGTTATCATAAAGTTTACAGGAAGCAACTGAATTGGGAAATATCCCTAGAGAAGAGGTAGAGATAAATTTAATCCTGAGGCATTCTTTTGCCATAAGTCCTTCTCTGGCTCAGGGTTCAGAGCTAACAAATGTACAGATTCTTTGGTTCTACTTCCCAGAGTGGAGAAGGAGCATCTATACTGGGAAAACTCATCTAGCAACTACCCAGTAGAAGAAGCACCATCTCCTTTAATACTGCTATACCTAGAGAACTTCCAGATCAAGTGACAAACAAGATGACAGAGTAGATATTTTGTCACATCCCTAAGACTTTTCAAACTTCCCCAAAACAGAAATTATGTGCCAATGATAAAGCAACTCCAGCTATTTCCATGGTCTAGAACACCTAGCATCCAAAAGAAGATTAAAACAAAATCCAAGATCCAGGAATTGATAATGACTGACACTGAGTTTATTCAGCACCCCTCTCACACTTCCTACAATATAAGCATTGAAACTGAAATAGCAGATTCAAAGATACAACATGGGCTTATACCAAAACCCATCATTATACCCTGATCCCCTCTGCTTTTTCTAGTGCTGCCACCAGGCTATGAAAATTTGCTTAAATCTCAACAGCCAGTTTGGCCATAGTCCTTCAGGAACAAAAGCCTGCTAGGGGCAGCAACCTGGAAGTACCAGCACTGCAAAGTTCTGAACTGACCAGTGCCAGTGGAAAAGGTGCTGGGCCAGATATCTGAGGAACAGAGATAGTGGGACAGGTCACCAGGGTAGGACACTGTGCATCCCTGGGAGGGAGGAGAGGAGGGGAGAGTTGTGTGTAGTACGCTGATTCTGAGGGGAAGAGCATAGTATCCAACTTGGGCCTTCTCTGATTACCCAAAAGTCATTTGGGGAAGAGACATAGTGTGGTGAATTGCCCTGTGGGAGGAGGGGGAGATGCTTTGAGATCCAGCCCCCAAGGAAACCACGACTAGAATGGAGAGAGTCAGAAAGTGAGTGATAAACAAAATAGAGAGGGAAAAAAAAAGACTGAAAGTACCAAAAATTTCAAGAGAAGAAAATTCAAAGACCTTGAATATAAACAGATAAATCAACAGGAAAAGCAGTAACATCAGAAGGAAATACAACCTCCAGATATAGTCAATGAATTCCAGCATCTGTGAATAAATGCTAAAAAAAGGGAAAATGATTCAACATTTGATCAAACAGAGGACCTTAAGGAGAACATGGAAACACAACACACTATTCTTGAGTGGTTTAAAAATGAAGTAAAAATTACGAGACCAGAGTTTATGTCCTGCACAGCAAAAACAATGAACAGAATAGAAAAAAGAGATTGAATCTGCAATGGCAAACTCCACCAAAGAAACAAAAGAAAAAAATATATTGGAAATGCAAATACACAGAAGTGAAAGACAGTCAAGAAGAAGAGAAGCAAAAAAAGAACATTAAAAGGAAACATACTCAATATGCAAGTAAAACATATTGAACTCAAAGATAGGATGTGCAAACAACTGAAGGATCACAGGTCTCTTAGAAGAATCTAATAGGACCAAAAAAAAAATCTTACCACAATGAAGGAAGTTTAATAGAAGAGAACGTCTAAGAACTTTGAAACACAGAAAATTAAATTCCAAATGAAAATATTCATAGGTTACTTCTAGGGGAAAAAAACCCCAAAGGATATAAACTCTAAGTTCTAAGATACATAGTGGTTAAATTTAAGTTCAACTGAGAAACAGGTTCTGTAAACCATTAAGAGAAAGACCTCCAAATACAAGGGAAAGGACACTGGATAACACAAGAAGGAAGAGGGAATGGTATATTACGTTCTGAAGAGCAGTAGAACTCAGTATGCAATGCAATGTAATGCAAAGCAACCTGAGCTTAATCATATAGGGAAAAAGATGGATATTCAATAATACAGAAGAGTTTGAAATATTTTTAGAAATAAAACCAGAACCAAAGAGATTATTTGCCTCTCAAATACACTCAAACAACAGAAATGCTGGAGGAGGGAATAAATGCAACAGGCAGAGATGTGACAACAGGAAGACAAGAGATTTCTTTCTAAATGGACACAAGGAGACAGGGTGAAAGTAGAAATATGGTAGAGATAACAGTGAGGAGGCAGACAGGGGTTATTATGGACAACACCTGGTGGCACCTTATAGTATAGTATGGTTGTTGCCCTTTGCTCTTGAAGAGGACCAAAATGACATCACCATGATAAAGTGAAGTTTCAGTGTGTACAACTGTGGCTGATCAGACCAATACTAGCTCACAATGCTCTACTATAGATTGGGCATAGATAGTCTGTGTGAACATTTGGGGTTGTTACTCCAAATTTGTGAATCCTACATTTTCTTTGTGCTATTTCAATTCTACTTTGCTCGTAGAGCACAGCACCTTTCCTGATATGGGCACACCATGTTGAGTGACCCTGTGCCAGTGTCTCCCATGTCATACAATCAAATCCAAGGTGACACCTTACCTATAGGTGAAAGCTTCTTTAGTGAGACTTCATTACAACATGGGAGGGCACATAAAATGAGGGTAATATGGCAGGGGGATAGAGAGGTATGATTGATGTATGAGTGGGGGTAAGGACGGAGCTGGGGCAGGGTCAAGTCAAAGGCTAGGGATGAGAGGAAGATGGCCTCTGTGGTCTTAGAAGGAAAACAGCCTATGTAGGAATGGGTGAAGAGGAGGGAAGAAGATTGAAAAGGAGAGAGAAAGGAAGGAGGCCTTACTTTGGAGGTGGGAAGGTGTTCCACTGACCAATGCTCCTGTGAGTGAGGAGATGAAGACCTTCCTTACACTGGATGAAGTCTGGGGAATTTGGTGTTTAAAAAGTCTACTTGTCGTTCTGGTTGTCCTTCTGGGCAACTGGTTCCTAGAAGAGTGGGAGAGCATGGACTCAGGAAGAAGATTTCCAAGTAAATGCAGAGAAAAGGTCAACAAGAGAGGGTATAGGCCAATGGTGGGCTGCATAATTGGGGACTTTGGGGGCACTCTCTGGAGCCTACAATAATTGGCATTGTTCTGGAAATGAGGCGGGGTCCTCTCAAACACCTGCTATAATTAGCATTGTTCTGGAAACAATGGAAAAGTGAAATTAATGGGGCAAACCCTATAAGATAGTGACAGAAAGTTACTACAGGGCAGAACCTAGAATAGATACAGTGCCTTAGAAAATTTGATAGCATGAAGAATAATGAAGAATACGAAAGAGAGAGGGAGAGAGAGAGAAACAGAGACAGAGAGAAGGAGAGAGAGAGAACGAGATCAGATAATTATAAGGTCATGAATCAGAGAATGAGGTTGTGGAGTAACAGAGACAGAAAATAATGAAGAAAATGTAAAGTCAAATTTCTATACAGATCTGGTCTTTTCCTTAATATGAATGATTCAAAGTCCTCTATATCATTGAATGACCATTTGTTTCCTTGAAGTATTATACTCAGATTTGCTGGGTAGGTGATTCTTGGTTTCAATCCCAGTTCCTTTGACTTCTGGAATATCCTCTTCCAAGCCCTTTAATCCCTCAGTGTTGAAGCTGGCAGATCCCGTGTTATCCTGATTGTATTTCCACAATACTCAAATTGTTTCTTTCTAGCTGCTTGCAATATTTTCTCCTTGACCTGGGAACTCTGAAATTTGGCCACCATATTCCTAGGAGTTTCTCTGTTCAGGCCTCTTTCAGGAGGTGATGGGTGGATTCTTTCAATATTTATTTTGCCCTCTGGGTCTAGAATATCAGGGCAGTTTTCCTTGATAATTTCATGGAAGATAATGTCTAGGCTCTTTTTTTGATCATAGTTTTCAGGTAGTCCAATAATTTTTAAATTGTTTCTCCTGGATCTATTTTTCAGGTCAGTTGTTTTTCCAATGAGATGTTTCACATTATCTTCTATTTTTTCAAACTTTTGGCTTTGTTTACTAACTGCTTGGTTTATCTCATAGTCATTCATTTCCCTGAACTCAATTCTCTCTTTCAATGAATTATTTTGTTCAGTGAGCTTTTCAACCTTCTCCTCCATTTGGCTAATTCTGCCTTTTAAAGCCTTCTTCTCCTCATTGGCTTTTTGGACCTCTTTTTCCAATTGAGTTAGCCTCTTTTTAAAGGTGTTATTTTCCTCAGCATTTTTTTTTTTGGTTTTCCTTTATTAAGCTGCTAACTTGTTTTTTAAGGTCTTCTATTGCCTGAACCTAGTTTAAGTTCCCTTTGGAGGCCCTGGAGGCAGAGGCCTTGACTTCCTCTGACAGTATGCCTTGTTCTTCCTCATCCAAAAGGATGGGGGGAGACACCTGTTCCCCAAGAAAGTAACCTTCTATGGTCTTATTTTTCTTCCCTTTTTTGGGCATTTTCCCAGCCAGTTACTTGACTTCTGAGTTTCCTCTCCACAACCACCTGACCTCCTGTTCTGCCAAGCCACCACTGGGGGCTGAGATTCAGATGAGCTGCTCCAATCCTTCAGGGGTTTTAGGTGGGAGCAGGGTAGCTATTCAGTATGAGATTAAGATCAGCTGCTCAGGTGGAGGCAGGGACACCACACAGGGCTCAGTTCCCTCAGGGGGTTTACGATGAGACCTTCAACAATGGATGTGGGTTACTGCCTGTTTGGGAGCCCCTGTCCACTTCTGCCTCCACTGCTGCCACCTGAGGAGGCCTGAATTATGGGGACATCCTGCTCCCTTCTCAGCCAGCCAAAAAAACCCTCTCACTGACCTTTAACGCATGTGCGTTGAGGGTGCTGCCATTGGAGATTCTGTCCCTGAAGCCTGCTTGGATCTGTTCCTCTTGATGCCGCCAGCGTGGCCAAGTCTGGGCTGGGGTCTGCTCCAGGTCCAGTGGGACAGACCTTTCCTGTTGGTCTTTCAGGTCACTCTGGGCTAGAAATCTCCTCCACTCCATTGTTCTGTGCCTTCTGCTGCTTTAGAATTTGTTGAGAGTTCTTCTTTACAGGTATTTTATGGGCTGTGGGGTAAGAGCTAGTGTATGTGCATCTTTCTACTCCACCATCTTGGCTTTGCCCCCGATAATGAAGAAAATGAAAGAAGAAAGAGGTTTAAAATTAAATATAAAAACTAAAGAATAGGGCTAACTGAAGGGTAGAAGAGGAAGGAGGAATATCAGAAGAGAGGGGGGAAAAGAGTCAGTGGGAACAGAGCTGCCTTAAAAAAAGATTAAAGTAAAGTAATTGAAGGAACATAATACTGTGTTTACAGCAGAAACAGAAAAGCTTCTAAACAAACATTAATGTATCTAGGATAAGAAGGGAAGGTCTAATATTGAAAAAAAAACTTTTGTATTACATTTCTTTGATATGGGTTTGGCATCTAAGATAATTTAGACAATAACAGAAATATGTAACACTAATAAGTCATTCAAGGGATATGAATAAATAGTCCTCAAAAGAACTCCAAAATATTCACAACCATATAAAGAATACTTCAAATTATTGCTAATAAGAATACAAACCAAAGCAACTTGGAGGTTTTAATCCACACCCTGCAAATTGGTAAATATGACCCTCAAATGACAACAGTCAGTGTTGGGAGGAGGTGGTGAAGACATAGGCACACTAACAAGTTATTGGTGGAATTGTGAAATGGTACAATTTTGGAGAGCAATTATGCAAAGTTACTATAATATCTAAATTATTTGAGCCAGAGCTTATGCCTCAAGGAAGCCATTGATAAGAAAAATGTTCCCATATACTCAAAAATATTCATAGCAGGACTTTTTGTGACAGCTAAAATTTGCAATCCAAGTATTTGCCATCATTGATGAGGAAATAGATTTCTCATCAATTGAGGAATGGCTAAACAAACTGTATGTAATGGAATATTACTGTGCTGTGATGTGTGTGATGAATACATAGAAGTATTGAAAGATTTACCTGAACTGATGCAGAGTAAAGTGTGCCAAGAAAACAATATATACAGTGACTATAACAATGGAAATGGAAAGAATGATGACACACCAAAAAAACCAAAATGAAACGTAGCAAAATTATAAAAATCAAGCATGACTATAAGAAGATATTCCTAAACTATCCTTTCTTGGAGGTGAGACCCCACAGGTGTTACATATTGCACGTCTTCCAGCTTTCTCAATGTGTTGATCATTTGTGCTGACTTTTATTTTTCTCTTTTTCTCCTTCAAAATAATTATTTATCATATGGCATGATTCTCTGGCAGAGGGAGGGGGACAGATACATATATTACTATGGTTTCATAAGAAACAGAAAACATAAAAAAATTTTTTACATATGACTAACACCTAAATAGTTTATACATCAGATGATTTGATTATGGGATTATTATTTGATTATGGGCCTCTCTCCATATTTTTTATTAAGCTTCAAGTGTGCATGACTCTATATAAAACACCCAATTCATGCCTTCAGCTTGTTGCACACTACATTCTGGTGTCATCGAAGAACTAATACAAGGCAGCTGGTTCACCATGAAGTATGAAGGCAGGAGAGTAAAGACAGTACTGATGCAATTTTAATGACAGTTCTGAAGTTTCATAGTACACTGTTTGGGGAAGAGCCAATTGGGGTTTCTGCCTTGCTTAGCCCCATAACATATGCTAACATGATAAATAACTTTTAAAGATTTTCTCCTCTCCTCCCCTTTCTCTCCCTCCCCTCTCTCTTTCTTACTTTTCCCATTTCCTCTTCTCCTCTATTCTCTCCTCTCCCTTCCCCTTTTCCTTCCAGAAAAAAAATACTAAGAATCTGGAAACTGAAGTGTAATTAACTTCATTCACTCAGTAGATACAGGTATCTTCTAAATGAGAAAATTAAAAACACTTGGGAGATCTGAGAGCCCAGCAGAGAAAAAGTACATACGCAGTCCAATAAATATTATGTTTTACAGTGCTTTTCCCACAAAAAGTACATCCCCAAACACCAAAGAATTAACACAATTAAACAACTTGGCTTACTTTAATAGGCATTGTGCCTTTCCCCCAATGAACCCCCATCACCTTCCAAGAGGGAAAACGGCTCAAGCCTTGTTTATCCAATAAAAACCATTTTCCAGTAAATCACATTTTACTAGCCACTATACAACTTCACCCCAGATGGTCTGGCCACCAGCTGTAGACATAACATATGACACAAATAGCCAAACCCCAGTGCTATTAATGTCTGCTCCATATTTTTATTCTCAAGCACCCTGTTATGTGTGAGACCTCAGAAAAGCCAAGAGAAGTTAATTTCTTGTAAGATACTCTATCCTTTTTTCACATTTTCAGATTTTTCACTGGGATGGGACACCCTGGGCAAAATTGTGAAGAGGATAAAATTTGTCTTAGGAGCTGTTCCTCTACCGTTAGTGTGGGGCTGTCTGGCTTTTGTTCCATTGAAAGGCTGTACCTGCATTGAGAGTGGAGAGCTGGGCCTCAGGATCTGAGCTGTCTACTGCTTGAGTCACCTTTCTATTAACAAAATCATCAGGTAGTCAGCAAAGAGTTTTTCATATTCCTTCCAAGATAAGCCATTACATTCATTCATTCAACAACACAAGAATTATTCAATTCATTTATTCAACATTACAAGAGTTATTTAAATTAATTCAAAAATACAAGATTCATTCAATTCATTCATCCAATGATATACTAATTATTCAATTCATTCATTAATTCAGCAATACAAGAATAATTTAATTCATTCAATAATACAAGTTATTGAAATTCATTCATTCAGCAGTAGAAGAATTATTCAATCCATTGATTCAACAATACAACTACATAGTATAAGACCCATAAGACCTAGTACTAGACTAGGTAAAGGAAGATAGTATTTTCTCTTCACTCTCAAAGAAAATTATTGTTTACCAGGGAAATTAAGACATGACACTATATGATAAGTGTTATAAATGTGGAACAAAGTACAATAGATATTTATTTGAGGGGTGGGTGGGGCTCATCTCGCTGGTGGTACAGTGGATGGAGGGCTGGGCTTAGAATTAGGAAGACCTGAGTTAAAATCCAGCTTCAGATACTTTTTAGCTGTGTGTACTTGGACAAGTCACCTAACCTCTGTCTGCCTCAATTTCCTCACCTGTAAAATGGGGATAATACTATGATGATTTTAATAATTTCATTGTTTTAGAGAACTCCCAAGAAGGAAACTTTCTCTGGTAGTACAGACCATTAACAGCTCTGCAATTTGTAGTCTTACTGAGTTTCCTAGAGCCCTTAAGTACCTGACTCGGGGTCACACAGTCAATATGGGTCAGAGACAGAATTTGAATCTAGAGCTTCCCAACTCGAAGAGAAATTCTTCATTTTGCACACCATT
Organism: Notamacropus eugenii; assembly: GCF_028372415.1. Classification (NCBI taxonomy): domain Eukaryota; kingdom Metazoa; phylum Chordata; class Mammalia; order Diprotodontia; family Macropodidae; genus Notamacropus; species Notamacropus eugenii. The sequence goes on along the minus strand of NC_092872.1, from coordinate 216,430,085 downwards.
GATGGCTCTCATAAAAGTGAATTAAAGGGGGGAAAATTACTTCTATCCTGGGAGGTGAGGATGAGCATCAAAAAAGACTTCCTGGGGGAGGGGGCATTTCAACTGGTCTTCCATGATTAAGAAGGATACTGATTAGAGGATGCATTGGCAGGGAGGATCTCTGTCCATTTCCCCTCTTCTAAATTTGTCCTCCATTAACTCTGCACGTATTTGTCTGTACATAGCTTTGGCATGTTGTCTGCCAAGCTCCTTGAGATCTGTTTTTGACTTTTTTTGTATCCCCAGGGCTTAGCAGAGTTCTTCACACATAATGAGCACTTAATAAATGTTTGTTGGTTGACTGAATTAAATTCATTTCAGTATGCTTTTCTTAAGTACCTACTATGTCTAATTCATGGGCTAATAATAATAACTAACATTTATGTAGTACATAAGGTTTGTAAAGTACTATTCACATATTATCTCACTTGAGTGTCACAACTGGGTTAAATAGATCCTACTAATAATTATTTTAGCTACGACTTAGATTTCATTTTATGATTTGCAAAATAATATTTATATACTATCTTATTTAGTTTTTTTTTGCTGTTATTGTTATGTCCAACTCTTCATGACCCCATTTGGAATTTTCTTGCCAAAGATATTGGAATGATTTGCCATTTCCTTCTCCAGCTCATTTTACAAATGAAGAAACTGAGGCAAACAGGGTTAAGTGACTTGCCCAGGGTCACACAGCTAGTAAGTGTAGGAGTAAGAGACCTGATTTAAACCCTAATCTCTCTGACTACATTTTATCCATTGTGCTACCTCGCTGCCCCTATTTAGAAACTACAGATGCTATCATCATCCCCATTTTTGTAAGTGAGAAATCTGAATCCCAGAGAAGATATGCCTTTCCTATCATCACACATTTAGCAAATGGAAAAGGCAGGATTTGAATGAAGGTCTTTCTGGCTTCAAATGCAGCTCTATCTACCATGCTGTGCTGCTTCTCTTTAGACTGCAATAACGATGTTTATAAAGTCCTTTAAAGTTTGCGGAGTAGTCATATATATTATCTCATTTGAGTGGTTACCACTCCTAAAGAAGACCTCAAAACATAAACACCCTTTTGATTGCATGTCTTGCTGATGCAAAACCATCTTACATGGGTTCCAAGGCTCAGTAAAGTATATTCCAAAGACTAGGTGCCAGTGTTTGCACACATGCAAATGAACTCAGACTCATCGTCACAAAGAAGTCAGATCAAACATAAAGAAATCGAGCTGAAATAAAACCTACGTATGTTGAGAACAGAAGGAATGCAGAGAATTTGGGGGAAAAATCTTTCATAGACAATCTTTCAGATAGGATGTACTTGAGTTGGAACATTGCTGTGGTGTAGGAAATGATGAGCTGGTTGATTTAGAAAAGCGTGGAAAGACTTGGAGCATCTTCAGAGAAAGAAATGGAGGGGCGGAGCCAAGATGGCGGAGTAGAAAGACGCACATACACATAGCTCCGAACCCACAACCCATAGAACAACTACAAAGAAGTAACTCACGGCGAATTCTGCACCCAGAGGCCACAGAACGTTGGAGCGAGGGAGATTTCTGTTCTGGAGAGACCTGCAAACCTCTCACAAAAGGTCCTTCGTGCTGCGGTCTGAGCGCCAGGACTGGGAGCTGAGTACAGCCCTGCCGCGGCCGCGGCACCGAGAGGAAAAAATCCGAGCGGGCTTCAGGGACAGGATCTCCAGTGGCCATGTGGGTCCCTCCACCCACAGAGGGACCTGCAAACCTCTCGCAAAAGGTCCGTTGCACTGCAGACGCGGAGCCCAGCCCAGACCTGCTGCGGCCACAGCACCAAGAAAAGCAGATCCGAGCAGTCTTCAGGGACAGGATCTCCAGTGGCCACACAAGTCCCTCCACCCACAGGTGACGAGGGTCGGTGAGAGAGTCTCTTTGGCTGGTTGAGGGGGGAGTGGGGTGCCCCCTCGGGAGGCAGAAGCTGAGGGGTGGCGGCAGACTAGGGCTCCCCAAACAGGCAGGAGCCTGGATCCATTGTTGAAGGTCTGTGCATAAACCCCTGATGGAACTGAGCCTGAGAGGCGGCCCTGCCCCGACCTGAGCATCTGAACTTAATCTCACACTGAATAGCAGCCCTGCCCCCGCCCAAAGCCCTGAGGCTGGAAGCAGCATTTGAATCTCAGACCCCAAATGCTGGCTGGGAGGATCAGGAGGCGAGGTGGGTGTGAGGAGAATATTCAGAGGTCAAGTCACTGGCTGGGAAAATGCCCAGAAAAGGGAAAAGAAATAAGACTATAGAAGGTTACTTTCTTGGTGAACAGGCATTTCCTCCCTTCCTTTCTGATGAGGAAGAACAATGCTTACCACCAGGCAAAGACACAGAAATCAAGGCTTCTGTGTCCCAGCCCACCCAATGGACTCAGGCCATGGAAGAGCTCAAAAAGAATTTTGAAAATCAAGTAAGAGAGGTGGAGGAAAAGCTGGGAAGACAAATGAGAGACAAAGTCAAAGCATGAACAGCAGATCAGCTCCCTGCTAAAGGAGACCCAAAAAAATGTTGAAGAAAATAACACCTTGAAAACTAGCCTAACTCAATTGGCAAAAGAGATTCAAAAAGCCAATGAGGAGAAGAATGCTTTCAAAAGCAGAATTAGCCAAATGGAAAAGGAAATTCAAAAGCTCACTGAAGAAAATAGTTCTTTCAAAATTAGAATGGCACAGATGGAGGCCAGTGACTTTATGAGAAAGCAAGAAATCACAGAACAAAGCCAGAAGAATGGAAAAATGGAAGATAATGTGAAATATCTCATTGGAAAAACAACTGACCTGAAAAATAGATCCAGGAGAGACAATTTAAAAATTATGGGACTACCTGAAAGTCATGATCAAAAGAAGAGCCTAGACATCATCTTTCATGAAATTATCAAGGAAAACTGCCCTGAGATTCTAGAACCAGAGGGCAAAATAAATATTCAAGGAATCCACAGAACACCACCTGAAAGAGATCCAAAAAGAGAAACTCCTAGGAACATTGTGGCCAAATTCCAGAGTTCCCAGGTCAGGGAGAAAATATTGCAAGCAGCTAGAAAGAAACAATTCAAGTATTGTGGAAATACAATCAGGATAACACAAGGTCTAGCAGCCTCTACATTAAGGGATCGAAGGGCATGGAATAGGATATTCCAGAAGTCAAAGGAACTAGCACTAAAACCAAGAATCACCTACCCAGCAAAACTGAGTATAATACTTTAGGGGAAAAATTGGTCTTTCAATGAAATAGAGGATTTTCAAGCACTCTTGATGAAAAGACCAGAGCTGAATAGAAAATTTGACTTTCAAACACAAGAATGAAGAGAACCATGAAAAGGTGAACAGTAAAGAGAAGTCATAAGGGACTTACTAAAGTTGAACTGTTTACATTCCTACATGGAAAGACAATATTTGTAACTCTTGAAACATTTCAGTATCTGGGTACTGGGTGGGATTACACACACACACATGCACACACGCACACATACATAGAGACAGAGTGCACAGAGTGAATTGAAGAGGATGGGATCATATCTTAAAAAAAATGAAATCAAGCAGTGAGAGAGAAAGATATTGGGAGGAGAAAGGGAGAAATTGAATGGGGCAAATTATCTCTCATAAAAGAGGCAAGCAAAAGACTCATTAGTGGAGGGATAAAGAGGGGAGGTGAGAGAAAAACATGAAGTCCATTCTCATCACATTCCACTAAAGGAAAGAATAAAATGCACACTCATTTTGGTATGAAAACCTATCTTGCAATACAGGAAAGTGGGGGATAAGGGGATAAGCAGGGTGGGGGGGATGATAGAAGGGAGGGCATGGGGAGGAGAGTGCAATTTGAGGTCAACACTCATGGGGAGGGATAGGATCAAAAGAGAATAGATGTAATGGGGGATAGGATAGGATGGAGGGAAATATAGTTAGTCCTATACAACAGAACTATTATGGAAGTCATTTGCAAAACTACACAGATTTGGGCTATATTGAATTGCTTGCCTTCCAAAGGAAAGGGGTGGAGAGGGAGGGAGGAAGAGAAGTTGGAACTCAAAGTTTTAGGAACAACTGTCGAGTACTGCTCTTGCTACTAGGAAATAAGAAATATAGGTAAAGGGGTATAGAAAGCTATCTGGCCCTACAGGACAAAAGAGAAGATGGAGACAAGGGCAGAGAGGGATGATAGAAGAGAGAGCAGATTGCTCATAGGGGCAATTAGAATGCTTGGTGTTTGGGGGGGGAGGGGAGAAAAGGGGAGAAACTTTGTAACCCAAAATTTTGTGAAAATGAATGTTAAAAGTTAAATAAATAAATTTAATTAAAACAAAAGAGAAAGAAATGATTGGAGAAAATAAACATAGTAAGGCCTTACCTATATGTATATGCATGTCTATGTGTGTATGTTTATGGATATCTATCCATATGTATATCTATATCTATATCTATCTACCTACCTATCTATCTATCTATCTATCTATCTATCTATCTATCTATCTATCTATCTATCTATCTATCTATCTATCTATGTATCTGTCTGTCTGTCTGTCTCCATGCTTAATTACAGCCTTCTTTGGGGGGGAGGGGAAAAAATAAAGTAAAAGATACACAACAGAGAGCAAGAGAAAACAGAAGCACATAGCAGGCTGGGCAGTTTTGAAAACAATGTGTAGTGCTTTTTATCTGAGATTTTATGAAAAAGAAACTAGTGATCTTATACTGAATCTTCTCTAACAGTCCTCTGTGTACATGGCAATTTTTTTTCTTTTCTCATGTTGTATTTAAGTTTAAAATTTAAAAAAAATCACACACACAAAAAATCAAGCCAAGAGAAAGAATTTAAATTTTGAGTGGCTAAAGCTTGACTAAAGGAACATGAATATATCAGTCCAGGAATGGTTGTTTAACATTGATCTTAATTGATAAATCTCAAAATTAATTTAAAAAAATTTAAAGTCAGTCTTCAATCTGTCCTTTCCCCTTCCTTCCATCCCCCATGACCTCTCTTGGCTGAGAACCAAAACAGAGAGGAGAAAAGATTTGTTCCGAACATTAGCCAGGTGGCTGGTGTGCCCATTATCTGGTTAAATACAGAACCATGGATCTTCCTAAATCCTATTGGACTTAAATCAGCCCTTCTCTGAATTATTACATTTATTGCCTGGATCACATAATTCAGCACTTCATTATATGATGTCTCCTATTATTATTTTTTTAGAACTCCCATAACTGTGTGACCCAAAGGGCAAGCTGAAAGTAAGATAATGGAAGCTTTATGACCTATAGAGTCAAGCCATGTCAACAAGCATGTATTAAGTGCTTGCTCTGGACCAGGCAAAGTACTAAGAGCTGACATCATCAGAGAGTATCCATTTTTACTCAGAAGGTAGTCAAATCCTTCCTTCCATTGTAGAATCACAGAACTATAGTACTGGAAGAGACAATAATGGTCACCTAGTGCAACCTCTCACCACCTTCTACCATATTCTTAACAGAAGTAGTCTTTCCTTGAATATTTTCAGTGACAAGGAGGTTACAAAGCAGCTCATTTCATTATTGGAAATTCTTAGAAAGTTCTAGTTTATATTCTGCCAAAATCTGTCTGTTGTAACTTCCAGCAATTGGTCCTGCTTCTCTCCTCAGAGAATCAATTATATTCCCTCTTTGACATGACAGTAACCCTTCAGATATTTAAAGCACCTTCTATACTTCTCCTAAGCTTTTACATTTTCTAGACCTCAAAGAGTGATCAGGGGATCTCTGGGGGTACTCAAGATGCTTCCAGGGGTTCATGAGGATGAAACTATTTTCATGATAATTCTAAGATGTTTTCATTTCTAATATAGTATCAGTAGATATAGCCTACATAAGCCTTTCCAAGTTTCATTTTCCTCATCTATAAAATAGGATTATCAATTCTTGCACTATTTATCTTACATCAGTGTTGTAAGGTTCAAAAGAAGTAAAGATTTTATAACAATAAATAATTTTATAACAATAAAAATAAATTTTATAATGATAAAGGACTATATTAATGTGAGTTATTAATGGTAATAAATTCAAGCAAATTATATGTAACATACATGTCAAAAGATGTTTTTAATGCAATTAATTCTTAATTATGATAATGGAGGGAATCAGGAGTATCAATAATTTTTTTAAAATTTGTGTTTGACTTTAGGATACTTTTTCTGAGTTTTCTTCTTCTACTTAAACTAATAAAATTAGCTTGTAGTTACAGAACACACACTCAGTAACAGAGGAGGAAGCCATGAAGGAGTAGCTTGGATTATAAGGACTTTAAAATGTCAGAGACAATGCACAAGTTGGAGAATTCCTACAAGGCTCAACAAGGATTAACTGTAGGTGAGAGCTCCTGGTCCTGTTATGTTCCATCTGAAGTCTTGAACATATATGCACGAGACTGGGTTTAAGGAGTAGAGGGTCTGGGGTATGGGAGAAGGGGACAGATGGGGAGCTACAAAACCAGGTTGATTGGTTCCCCTGAAGGTTGGAGAGTCAATGGCAAAGGCAGGATTAGAACTTTGGCTTCCTAACCAGTTGTCAACCTCTGGGTTACCAGTCATTGCAGCGTGATGTAGTCCCTCCTTTTTCCCATTTCTTTTTCTTATTAACAATAGTAATAACTAACAATTATGTCACAGCTTAGAGTTTGCAAAGTAGTTTATGTTTGTTAAATGTCTATATATGTAATTCACTGGTTAAGAATAATAACAGTAAAAATGGCAGAACCAAGAGAACATTGTATACAGTAACAACAATACTGCTTGAAGAGTAACTCTGAATGGCTAAGCCAGGGGGGCAGAACCTGCGACCTTGAGGTCACATATGACCCTCTAGGTCCATTTGGATTCAACCAAAGGGCCACACTTGAGGACCTAGAGGGCCACATGTGACCTCAAGGCTGCAGATTCCCCACCCCTGGACTAAGTTGTTCTGAGTAATATGAATATTCAAATCAACTATGAAAGACTTATGAAAGAAAATGCTTCCCACCTCCAGAGAAAGAACTGATATATGGAAGTGTGTTGTATGGTTACACACACATACATAGACATATATACAACACATATTTATATGTGTATATACATACACATATAAATATGTGTTGACCTTCTCTAATGCACAGTTGGGAGGCAGAAAGTGTGATAACTAGGAACTCAAAATGTAATAAAGAAAATAATAATAACTAACAATTAAAATAGTGTCTTAAGGGTTGTAGAGCTATATATACAAGTTTGTATATAACAAACACACACATACACATACATACAGGAAAATGACAAATATTGGAAAAGATGCGGAAAAATTGGGACACTAATGCACTACTGGTGGAGTTGTGAACTGACCCAACCCTTCTGGAGAATAATTTGGAATTGTGCCCAAAGGGTTATGAAACTGTACATACCCTTTGACATCTATGTCTCAAAGACGTAAAAAAAAAAAAGTGTGTAGGGGAAAGACCTATACGTACAAAAATGTTTATAGCAGCTCTTTTTGTGGTGGCAAAGAATTGAAAATTGAGGAGATATCCATGGGAATACTTAAAAGAATGACTGAACAAGTAGCATGTGATTGTGATGGAATATTATTGTGTCATAAGAAATGATGAGCAGGATGCTTTCAGAAAAACCTGGAAAGACTTAGACAAAATGATACAAAATAAAGTGAACAGCTCCAGGAGAACACTGTACAGAGTAACAGTGATATTGTACTAAGATCAACTGTGAATGACTTAGCCATTCTCAGCAATACAAAGACCCAAGACAATTCCAAATGACTTATGATGAAAAATGTTACCCACCTCTAGAGAAAGAACTGATAGATCAAAGCATACTATTTTTTGCTTTATTTTTTCCATGTTTCTTTTGGTCTGTGTTTTCTTTGACAACATTACTAACATAGAAATATGTTTTACATGACTACACATGTATAACCTATATAAAATTAGGGGGGAGTAGAAGGAAACAATTTGGAATTCAATATTTAAAAAAACAAATATTAAAAATTTACATGTATTTGGAAAAATATCTAATATGTATGCACGTGTGTGTGTGAGTGTGTGTGTGTGTGTGTGTGTGTGTGTGTGTGTGTGTGTAAAATCTCATTGGAGCTTCAGATAATATTCTCATTTTATGAAGAGGAAACTGGACCTCCAAGAGGTTCAGGGACTTTCTGGTAATGGTCACATAGCTCTGACACATAGTATTGAGAGACAGGATTTTCTTCCACATCTTCTTGACTTCTAGTCCAGTCTATCATTATGCCATCTTGTTGCTTGCCTATATGGAAAGCTTACTAAAATATAACCACACCCATTTCTTTGGTTCTAGGTCCTGCAAAAATATAACCACACCCATTTTCTGGTTCTAGGTTTCCTAATCTTTACCTCCTACCTTCCTATAATATTTCAATTCTTCTCTTGTTAATAAACATTTGCTTATTCTTGCCTCTGCACCTAAAGATCCCTTGATCCCCAGCAGCTTGTGTCCCTTCTCTCCTTTAAAACCTGACTCAGAATTACCTTCCTTCCTGAAAACTTAAATTATTTATTCAGGTGGTACAGTTTCAATGTTCCTTGTTGGAGGTTCAAAGTCTGGTCTCAATGTATCCTTTTTGGAGGTTCAAAGTCTGGTAATTTGAATTACCTAGATGAGAATCCAAGGATAATCAGAGCTTGCTTGAATTGCCTAAAGCTGAATAAGAATTGATAAAAGAGACGATTTACAGAGTTTATATATGCGTCTATAGAGGCTGTGGCAAAAGTCTTAGTGCAATTTTTAAGCTTAAATAACTTTAAACTGTATCAAGACTTTTGGGGCACTCTGTATGTATCTTTTTACCTAATTGTCTATGTATCTACTTACAGACACTGTAAATGGACAACAGAGTAGGTTCAGAAACAAATGGAGGAAGAGAGTTTGCCTTTGTAAAATTGCAAAGCTCTTAAATTAACCCAAGTTTCTCTCTGAAGCAAAAACCTGTCTTTAAAAAAAAGATTTTTTTTTACATCTCCTATGTTTATCACTATATTCTTCCCAGAGAATCATCCTTTATAACAAAGAATACAAAAAAAATATTTAGCAAAACTAATTAGCACACCAAACAAGTCCTCTATTATCTGTAGCCGTCTACCATCATCGTCCCATGCAACAGTAAAAGAAGATATATTCTCATATCTCTTCTTGGGGCCAAGCTTAGTCGTTATAATTTGTTAGCATTCAGATTTTTGTTCTTTTTATTTCCATTGTGAAAATCAGTCCATAATATTTATTAAGTGCTGACTATGTGCCAAGCACTGTGCTAAGCACTGGGAATTAAAAAAAAAAGAAAGAAAGAAGAAGGAAGAAGAAAGGAAGGAGAGAGGGAAGAAGGAAAAGAAGAAAGAGAGAAAGGAAAGAAAGAAGTAAGATGAGGAGGGAAGGAAGAAGGAAAGCAGAGGAGAGATGGAGGGAAGGAAGAAAAGGAGTTAGAAAGAGAGAAAAAGAAAAAAGAAAGAAAGGAAAGAAGGAAGGAAGAAGGAAAGAAGGAACTTAGAAAGAGAGAAGGAAAGAACGGAGTTCTTTCCCTGAAGCTGAACATGGTTGAGAGGAAGGTGCCTGAAATGGGGCTTCCTGGGATAGTCTGGTTGAGTACAGCTGAGGGGGAAATTAAGAGATGATGGCTGGCCTGTATGCCCTTAAATGGAGGTTCTTTGAAGGAACTCTCCATCTCTACCTGCTTCAATCAGACAGAGGGAGCGAGTGCTAACCTGTGCATATTGTTTCTTGGTTCTGCTTTCTTCATTTTATATCATCTCATATGGTCTTCCCATGTTTTTTCTGTATTCCTCATTCATTGTTTCATATAGCAGAGTAATATTCCAATGTGTTCAGGTACTACTAACCTGTTAGTTATTGCCGAATGAGTAGCAATAGTTGTGCTACAGAAGGAAATCGAAATGGTTCTTCTGTAGAGTCAGAGGACCTGGGTTCAAATTCCAACTCTGATGTTACTTACAGATCTCTGGCTAATGAGTTCCCCTCCCTGGATCATAGTTTCCTCATGTGTAAGAGGAGAGGCTGGACTAGATGGTCTCGAATGGTCTTTCTCGAACTGTGATCCCATCCTGTTAATGTGGATATTCTTCCATTGTTTTCACAGAAGCTACAGTCTCTAACGAACTTGTGTTGAAAATCACCCAAAGGGCAATGAGGAGTCACATGATAGGTGGGAACAGGCAGTCACATATAAACAAGGAACTGGGCAGGAGGCCCAAAGTAAAGGACCATGATCAAAGTAATATATAAGAAAAAGAAAAGTTGAGCTAGTCACTTGGTGAGAGTGAGGGATAATCAATGTGTGTGCCTGTGTACTCCATTGCTATCCTAATGAGAGCAATGGGGTAAATCCTGAGGGGTACTATAGGAGGACAAAGAAAACAGGTGATCACAATGGTCAGGTAGAGAGGGGTTGCAGTCTTCATCACTGGAGGGAACACATATCGATGCATTAGAGTATCTGGAGATAATTAGACATAACTTCCAAGCAGAAGAGCTGTTCAAATGAGGTGTTAGTCTCCTCTTCTCCAGAAGTTTGTGGGCACAATGAACCGAAGTAAACATGAAGCAACAAAAGAGAGGGTAAAGGAAAGAAATCCTCATAGGGAAGCCTCACAGGAAAATTAACAGTCTAAACAGAAGAGGAGGCAAAAAGTAAAACCCAAATGTGCCAAAGAAAAATGCTCCAGGGTAGAGGAGAAGGGAAGGCTGAATCACTTTAATTTAATTTCTATATTTATTTAACACAAAAATATGCAATACAATTTACTAATTTTCTTCACTCGGTCTCTAGCATTGGGATTGGTCATCTCCCTGGCCAGTTGAGCTGTTATTTCTCCAATGAATTTACAATTCTTAGAGAAGACATTGTGAGTCATCTCTGTACATTAAGATGTGTTGGGGATGGGGTGGGGACCAGTGGACGGAGCACCAGCCCTCAAGTTAGGAGGATCTGAGTTCAAATCCAGCCTCAGACACTTGGCACTTACTAGCTATGTGATACCGGGAAAGTCACTTAGCCCTGATTGCTTCAAAAAAAAAAAATCTGTTGCATATCTGGAATACTTCCAACTCTTTGACTCTATGCATCCAAAACTCCCAGAATCCACTGGGGTAGCATGTGTTTTGTCCTTTTATTGCTTCTAAAATCAAAATTGGGCCTACAGGCTTAGCTCTCAAGTCATCTTCACACCCTGTCCTCTTGGTTTATTCCAATTTCACTAGATCTTGATCTATCAGTCTGACTGGTGTGAGATGAACTTTTTAATTCTTTCCTTGAATATTGTAGGTTTTCCTGGGACACTGGGAGCATGCACACATTTCTGACTAATAATTTCTGGCTAATAATATTTAAAGATATAATGGAGGATCATAGGTGAAACAGCAAAAAACAAACAAAAACCAAAAACCCAGGACATCTTAAGAATTCATCTTCCCTTTCTGTATCTTCCTCTCACTTTTCAACCCCACTAAGCTTCAGTACCCTCCTATTCCTGTTCAGGGTTTAAAAAAAGTCCATCATGCATAGGTTTTGGAGGGATTTCACATGTTGTCTCTTCTTGGATATTTGTGTTTGGAAAAGAGGGCTCCAAGGAAAGGGCAATGCTTTAACAAAGGAATGAATTTATAATTGTGGACCATCAGGCTTTAGTGGAGGAGTGGGGACACCCTGTTAGTGACCAAAACAATTACTCTGCCTCCTCCTAATGGGTTGTGAAGGCCTCCATTAAAGTGGTAGCAAGGGGGATGGAAAATAAAAATTAGCACAAGACAAATCGTTATGGGAAAAAGTTGAACAAGCCTTGATGATCAACTGGATGTGGGAGGAGAGAAGGAAAGGTAACAGAAAATTTCAGTGTTTCAAGTCTGGGTAAGTGGGGGAAGAGTGCTGTAAATGACAGAAATAGGGAAATCCAAAGTGAGGGTGGGGAACACTTGATTTATGGGGAAAGATGGCTAGGAGAGAGGGACTAGACCAGTGATTTCATTGATGTAGGGAACTCCCAGGCCGGCAGCTCCTTCCATCCATGCAGGTTGGTACATTCTCTTCAATTTACATTCTTAGGAAATTCTCCAGGTAATTGAGAAATTAAGTGACATGCTTGAGGACTCACATGTCAGAATTAGACCTAGAACTTTCTTGTTTTCAAGTCTACTATTTTATACAACCTCTGATGAGTTTGATATTAGGCATGTTGATTCTGCATTGTTGTCAGGACATCTATGTGGACCGTCATTGGAACTATGGGATTGGCACTCTGGGGAGAGGTCAGAGCTTCTCCTACGTACCTGAGGGACACACTCCACCATGTGATAGATGAGACTGAGGAGGGCTTAGATGAGTTTGAGGAGGGAAAAAAACACAGGGAGAGAAGAAAAGGACACAAAATGAGCTTTGTGATATAGTTACATTTAGAGACTGGGAAGAGGAAGTCGAGTTAGCAAAGGAGACAGATATAGACTAGTCAAGGAAGTAAGAAGAGAACCAGGGTAGTATAGTAGCTCCAAATCCAGTGGGGGAAAAAAGAATTTCAATGTGGAGGAGGAAAGAAATTAATAGTGCCAAATGCTACAGAAAACTCAAGCAACATCAGGACCAAAAAACAAACAAACGAGCAAAACCATTGAATTTGGAGATGAGGAGGTAATTGGTGGTCTTGGAAAGAGTTGTTAAAATAGAGTAATAAAATTGAAATCCACATTTCTAATTCAGTTCTTACCAAAACAATAAACACCAAATGCCACAGTCCTTGAGTTCTTATGTGCACATTGAGCCTCCAAATCCCTTCACCATCATCAAAGCAAATTTGTCTGGATTCTTCTTGTTGTTCAGTCACTTTAGTCATGTCCAACTCTTCATGACCCCATTGGGGGTTATCTTGGCAAAGATACTGGAGTGCTTTGCCATTTCCTTTGCCAGCTCATTTTACTGATGAGGAAAGAAGAAAACAGGATTAAGCGACTTGTCCATGGTCACACAGCTAGTAAGTGTCTGAGGCTGGATTTGAACTCATGTCTTCCTGACTCCAGGTCCTGCATCCTCCAGGCCCTGGACTGTTCTACCTTTTCTTAAATTCAGGTTGCATGTTGTCATTTTGTGACTTCTTTTTTTCTCTTCCTGATTGCTTTTGATAGTAGGTCAAATCAGAGTTTACCGGAATAAAAGTGGTGAGTACTAGGTAGAAATAAGAGGTTGAAAAAAAAAGGAGAAGAGGAAGTCATAATCAAATAATGTTATTTATAGTCCTTTAGGATGACCCTGTTCTCACACTGCTCCTGAGTAATAATGGTTTAATGTGTTGCCCTCCCAGATATGTTTTAGCAGGGACCTTTCATGTCTTAACCCAAAGAAATAAGTAATGTGGGAAATTCAAGAGCAGTATAGGGTTAATGTGAGAGATTTTTTTTGGAATGGATGACTTCTTAAATCCCACTACTTAAGTCTCATCTATCCTTCTTCCTTTCAACACAAGCTACTTGAAAAGAGACAAAACTTTTACCCAATCCACTTCTTCCTTATGTAAGTAGCTGGCCAAAAACATCAGACTCAAGCCAGGGCTGCTTTAGTTGTTGTTTTCTGTCAGATAAACATAACAAAGGCAGGAAAGAGGAATAGAAGGGTGGAGGGTTCTTCACTTTGCTTGTGCTCTTACTCAATTTCATTTGTATGCCAACTAGGGAGGATCTCAGGGAAAGGTAGGTTTAGCAGCTCCAGCATCTATAACAATGTTCTAATGATGTTGGTTGTCATTATTAAATATCTTTTGTTTTTGACCAATGTTTCCTCTGGCTAGTAGGTGAGAGTGAAAACATTGATGGGGGCTCATGAGAGAAGTTCTAAAATTGGTCCTGACCCACAAAATGCTTCTGTTTTGGGCTAGGCTTTTTTTTTTTTTCAGTTGGGTCTGGTGATTTGGGCATGGAATTGGAGCAAAATGGGACATTCTTAGGTAGCATACATTTAAGAAAAGGAGTTAATTTAACAATACCATGGAAAGGATGATATTCAACAAGAATACAGTATTTGTTCAGGTGGATGCAGTTACCCTTGTCTTCTTAGGGAGAGAGGCCCAGACAGGACTCAAGCAGTACCACCATAAAGACTGAGGAGTCCTAATTTCTGAGGGCCTTTACACTTGGCAACCTGGGAACTCTATTAACAGTTCCAGCCATGGTTTCCTGGTCCAATTAAGTCTTAAGGATGGTTTCATTGTTTTTTTAGGGGAAAACCTAGTCTAACCTACATAGAGAATTCTTGTTCCTATTGCTGCATATCCTTGAACCTGGGGTAGTTTTTCTGGTGGTCCACATCTACTACACTTACATATAAAGACACACTTGCCTCAGAATACAGTCTGTTTACTATGTCCAACAAAGGAAACACCCTGTTTCAAGACCTACAACACCTTCCAGTTCATGGGTCCATGTATGCTCAGCCAAGGAATGCCAAGTCTTGTCCCTGTGATGCCCTTACGATGACCTTTCTACAACATTCCCTGGGCAATCGGAAAAAATTGCTTACTGTGGAGCCTTGCCACTTCCAGGGAATTAGTCAGCAGTCTGGAACTGGTGTGTGTGTGTGTGTGTGTGTGTGTGTGTGTGTGTGTATGTGTGTGTATGTGTTTGTGTGACCCTGACCACTTCTGGCTTTTTCTCCCTTTTCGTCCTTTCCCTCTCCCCACCCTCCTTTCCCTTCTGGTGTTGGACTGGTCTTAGGCAATCATTGAAAGGGTGACAGCAAGGTGTGATGGATGGATGGAGAGCTGCAGGAGTGGCAGAGCCGTTGGTCAGTAACCTAGGGCTGTGTTTATAAGAAGGAAGAGGCTGTTTCCTGGAACGAACATAATGCAGCTCTAAAAAAGGCAGGGGAAATACATCATGTAAAGAGAGCACAGCCCTGGGCGGGTCACTAGGGATCTGAGTACCAGAGAAAACTCTCCAGGTCAAGGTGCCTTTGACAGAAGCTTTTTTATAGGCCATTTGCGTGAGGGTTTGCTGCTGTTTCTCTCTCAGGCTGACAGCAACTCAAGGTCCCATCAGGGATCTGGGGGAATCTAATCTTAGCTGCACTTTCCAGCTCTTCTCCACCAGTACTGATTATTTAGAAAAGAAGTAATAATCTTGGTCTATTGTCTAAAAGCTGCAAAAATGACAATTTCTGTTGTTGACTTCTGCTCTGCTGAAAACAGATGGGGGGCCATCTGCTGCTGCCCCACCCATCTCACCCCTCCATGAACCAGCACAAAAGGAAATTTAAGTGGGTCTCTCAACAGCTGTCCCAAGAGCAAGAGTATAGTTCAATGTTGTTCAGGTGTGTTCAATTCTTCATGACCCCATTTGGGGTTTTCTTGGCAGAAATACTGGAGTTGTTATTTCCTTATCCACCTCATTTTACAGATGAGGAAACTGAGGTAAACAGGGTTAAATGACTTCCCAGGGTCACACAGCTAGTAAGTATCTGAGGCCAGATTTGAACTCAGGAAGATGAGTCTTTCAGACTTCAGGCCCAGTAGTCTATCCCCTGCTCCCCCTAGCTGTCCTATTGAAAAGAATGCTGGTTTTGTAATTAGGAGTGCGATTTCAATACTGGCTCTGCCACTTAATACCTGGGTGACTTTGAGAAAGTCACTTAAACTGACTGGGTCTCAGTTTCCTCATTTGTAAATTGACTTTGAAGAAGTAATTGTAATTGAAGACTCCTTTCAACTTTGATTCTATCATTCTAAGATCGCTCCCTCTGAGTATAACAATTTCCCAGGTTATTACTAGGGCTCCTCCCATGCCCATTTGATTTCTTCTTAAAATTTTATTAATTTTTTTATTCTTAAAAAATTTTCAATTAACAAAAATTTATTCCCCCTCGCCTTTGGAAAAGATGAGGAGATATAACACCTAGAACATATTTAATGAATTATTCTTGATTGATTGTGAACCTGAGGTGAAGGATTTGATTTAATGATGTGGTTTGCTGCCATGTACAATGCTGCAGAAGAGGAATGTTATGTGGTCCATGCACGTATTTGGACCACGATGCCAAGAAAGCAAGCTTCACTGTGCTGGATCAGGGGCTGGTTGGAACTGAGCAGTAGAAATACAAGCAATCTGTTGCTTGGAAGTTCCTCAGGCCATGTCTCCACTTAGACTCATTGGTGTTTTATAGATGGAAGGTAGACTTTCAGGCAGGAAAGTAAAGTCAACATTGCCTCCTCACAGCCAAGACATACAGAGTGAGGGCTCTCTTGGGTCCAAAAGAGAAGGATAGACTTCAACTGGGAATTTTTATTTCCTACTTTCTCTAAGTTAGCAATCCACTTGTTAGTTTGTGTCCCATGTACACAGTGTATTGTCTAGAATGTAGTAGCTGCTTAAAAAATGCTTAATGACTTAATTCCTTGTGCCTGTTCTCATTTCCCACAATGGCTATCCAGAATCCCCAAACACTGAAACCCTTCAGCCTTGGAATGTCACATCTTCAAGGTGTATATAATGTCAAAAGTAGTTCCCACGAAGTTCTCTAATAATTACCCATTGCTCCTTTACCTCTGTTTCCTGCATGATCTGACATGTTCTAATCAGGCATTAAAGGGCTATTTGCCAGGTTGGCACATAGACTTGGTTACTTCCATGGATCTCTGATCTCACTGATGTGGGTATTGTATTCCCTCCAATGGAGTAATTAGATTCAATTATACAGATATTCATTAAGTACCTACTATGTGCAGGACACTATACTAGGAATTCAGGATACAAAGGCAAAAGAAAATATTCTTTGTCTTTAAGGAGCTTACATCTAATTGGGTTGCATTCACTCTCCCATCTTGCTGTCTTGTGTCATCTGTATATCTTCCATAAGAGGTTCATTCAATGAGTTGAGGGCTATATTCAAGATCTCCCTACTTTGCGTGGACATGGGAGCACATAGGCTGACCATTAGCTATCTTGCTAGATGACTAACCCTTGTGCCTTTCTGGTTGTACATTTCACATCTGATGACATCCTTTATGTAGTTTCCGCAACACAACTTTTAAAAATTTTAATATTTTTCAATTATCAAACAGTTCTTTTTTCTCCTTTACCCCCCACCCAAAGGGGGGAACCCCCCAAACTCTTGTAACAAATAAACATGTTCAAGCAAAACAAAGTCCCATGATGACCACGTCTGAAGATGCGTGTAACATTCTACATGTTAGTCTATTGCCTCTCTATAACGAGGTGAATCTACCCCACTATTCCTTGGTATCATAGTGAAACCTACTCACATCTTTTGGATACTGGTATTTTATGAATCACAGCATCACTGGAAGAATATTTATGGACCTTTGTTTCAGGGACAAATTTGAGTTCATTAAAAACCCTGTATAATCTTCCAAAGGCAATGCTTTTCTCCTGTCCAATTCTCCACATGGCTCATAGTTCATCTTCATTATCCATCAGAGATTTATACACAGATAGATCAGGCAGCCCTGTAGGCTGCCTATCCAACTCCCTATTGTAGAACTTGTCTTTTTCCTATTAGGCCAAACACTTTGGAGTTGAGTATGGTTCTCATTTAAGAAATGTTTTGGGATGGGAAGAAATCAGTACAATCCACAAAAAAGAGCATTTGGAGGACCTCAGAATCTTTAGGGAATATTTCTTCTATTTTGATTTTCTTCTGGACATTCTCTGTAGTAGTGACAAATCTCTCTGAGGCAACTAGGTGGTGTGCTGAATAAAACTCTAGGTCTTGAGTCAGGAAAACTTGAGTTAAAATCTGGCTTTAGGTATTTGCTAGCTTTATGGCCCTGGGCAAGTCACTTAACCTCTACTACCTCAGTTTACTCATTGGTTAAATGGGGATAATAAGAGCATCTTGTTATGAAGATCAAGTAGAATAATATTTGTAAAGTACTTATCAATAGTGCCTGGAACAGGATAGATGCTTAATAAATGCTTCCTTCTTTCCCTTCCCCTTTGACAAGCATACCTGTCCATGTTTTATTCTTTTCTTAACATTAATAGCCAGAGGGTCATTAAACAAAGTTATCTCTATTATCATGTCTCTTGAGGAATCTCATATGATTTTAACCTATATATGGGAGACACCTTACTGGAATAAAAGCTTATATGGTGGAATTATGATCTGTTGAATAGAATGTATTTTATAGATAAAAAAATAGTAAATACAGTGGGATCGTGTATTCTCTATATTTTTCAGTCAATTGGGTGACTATAAAGATGTAATCTGGGGTAGAATTTCTTCTGCAAGAGCCTTCCTGTTCCCTTCCCACATCTTTACTATGAATGCCCTTGACTGGTATAGGAATTATTCTCAGAAAGATTTCATAGAGATGAGAAAATAGACATATCAGTAGCGTTGAATTGTCTGTCAGTCACCTCTTTTCAATAATAATGAAAGGTGGCGATGTGGTGAAGTTGCTGAAGTGCTGGACCTGAAGTCAGGAAGAGCTAGGTTCAGACTCTGACTTGGACACTTAGCTATGTGATCCTCGGTAAAGGTTAGGGATAGGGACTAAATCTATGATTATTGGTTTCATGGGAGTTCTTAGGTGAGGAAATATCTTCTACTAATGCAGGTTTGCATGGTGTCTGAAATCTATGATCTTAGAGAGCAGTCCAAAGAAATGGGACATTAAATATGCAATGTCATATAACCAGTTTGTGTTTAGGCAGAACTTGAATCCATATCTTCCTAGTTTTAAGGCTGGTTATCTGCCTGCTATAGAAGTACTTAAATTTCCTGAGCATCAGGCAACTCTAATATTTAGAGGGTATTCCCATAGATGAAATCACAGATCCTTGAAACATCAACACAGTAAAGTCCATGCATCTTCCTAAGCATTTGGTAACCTTAACTCTTTTTTTATTTTTTACTTTTGGAGGCAATCAGGGTTAAGTGACTTGTACAAAGCCACATAGCTAGTAAGCGTTAGAGGCCAAATTTGAATTCAAATCTTCCTGATGCCAGGTCTGGTGCTCTATTCCCTGAGTCACTTGGTTTCCTCAACTTTCATTCTTTAAGACAATTAATCTTCCAATATCCTCAGAGTCTCTGTAAGATTTTACAATAC